>NC_080049.1:37013884-37328884 GCF_026212465.1 Amaranthus tricolor | reverse complement strand
ATTACATAGTTCATTCGTTAAGTTAAACCACCGCCGTTAACTAAGATTGCTTCTTAAACTTTCTCATAGTCCTTTCAGTCTCTTCTATCCTGTGTGCCATATTATCTATTTGTCTCTTGATATTAAATACCTTATCTTTAAGCTTTTATTTTTCTTTTTCAAGCCATTTGGTACCCTCTGGAGCAATCCATCTAAAGTATGTGCAACCGAATCCTTCATCCAAGTAGAATGGACAAGCAACAAAATCACGGCCAGGATCGATGTCGCTCCAATCTGCATTAATCTCAACTTCATAACCACAATCACAAAGCTCTTCAATAAAATGCACCTGTGACATCTACGGAACACATATGATATAGTAACATAAGTAAACATTCAAAAATAATATTAACATTTATAAACTGAGAATAATACTAACATAATACTTTATGTTACCTTCAAAATCGATTAACTAGAACAAGAATGATGGTTTGGATACAATGAAGTAGGGAAATGATGGAGTTATTTATAAAACATAATAACAACGGCTATTTTCAACTTCATAACGGCTATTTTTCAATTTTACAACGGCTAGTTTATATCATACAAAAAAGTCAATAAAAGTCAAATATTTATTCGCTGTTATTAACAGCGAATAGCAGCAAACCTGGTCAAACCAGGTCAAACATAAGGTCGTTGTTACTAACAGTAACTTTACAATCGACCATTCAATTGCTTAAGTCGCTGTTAGTAACAGCGACTTTACCCTTGACTAATTTTTTGACCATTTCTTTTAATTTGTTGTTAGTAAGAGCGAGTACACACCAGGCCTAGCTTTGGATTCAACGACGCTTATTTTGGAAAAAAAAATTTAAACGAAACTTGTTTTTTGAATAAAGTTATTAAAACGTCTTATTTTTTTAAAACTCTCATGAAGAATAACATAATGCCTAATGGGATAATATTGGGATTTGGGAGTACTCAATAATACTCCATCGCTTGGAAAAATGTACTCGACAATTAACAAATGCTTTGACCAACTAGCATCTTTAGACAAAACCTTCAAACTCAATCTGGAGCCTGGAGGTCATATTTTGTTCTTTGCAACCCTCCCCCATTCATGACTGATATATCTCGTAACTCAAAAATCATAAATTCACATTGACCAACTTTTACATCCAGGATCCATCTCAAACTGTCAATGGTATTGCTTATAGTAACAACTCAAAAGCAAAGGTACTACTAGATTCCATGTCTCTCAATCGTGTTCATGATTTAACAGCCTAATAGATAACTTTGACAAGTAAATATGTCTCACTTTTGAGAAGAAAAAATATGTCCTACATTGATGGAAAGACAAAAGCCATTGAAGCACAACTGAAGAGAAACACCCTTCCTTTAGCTTCAATTACTTCATTAAGCAGAACATAAGAGATACAAAGAATGCGTGTATAAGACAAGTATGTAGCTTAGATGATTCCAGCCGCTATGCTAGAAGTTGCGTTGATCTTTAGCGCATGCTCAGGGATATAAGTTAAACCTGTTGCAAGTAAATTCACAAGAACTTCAGTCAGTAATCAACTTGAACAATTTTTCTTTAAATTCCTTTAAACAATAATACTAAGGGGTCGTTTCATATAATCTAGGTGTAAGCAATGGAAAAGTAACAATAAGTGTTAATGTTATTAACGGTTTAGTATAACCATAAACTAATGGAATTGCTAGCGTTAAAAGTTTCTCCTCACACTTTCCTTGTGGTATTTCGGAATTTATTCTACTTAAACATACCAATATGAACTTGAACTAGTCATTGTCCATTCATATCCCCGATTCCTTGGCAAGATGTACCATTCATTAATATTCCCAAACTTACAATATCTTTTTTGAACGAGAATTTTCAGATTTGTAGAGCACTTCCTGGTGTGAGAAAATTCCTAGTGGCTGAGCTGTTGGGGAGAGGAAATAAATATTGTAGTGTTTTGAAAGAGATGAAGATAAACTGAAGAGGAATGCTCAAGAAATGTATTTTGTTACCACCCAAATTCTAGTGGTAACAATCAAAGGGTATCATTTATTCTCAAGAAATGGTTAGGATTATCCAAATCTCAAACCCAACAGATTTTAATAAATTGGGTAAACTGTTCCCATTTTCAACGCTCCATATTATCAAACCAAACAAGCCCTAAATAAACATCTGTCTCGACCAAAACATATTACATATAACCTAAGTTAAAAAGTATGGAGCTTTTTGGTCAACAAAAGAGGTTCACATTTTATTGAACCATCAACTTTGAATGTCAAAAGAATTCCCTCCATTTCTAAAAGTTTGTCCATACCGAAATATTGATTTAAGGAGAAAGAAACTTAAACATGAATTTTCATGGTTATATATAGAGGTGTTCAACGGGGAGGATCGAGCCAATGGGTCAAGGATCGGGTCAATTTTAACAGGGTGGGTCATTTACGGGTCAGGCCAATATTGGGCTTTACTATAGTCTTTAAAAAGGTCATTAGAGGGTCATAAAAGGGTCGGCTCATATAAAGGACATAACTATTTTTCTGCTTACAGTCCTCTACCAAATTATGCTTCTGATTTTTCCCGCAAATTTATCTACCAAGAACCCTAGTTTTCTCGAAACTCACTTCTCACTTTTACGAATTTCAATCAATTAATTGAGACTTCAAAGGATATTACGAATTCATATTCATCTAACTAAAGGTATGCTTTTCGATCTCATTTTTTTATTATTATTTTGCAAATTGTTCGTGGTTTTAAATTGGTAATCTGTATGATATTTTGAAACTTTGAGCTGATTTCTAGGAATCAAATCTTGAGTGGCTGGTATAAATTCTTGAGTTACGAGTTTGTATTAAATCTGAAAATTAACTTGGTTGGTATAAATTCTTGAGTTACGAATTCAAATTCATCTCTGCTAGCGTTTTTTTCCTAACAATTTAGCTATTTATGAATTTAACTACAGTAGGCTATTATGAATAGTTCAAGTTAATGTTGGGCAGTTAATGTTGCTATTGCTTGTTGATGATCTACAGTAGGTTGGAGTTGTGGGTAAACAAATAAATTTATTACTGTAAGATTGAATAAAGTCTTAAAGGGCCGAGCTTGGGGCCGGTCAAAAGGGCTTTGCCTCATCCTGGTCCGACAGCATCAGCAACCCGGCCTGGCCCGTTAAGAATTTGACCCGACCCATTAAACAACTCTAGCTATACACGAGATAAAATATATTCAAGTATGAACTTGTTAGATTCGTCTCAATATATAGAATTTATATATACTTTTTATAATTTTTATAACATGTTTTCAAAAATATTAAGACTGAAACACGCTTCGAAAGCCCTAATCCCAAGTTCCCAACAATTTGGGTGGCTACATGAGTCAAAACAAATCAACATGAGAGATCGCCTCTATAAAGAATACTCAAAACACAGAATGAAGAAATTTCAAATGAAGGACTTACACAAAGGGATGGACAAGATGACTTCATTTAATATGTAATATTTAATTACCTTTCTCCTTAACATAAATCTGCAAAGTATCAAGAGTAATTATGCCATCTGTCAATGGGAGCAACTCAAGCTTGATTTTGGCAGTGGATTGAGAAGGTACACACCTGATAAGACCAAAAAACACCAAAATTGAACTCTTAGAATATATGTTAACAAGATAAGCAGACCAAAAAAGTTGAGTGGTAACTACCCTAAAGGAATACTGCTATGCAACCACAAGTGAGTACAGCTCGAAGCAGTAATCGGAACTGGAGCAGCCTGCGAATCAGAAAAAAAAGGCTGGGCACCACTTCGGGACTCAGCCAATTGAGCTACTGCACTTAATCTTTCTGTAATAGCATATCCATTAAATGGGCTCATTGGTGATGATGGCGTAGAATTCAGTGACAGTACTGAGGGAGGAGGTGTAAATGATGCTGGAGCAAGTATGGTCAAGGTAAGATCTTCAGATGTAAGGTTTGACGCCTGAAGAGTCAACACCTGAAAATTTAAAACCATTACACAATGCATTTCAACTCAAGAAGTACGAAGAGTCTATAGATGTTGTAGGCAAAACCTGAACTGGCAGCTGAGAGACTTTTCCAGTAAAATCCAGAGTTTCATTTGATATTTCAGAAGCAACTGATATCATAAAGTCCCTTGAGATACGTGGTCGCCAATCAGTGGGCTTCTTAAAAAAAAGTCTTGATTCTACAGATATATACAAGTTAACAATAGAACTCTTCACATAATGAATCAATGGACTACTTTTTTGAGCAATATCGATTACCAGAGTAGTTACAGCGACATGATATCAGTATAGCATACTTATGGGAAGCAGAAATATCTTTTGTTCCTTCAATAGTTACAGGAGGAAGCCCTATACTTGTTGCTTTGCTTCCAGCTTTTGAGTGCACCTTCATAGTTCTGACATCAGATATCTTTGATTTTTTTAAGACTGGAATATCTGGCTTGAGAATAAAAGAGTGTTCTTCACCTCTCCTGCAATGACATAATAAATTACAATTCAACCATGAAAATATCACCAGAAATAATTGACAAAGCAACAGTAGCCATATAGAACTTCAGTAATTATTTACAAGGTAAATTAATTTTTTAACACTAGCGGCCACAATACAGTAGTAAAAATTTTAATTGTCATTCACCAAAACATATGACAACAAGAAAAAATTGCCAAGACTTCCAAACACAAAAAACAATTGCATAGAGGAGGTAAAAAGTCTATATGAGATGGGTTCCAAATTAAGGTCCATGGAAAACATCACAACACCTTAGAGACTATGCTAGCAATTGGATAATGGCTAAGCTAATAGAAATAAACATGACAAAGACTTTTACAAAGATTAAATTTGCACATAAAGAAAGGGACATTACTACAGAGAAAAAAGTACTTGAACCGATACAAAAGTGGCACTATACAAGTATAATCAGCAACATGGCATAATAGACATTGCTTGACCAACGACTACGAGATCCTCCCAGGAATCAGTATAGTTTTTAGAAGTGTTCATGTGGATTTTCAGCATTTAGCAAAAGTAAAATACATCCAACAAGAATAAGATCAGGTGCAATATGCATCAAAAGCGTATATAGAAGGATACCCCAACAAAATGGAAATATATTAGAAGGAAGTATTTAATGTTAAGAGGGCCTCTTACATTTTATCTCTAGCTTCCATCTAGTAATGAGCTAATCATAAAGAGCAAAGACATGGCCAACAGACTACTGTTACGGGTATTCTTACCTCACTAATTCCCTACTTTCTGATCACCACCATTGTTTACTAATTAAAGTCTCGTTATATATATCCAGTTTGAAATTCATACTGGAGCAAAGGGAAATTGGGGCTGAGTATCAGAAGAAGGCCATGGAATTGCTAGGCTTTGATTTCACCATTGTTTATAATCCTGGCACCACTAATAAGGTGGTTGACGCAAGAGACACCAAGCTAACAACCATGAATTGTGTACAACAATCAGCTCAGTCACCATTGGCTGGGAGCAGTTGCGACGCGAGGTTGATAAGGACACTACTTTGACTCGCATTAAATCTGATTTGTAGAAGGTTACATATACGATTACTGGGTTTACACTTAATCAAGGTCACTTATTTTATAAAGGTCGTTTTGTACTAGCCAAATTCTCCCCTACATTCCAGTGTTATTGCAAGTATATCATAATTCTCCACTTATGGGGAATGGGGGTGAAGTTAAGACTTATCGACGTTTAGCCATGCAGTGGTTTTGGGAAGGCATTCTTAAACAAGTACCTATTATGTACGCCGATGCAAGATTTGTCAGCAACAAAAGGCGCCTTATCAAACTCCAGCCGGTTTAGCCACTACCAATTGCCACTAAAGTTTGGGAGCACATATCAACGGATTTTGTGGAGGGACTTCCTAGATCTTACAGCTTTGACACTGTGCTTGTGGTCGTGGACGGGTTCACGAAATACGCTCATTTTGTAGGCTTGAAACATCCTTTCACAGCCATCACAATAGCTACTTTGTTTGTCAAGGAGGTGGTGCGCTTACATGGGTTCCCAACATCCATTGTGTATGATAAAGATCATATATTTTTGAGTGCTTTTTTGAGAAAACTCTTACGTTTGCAAGGCACCAACAAAGGCTTAGAAACTTTTCCACGTTGTTTTATTAGTGGGCATCTGAAACAATGGGCTAAGTGGATTTCATGAGCTAAATTTTGTTATAACACATCTTTTCATTCCACCTTAACATACCCCCATTTCAAGCTTTGTATGGGAGACCCCTCCTCATTTGGTTCGATTTAGGCAGTCCTATACGGAGGTTGATAGCTTGGAACAACTCCTACAGGAGCGAGATGCTAGGTTGGATGAAATCTAATTTAATTTGATCAAAGGACAATAATCCATGAAGTACTATGCAAATGCAAAACGTCGTGAACTATCTTTTAATGAAGGGGATCTTGTCTTTCTCAAACTTCAACCCAATAGACAAAAATCTTTAGCCATCCGACAACATGAAAAATTAGCCCCTCAACATTTTGGCCCTTATGCAATCTCCACAAGGTTGGCAAGGTGGCTTACAAGTTAGATCTTCCCGCATCCAGCCTCATTCATCCAGTTTTTCAAGTTTCGCAACTCAAACCAGCCCACAGTTTCAGTACCCCTTATGACAGCCCCCCTCCACCCTCTAAAGAATAGATTTTTTTAAGCTCCTCCAGAACAACTGTTAGCCTTACGTTTTCCCAGCCCATCCTCTCCTGAATTCTGGTCCAGTGGCACAGGTCTGCAGAATCTGTAGCTACATGGGAGGATTACCATAAACTTCTAAGCATTTCCTTCTCACCACCTTGAGGACAAGGTGCTTCTTCTGGGTGAGGGTATTGTCATGCCGGCTAATCCACCCGAAGAAATATCAGTCTATCGTAGAAGAGGTAAAAAGGGTGAGGTGGCAATGAATACAAAGGGGGATGAATGGTGTAACAGAATTTAATTGAGGGAATTCTAGAGAAAGAATCTTTGTAACCAAATTAGAATTAGCAGCACGTTGTTAAGACTTGTTTAGTTTATAAATGAGGGTATTCTAGAGAAAGAATCTTTGTAACCAATTTAGAATTAGCAGCACGTTGTTAAGACTTGTTTAGTTTATAAATGAGGGTATTCTAGAGAAAGAATCTTTGTAACCAATTTAGAATTAGCAGCACGTTGTTATGACTTGTTTAGTTTATAAATACCACTATGTAATAATTGGTTAGGCAATGAATGAACATACTCTCAATCATTCCCTCCTCTAAATTCTCTCCGCCTTAATTTTGTACTTTTTCTCTGCTACATCTGTCTAAATTCTTTCTTTCTTCTCTCTTCCTTCTCTAAATCTTCTCTTAAAATTTTGTTACAGAGGCTGGTTCACCACACAAGGATTCTCATCAAACTATTTCATTTGTATGATAACCAACTAAATAATTAATGATTAAAATTGTGTATGCTAGTTGCCATTCATTTATGATAGACAACATCACAATATATCAAACCACAAGTCTAGGAGGCATACAAGTTTGAGGTAAAGTTGTGTAGAGTAACGACCATAAATAATCTCTTAAAAAATCTTCCAAGTCAAGGCCTGCATTAGTATTTATAAGTAGTTGGCTTTAAAAAATGTATGGCTTTGTTGCAAAAAAGAGACCAGGATAGGTACATCTAAGCAAGCAAACCTGATGTCAAAAGGGGTATATAGAATAGACTACCCTTCAAAGCAAACTAATGCAAGTAAAATAAGAGAGATGATGCTCTAACCATCGTAAAATCATGCAAGTAGAAGAGTAAACTTTCCATGGGATGAAACATCCACCCAATAGGGTGGGTGGTAGTGCTCTTCAAATGATGGATTTTTACTCTACCCATAGTCCAATACAAAAATCACTTAACTAGATACACCTCCAAGAAAATGAAACATCAACACGTAAAAAAGATAAGGGGAATCTGAACACTAAAACAGCCAAAATTAAACAAGTTTCCAGGAATAAGAACCTCAAGGCCAAATTTGGCAGACTATGCCCCGTTCCAGCTTCAATACATGCAACTGGAATAGACAAAGGTGGACCTGCTTTTGATGCCTCTTCCAAGATAATAGTAATAGCATCTATGTATACAACAATATCTGGTGCATGCGTTGGACAGATATTCTGCAAAGTAAACAATTCAAAACCAAACATGTATACACTATATACATCATGGCCATAAGGCTATTGAGAATGCGCACTCATTATACACTATATATAATGAAGATATATGACAGTGTGTAAACCATGACTGCTACAAAAAATTTGTACCTTTATCTGAACACAAAGCAGATCATCTGTATTGCAATCAGCAGCAAATGAGTGAATATCAACAGGTTGAATGATTTCAAGCTGCTTTCTCCACCTTCGTCCTGGAATGTAGATTCCCTCAAGTCCACAACAAACAGAAAATCTTTCAGGCTCCAATGGAACTCCACGAAAAGACAGCAAACCTTGACTTCCATTTTTTGGACATTTCAAGGATTTTTGCGATCCAAAATGATCCCAATCTTCTAAATCAAAGTTAGGCTTTGGAGATGACACAGAAACAGATGGTGAAGCAACAGGTGTGTTATTTTGCGGTAGTGATGACATAGAATAACTTCTAAAGTGGCCAAAAGAAAATAGTTGTGAACCACTTGAAGTTGAAAAGCTCGTTTTATGAGATGCATTAAGTAAAGGTGGGGACAAAGGTCGGTTTACAGGAAGTTGCGAATTATCTAAAGGAAGAAGCCATTTTAACAATTCTGCACACGGACTATGTCTTTCCTTTACTGATACATCACTTTCTAAAGTCATAGTTCTATCATGATGTTTCTCAAACTGAAGAATCTCAAGTATAGGATCTCTCAAAGAATCAACACCAACATTCACTTGTAAAAGAACCTGCATCCTTCCAAACAAGAATGAAATAAGAGAAAATATGTGAGATAAGAATAACAAACAATAATAGCATTTCAAAAGAATAAAGCATAAAACAAGGGAAACCTAAAACTATGAAATTTCGCCACAATTAACCAAAAATTAAACTTAATGTCAGATGGATCTGAAAACTCCACAGCTACTCTCAGCCAAAATCAACTAGAATGAGAATTTTGCCACATTGACTTCACTGGGCTCGTCATCAAACTTAATCAAAGGACAAAGATATGTTCATAACGAGTCCTACACAAACTCATTACTGCATTATCTCACATCAATTCCTCAGCTGCTTCTTGTATCCCTCAATGATCCTAACACTTCCCAAAATTGAAGCATCCAAGAGCCACATCATAAACTGCTTAAAACATTGTGCCTTGTCTCTCACATCTTACCTTCATCTTCTCGGTAACAATAACGCCACTTATAAAGAAAAGAACATTCACCACTACAAACATTAAGTTGTGAATTATAAGTCCCTTAATGTAACATGAAGAACAATTTGATAGACTCCTTTTAGTTTGAACTTTGAGGAGTACTATCTATTCTACATAGCACTGACATAACAAAGTTTGTCTCATGCTCTTTTCATATGCTTGTAAAACTGACCAAAGATACCTAAAATATCTTTAGCATAGCATTGGCTCCGATCCTGATTTTCAACAAGTTCAACTCATTGTGCTAAAGTTGAAATGTACGCTCCATCTTGGTTCTGCTTAGAGTCTTTTAATTCTGCAGTACATCCCCAAAGCTCTTGCTTGTCAGATAACATTGACAGCTTTCATAGTTCCAGTACTCAAAAAATTTCATCTACAAATGGAGATGCGTACTTCATCTTTACTTCATATTATTGCACTATGTTTCGAACAATTATTAAATCAATGGAACTCCTCTCATATTATTAATGCCAATATTTTTGACAGAAATTAAAAGTACATAAAAGAAACCGTACAATTTGGCATACCTAAAGTACGAGAATGATATCACTTATCACAACACACTAGTTTTCTAATCAAAATCAGAGGTTAGAGGGTGTAAAGTTAATAAGCTATGTAGAGAAATAATAATTAAAAAAAATAAAAAAAAACACATGAAAGTAGAAAACTACCCCATTTTCAAACAAATACTTGAGATATATCATCAATCATAAAGCTACTCTTTGCAGTCTCAAGAACTTGAAAATTCCTTTAAACAACTCACACAAGACACAACCTAAATTATTAGCAAACAGTACTCCGAAACATATACCAACAATGGAGAGTAAAATGTTTTCAAGCATCTAATAAAACACTTAACTTTATATTTCTCACAGCCAATATAATTAAACTTCGAAAACCACTGGTCAAATACATAAAAAGAAAGATAATGGATTGAGCAATAATCACAGTACTTCCCTAAATTCACAATATAAACCTAATCCACAGAAAACTCTACACTACTATAGTCAAAACATCATCAGTAATACTTTACCCAAAAAATTTCCAAATTTAGAGATAAACACCAACCCACGTATGCTACCTCACACAGTAGAATCTAGGGTATCCAAAGAAAACAGAAAGCAAAAAACATAGACAATAAGCATCGAGACTTCATTAAAAAAAAAAAACAAACAAACACAGATACAAAATTTTTTTGAAACATACCACTATGTCTCCATTAGCAAGAGAACAACACTTAACAGAATTTCTGGCCACGCCACCAGAAGCACGGGCATCAAAACTTCCACTATCAATTACTGCACTTAAGTTTGTGGACCCAGCAGTTTTACTGTTCTCCATACTATTAGTCTCATCTACCATCTCAGGAGCTCCTTCTGTGCTTTTGTCCGACCATAGACTGTCTCCTGATTCCGCAATTCGGACAAAAAAGTGGGATTCTTTGAATCTCTGTAGCAATGTCTGAGTTTGTCTTCTATGATCCTCCATTCTTAGGTAAGACTCACTCGCAGATACATCAACGTGATGCTTATTTACACGTTTTACATCTGCATCAACGTTATACTCAACTGGCCGAGCTTGACGATTTGGTTCTTGTTCTACAACATTTATAGTTTGGTCCTTCACAACTTGTGTGATGCCATTTTTATTCATGACAGCAGCGACTTTGAATGGAGTGATGATTTCAGTATCTTGTTGGGAGGCAGACAAACATGCTACAATATGAAGCTGTTCCCCTGCATTGTCAGCCATATGATCCTACTAAGCTTGTATAATCTATAAATAATGTCAAATCCACATTACAACAGTATCAAACAAGAAAATTTCAAAAAAAAATGGTACCAGGAAAAACAAAAGAACGGTCCAAAGAGTGAAACCAATGTATATCTGGCGCAGCACCCCAATTATGAGGAAGATCCTCTACAAATTCACAATCAAATTGGATCAATAAAATTACGTTATCACAATTGAACATGATAGAGACACTAAGGCAATGATAAATTCATGCCAATAGAGCAATTGAAGGAAGAAACGTACTGAAAGGAATGGTAATCCACCCTTGGTCCTCCTTAACGTCAACGTGCTTATCTTCAAGGGGGCCAAAGTCCTTTATAGTTGCAGGAGAATTCAAATAACCATCAACATAGGAATCACGATTACTTTCAGTAACATATAAATTATCCGTTGATTGCGATTTGTTTACCGCAACCAATCCTTCTAAGGTCGTCACCCCTTGTGAAGGAGTTTTTTTCAACCATGGCGATACGGGTGGAAGTTGATCAGCCATTGATGCTGATGCTGATGCTGATGCTGATGCTGATGCCGATGCTGATGCTGCGGCGCTTGGGCTTTGCCGCAGCAGGAAATTCATCCTTCAACGTTAACCTTCCTACGATCAATCAAATTATACTATCAACCCTAAAACTAGTTGATCAAATCAAATTCAGTAAACCCAGATTTATAATCCAAACTTACGGATAACACAATTCTTGACAGCAATGATGAGATTGCACAAATTGGAAAAAGGCAGGAGAAGGTGGAGGGCAAGCTACCGCTCGATCTACCCGGGCTCAACCCTTGAATTTGAAAAAACTCGTCGCGAGCCTACTTCAACCGCGGGCCATCCACCACGCCCTGTGGTTGAAATTAGCTGGTTTTATCCCAGTAATTCCTCATGGAATAAAAAGGATTTATAATTTCTTATTTCTTTTGCATACTTGCTGCTTCAATGCAAACAAGTTGTTAAAGTGTGAGTTTTTAGAAATTCTAAAAAAATTTGATATTTACAAAAATATATATTTAGACAAATAAATATTAAGATCTCACATTAATATGTTTTTTCATATACATCGATAAAAAATCATAGTTAAAGTTTGACACTAAAATTTATAAATTTAATTTGAGAAAAACAAATAAAAACCGAGGAAGTAGTTTATTTTGTATTCAACACTTATTTCTAATTTTCAACATAGATTGTAGTCTCTAATGTAAATGAAGTTCAATTGTCACGTAAATTTTTCTATTCTTGTTCTTTATTACTATTGCTTAATTGCTCTCTTGTTAGATTTAATTATGTCTAGTATTATTGTTAGGGTTTTATGTATTGTTTTTATGTTGGTTTCTATGGTTAGTGAGTAGCTTTTTTGTTCTAGGATGATTAGGTTTAATCTTAGATTCAAAGTATGAGCTGAAATTGTTGAAAGTGTCTATAAAATTAGGAATGAGTGATTAAATTAGGCAAATTAACCATGAGTTAAATATACTTTGTTAACCTAATTAATATAACAAGAATTTGAGATTAGGAGTAACTTTGTTTAAAAGGTAAATTTTAGTTAAACTCTTATTAATTCGGTTAATCGAACAAGAGTGTGAGAAGTGAACTAATAGGGCCTAAATTTGATAGTTAATCAATAAAGCAAGTAACTTGAGATTGACAAGATCACTTTTAATCACATAATTGATCTAAATTTTTATAGACATTGATTATTAATTGTGTTCATTCTAGAATTTAGGTGACTCTATATCCTAAACCTTTCTTATTATCAATTTCAACTAATACAGTTTAGTCCGTTGATATTAGCAGTGTTAGATACAAAGTCTCATTATATATTAAAGAGTTAGGCAAATTAATCGGTGGCGGATTCAGAACACGAACTCAGTGGGATCACAATTAATAAAAAATAATTCAATAGTAAATTTAAATAATCATAATCATATATATAAAAATATAAGAATAATTGTTTCAACTCAACTCTACACATGATCATTAACTCTAATAAAAGGAAAAAAAACATTGGGACAATTAAAGGAAATGATAATAATGTTAAATTAACATAATAATTACATAATAATAAATTAACCAAAAGCATAATTAAAATTAAAATCAATATTTGTAGATGTCTTATAATTTAAATTAAGATCAATATTTGTAGATGTCTTATATTTTAAATTATAAAATATTAAAAAATTAGCTTGAATTATGGAGTTATGGTGGTGGGTTGGCGGTTTGATGGGCAGCTGCAGGCGGTAGCCACTGTGGTGGGAGGTCGGCAGACAGCGGTTGGCGTGGTGGACGGGTGGCCGACTATTTGTTGAAGAACCAGGGAAGAATTGGGATAAAGGTTTTAAATATGTATTGAAAATTGTAACTACAATTAATTAGAATTTGTTGTACAGTTAAACATATATTAAATACAAAATCCTCTATCATTAAGGAAATGGGAAAGCACAAACGGCTTTGTCCTTGACCTCACAACCTTCAGGTCGTACGTTTGAAATTCGACTGTAGCAAATTTGCAAATTTTTTTTTAAAATGCAGTGTCCTCACGTGCGAGCATATGAGGGCACCAACCTGAGTAGATCTCTTTTCGGTGAAGAGCATATGAGTGAAAATGCATGTAATCAGTACTAATTGAGAATGTCTTAATATCGTTGTAACATGAGTCATGGACTCATAGTGCATGACCAAGGGTTACTCCTTGCTCCAAAAGAGCTAAGTTGAGTGAGAGGATGAGTCCAAGCCCTAGAAAGGTTAAGACTCAACCTACCCTTGTTCATGACCAACAACTAATCCATAACTTTGAAACTAGGTCATTGCTTGTATTCACCTTTTACCCTAGTGGTATTAGGATTAGGGGTGTGTAAAATGAGACTCGACCGAAACCGGTTGAGACCGAACCTAAACCGAACCAGATCAGTTGCATCCGGTCCGGGCTCTGGGTCTTACTTATTCTTCATTCCAGGTTTCTGGTCCTGTTTAAATCAGAAAAAGACCGGATTACACCGAATATATATAAAAGTAATTTTGTAGAGGAATAATATTTACGATTTTTATGTACTATATACTTATTTAAAGGGCTTTACATTTCTTATTTCTAACACAAAATAATTTTTTAACTCAAATATTTTAATTTTATGATAATTAATTTGCTAACTTTTTTTTTTGAAATCTTCAATTTTTTAATTTATTTTTGGTATCAGAAATTACTTTCGATCTAAACCTGAAACGGACCGGAAGGAAACCGGATTAGACCAGGATCTTTGGTCTCGGGTCTTAAAATATTAAACATTCCGGTTTTCCAGTCCACCAAATTTCGACCGGTCCGGTTCGAGTTTGGACCGGTGAACACCCCTAATTAGGATCTAGAAGTCCTCACCATTAGAACCTCTTGTGACCCTAGAAGACACTTAAGGGAGTGAAAGTGTAATTTCAAGTTTGATGATCAAGTTTTTAAATATTGGTTTATTGCAAGTTGAGTTAGTTGAAGTTTTGATTTATAAACTGGTAAAACCCTAGGTAGGTACACCTCCTCCTATCGCAGTGACTATATATTCCTCCAACCAAAAGTTGATAAAAATATTAATTTATTACAAGTTGAGTTGGTTGAGGTTTTGATTTAGAAAGTGGTAAAATTCTAAGTAGATACACCTCTTCTTATCGCAATGAATATATATTCCTCCAACCAAAAGGTGATGGAAATTCATGCATGAATATAAATACCTTAGGGTAACTCCCTGTCAAACAATATCTAAAAGACTTGATTGCTTTGTTTATCACAATTCATGCATGCTTACCTTAGTCCCATTTATTAGTCCTTTATCTTGTTTATCTAAGAATCTATCATATCATCTTTGTGACTATATCTCATTTGTTACTTTAGCAAGACTGGCCTAAAGACTCTTACACTTTCCTCCTAGTGGATTGACCCCTTTTTTACCACTCATACAAGTTGTGAGTAAGTGACTAGGATAGTATAAATTTTCGTTTGATTGTTGTGACCTAGTAACAACCTAGGAAGCGTGCACCACTAGCTAAGTTTAAGAAAAGAAAAGAAAAGAAAATTATATACGTAATAGCATATTTAATTACTTGTATCTTATTTAACATATAGTTGTAAAAATAACATATTTTAAATATAAAAGAAATAAATATACCACGTATATGGAAATATAGTATATCATTATGATATGTATTTTGACGAATACTCAACTAATTAAATTCATAAAAGATACATTGCACTTGATATTCAAATCAAGTAATGAAGAATTTGTAAAGTTTATTTTCAATTTATACTAGAAATGGAAATACTTTATACATTTCCATTCTAATAGGAAAATAAATGTTTGAGTTAGTACAACTTTGGTGGACTGTGCGTACAAAACTATAAAAGAAACCATGAGTCAATATATATTCACCTTTAAGAAGGGAACAAGTGAACAATCCTTTCCCAGCCATCAAATAAAAACAAACACATTCCCACACACAAAGGAAAACAAAACCTTGAACAATCACTCCTAGGCAACTCTATTTTCTCTTTCCTTTTTTTTTTTTTTTTTTTTTAATTTCTATGAATTTGTTTATGCTTTAGTTTCTTTTACTTCTTTTTGTCGAGTGACGCGTGAGAGCAACTTGTTCTCGGGAGCTTTATGCATAAGTGTATGATTATCAAGTGATTTCTTTTTAAAATGTTTATTTTTTGTATTTTATGATAGGTTGATACAACTTGAAATCATTTTTAATTAACAATAATAATTTATGGAAGGTGGTGGCGTTTTTGAAAGTTGTCTTGATATGATTACTTTGCTTGAGGATTCCAACAACTCACTATGGCTTCCTTCTTCGTCTTCTTTTCATGGTAATCTCTTTGCTTTGTTTGCTTAATATTTTCTTAATCCAACTCTATTTCATCTCTTGCTCTACATTTTTAAGGAGAATTTTACTTGTTAACATTTTGAGGTAATAAATAAAACATAAAATTCATTCAAATTTCAATTGTTAAATTCATACGATTTCATTAAATTTTACTCCATTTTTCTTCCTTCTTCACAAGAATTTTCTTTGATTTGTACATTAATTATTGACTAATCATGTCATAATTAATATTGCATGTAATTATAATTTTTATGGCAATACTTTTTTAGAAAGAATATATTATTATATTTCAGTGTTACATTGGATTTTAAATGTTATATAATTATGAAAATTATGACAAAAGATAATGATGTTTGCACATTTTTAGAAAATTATTTAAAAATTGATTGACACGAGAAAAAGCGTTTTAACTCCAATTTACTCCATTTAGTGGAGTGGTGTAATTTTATGATCAATGTTATGTTAATTAACTATATTTTTAGAGAACATTAGTCCAGAACCCAAACGAGATAGAATGGAAAATCTAAAAAGAGATGGATATAACGGAGCATTTTCTTGGACAAGCGAAGTTCAAGCTGAGACCAACAGGGAAGATTCAGACCCAAATCCTTATAACCAAATGGAGAATAAAAGAAGGCTAAAGCAAGAACAAGTTCAATTCTTAGAGATGAGTTTTGAAGAGGAAGACAAGTTGGAACCACAAAGAAAAATGTATTTAGCCAAACATCTTGGTTTGCAACCAAGACAAGTTGCTATTTGGTTCCAAAATCGACGTGCTCGTTATAAGACTAAACAAATTGAAAAGGAGTTCTCTATATTGAGGGCTAGCTACAATCGCCTGAAGCTTGATTATGAATCTCTCTATAAGGAAAAGACAAACTTGGAAAATAAGGTACTTATCATTTTTACTTCTTTTATTGCAATAGTTTTGGAAGAGTAATGATATATACACATATTATCCTTTATATTTTACTGCTAAATAGGGCTAATACCGATTTGATTTGGCTTAATTTGACGCTAAAATCAGAACAAATAAAAATTTTTTGCTTCAAAAACTTTTAAATTGAACTGGACCGTTTCAAACACCAGACCGAACTAAAAGAGAATTAACATTTAAAGCACGAAAACACTTGTTTGCAAAGCTTATTTCTTCTTATAGTTTTTAATGAAAACTTAAGGAAAGATGCAATGGCCACATACGAAATACAATACTCGAATGAAAAAAGTAGGCATTAGCAAAAAGCACACAAATATAGTTTTCTATCAACATCAAACTTCTGACATAAATTAGTATAAACAAAAGACTTAGTGAGACGAACATCTTGCATCCCTTCTAAACAAAATGCATAAATTAGCAATATTACGTTATTCTGTTTAGTATGGTCTAAAAAATTTAAAAATCAAATCGGATTGAAAAATCATAATTTGTTGAGAAAAAACTGAACTGATATTTGTAGACCATAAAGCAGACCAAATGTTAGATTTTAATTTGATTTGATTTACGGTTGAGACCAAACTTTGTGGATCCCTATTGCTAGCCACCATCATCCTTAATTTGGTTTCGCTTTTTCTTGTGATATTCGACAGGTAGAGATGTTGACAAAGAAAATGGCACAAAAAGAAAGGAAAGACATTATTTCAAATCTGGATACTATACTTGATTTGGATGAAGCAATTTCAATAATGGAGACTTGTGGAAATTTGCACAATACTGAAATAGAAGATGAGTTAGTAGTGTTGAGCACTAAGCAACCAAAAAATGTGAATTTAACAAAGAGTAATGTATTCGATTTTGAGAGTCCATATTACATTGATGGGAACCGTTTTTCTGCACAAATTAAGGCTTCTTCAACCTTAGTGCGTGAACCAGAGCAAGAACCTGAATTTTCACCAAGTGGTATAGAACAACATATGATGAATACAAGCCTTGTATCGCCACAAACACCACCAACATTCACTAATTTTCTCAAGGTTGCAGACGATATGAATGATGAATCTAATGCTTCTTCTCGTACCTTTTCATTGGTTGATGATCATACTTTTTGGTCTTGGCTTTACTAGCTAAGATTGTAGCAGCATTACAACCCCCACAATTTCCCTATTGGCTATAGCTAATTAGTTCAAATTGTTTTATGTAAGGGTATAATTTTGATAGTAATAACATTAAATGGTAGTTTGTTAGAAATTGTTTAAACTGTTGAGTTATTAAAACAAGTTTTCAGCCTAAAATTTAGTTGCAGAATTAGATTATATAAGTTATGTTGTAAGATGAAACCATTCATTCAGATTTCGAAGTAAACTCCACATAAAGGCGACTACTCCTATATAATAATACTTCTACAAGAGAAGGGAAGGAGATGTAGGCAAACATAATACTCAATGATTCAATACAAGAGAAGATGACTACTCCTGTATAATAATACTTCTATGATAGATTCAGACGAAGTAATTTAATTATGTGAATTTAGAGAGTTGCTAAGTTTCCGAAGTAAACTCCACATAAAGGTCGAAACAAGGAAAAGGAGAAGACCAGTTATAATAGCATACTTGAGGCCAAGGTTCACAAGCAAATTGACAAGAAGACCAGCAGAGACCACACCAAAGAAGTTTGCTGATAAAGCAGACCAGAAGGGCATGTCTAGCACTGAAGCAATGATAGCACCAGTCCATGCTCCGGTCCCAGGAAATGGCACAGCTACAAATAACATCAAACCAAGCCATTGAAACTCTTCTACTGGGCCAGCCTTTTCTTTGGCCCTCTTAAAAAGCATGTCTAGCACCCTTGATGCAACATGGTTCTTCCCAGCAACAAAATTTGCAAATTTCTTCAGATACAGTATAATAAATGGAACTGGAATCATGTTCCTACAGCACAAATAACTAAACTAGATTGGTACAGCATCAACAATTCCACAAGCCAAACTTTCCTCTAGGTAATTAACAGTATCATTAGAACATGATTTTTCCACATTGCTATTTAACATATTAATCACCTCTCAATACAAGTACTTAAAGCATTCGTGTTTGCAAAAACTTTCACTCCCAATCAACTATAACAAAGAATTTGGTGGACATAGTGGGAGGGATAAGCCATTGGCTCAATAAATTTCCAGCCAATCTAGAATTTTCGTTTCAAACAGTCATATACACTTATACAGGAGAGGGCTGGCCATGCACCGAGCCAAACTTAATACATAAAATTTTTATATTCCTCATTCTGTTACTTCAATCAAGTTTAACACATGTCAATTTGAACTAGGAAAGTTATTTTGGGCCTTGGCTTGATAAGTATATTTCAAATTGAAGCAAAGATGATGCTTAGCTCAACAAACAATGTTCAAACAATAAGTATGATATTTACTAATGTCGTTGCCATATGAGTCATGACTCTATAACAGTATTTCACTTATGCAAGTTGTACCTTTCCTTTGTAATCAAATCTGAAGAATTACTCAGACTATAATAGAAAGTTGGAGCTTAGAACTCGGCTCATTAATAAGCAAATCAAACAAAGCTAAAGTTTTGGCCAATCTAATTGTGAATGTTTGTAAGTGTAACCACCCTATAACTATAAGAGCCAAATCACCATCATCATCCTTTCCGGAAAAGCCACATCTTCAGGTCAAAATGAAAGGGGAGGCTATTAACCTCGCTCAAGGATCAGAAATTAGGTTTAAGTGAAAGTTTGTGTTGTGTTGTGTCAACGTGTATGAACCAAATATGACAATAATAAATAAATAATCAAGACAAAGGTAGAGATAAGTGTAAAGGGAAGAGAGGAGCTAAAATGGGAGTAAATACACAAGACAAGAAGGTTGCCCTTAATGAGACTTTTGGGCACTAAATAATGTAGCATATAAGTGGGTATTTATAAGGAAATAGGGTCAACAAAGTGGGGCAGCTAGTCCATATCACAGCAGCAGCAGAGACATACAAAAAAGAGGACAGAAGCTCCGCTCGACTTAAACTCGGTCGAGCCAGGGTTGAGCTGCAGGTCGAGCCCCCTGCAGTTTGATTCTGACCAATTTTTCTTGCTTTGTCTTTCGTTTTCCGGCTATCACACGGTCTCCAATGCTTCATATATTAATCCTAGGACTGATTTCATCCTCTTCCAACCTTCACATGTCAAGATTTACTCCATACAACCCAATCACATGTGAATTTTGTCCTCTTCTAGTCTTCACCAACTAAAATGATTAATTTACTTAATCATGCTTTGACAAGTTACCAATAATCCTAACATAAAACTATAAGACAATTGATGCTATATAGTCTATAGAGATGAGATAATGCATTCACGCCTATAACAATTAATCTTGGTTTGAAAGTAAGCAATTTCGTTTGGGTTTCAAATTAGGATTTCTTTCGACAAATCATAATAAAAAAGATAAAAAAAAATTTTAAAAAAAAACTGAATCCGGAAATGCGCAGAGAATGTTCGGAATTGAAAACAAAATAGCTGACCCTAGAATGGATAAGACGGTGAGAAGGGCTGGGTGGAGTTGCATCCAATAACCAACAGGAATAGCCCCACGAAGCTCAATCACAGGAAGAGTGGCTAGAGCAAAAACGATGGCTTCATCAGTCCATCCCGAACCTCTAAGGAAACTTGCAACTTTAAGACCAAAGCTCGAAGCTTTAATAGAAGAAGAAGAAGAACCAACACCAACAGCCTTGGCATCTTTTGAGAAGGCGAATACAACAAGAGAAACGGATGTCCAAAATAATACCCACAATACAGTTTTGTTAGTTTTCACGGGTCTCTGACCAAAATCAAAATTTGTGACTAAATTCACTTGGTTATCTGAATTTCGATCTGCCGACGGCTTTATGGGAGCAGGAGATGAAAAATAATATAAAGGTCTAATGTTCAATTGAGAAGCTCCTTTTGAGGGAGGGATTGAATTGTACTTGCAGTGGATGATAAAAAGATGGGGTTTTTTATTGAGGAGACACAATTGAAGTAAATTGCTTGTTGGGATACTAATGCTGGTTGAAGCCATTGATGATTTGGGAAAATGTTTCCACTCTTCTTTGTGAGGCACCTCAAGTTGGAACTTGAAGCTTGGAACCTTTTTCAGTTCAAGCTTCCAACTTGAGCTTTTTTGTCCGTTGGAAATTGTCGAAACAATTTATTGAGATTTACTCCCTCTCTTCTACCTAATCTCTCAAAATCTCTATTTGTGTTTGAGATCTACAAAAATAAGAGTAGAATTTTCTCAACTCTTGTAAAAGAACGCTTAGAGAAAAGTAAATTAATTATTCTTTAATTTAGTGTTTTAACTCTATTTAAGTGGTTTTGAAACTTCTAGTAAGCCATTTTTGAAAAACACAACTTACCACATTAGTGCACCAAGCCCTATTAAGTGCAAGACTCATTCAAAAAGTTACCACTCCGGATAAACGCGAAAAATTACGAATAAATTTCATGTAACATGATCGATGACTCGTTATTTTGTCAAATCTTTGTTTCCCTTGCAAGTTGTACCCATACACATGAGTCATAAATAGTCACGAATTGTTGTCAGTTTTATCCCTCTTTTCAAAATTGTCTATTTATTATCAAAGTTAACCAACGAATCTTCAAGGCCCTTGACAATTGGTTAACCAACTTTATTTATGACTCTTTTACTTGTTTTACTATCATACGGTTCAATTCACGTCTACCACTTGCTCAATTTGGAGTACTATTTCAATACTCCAAATTTCCAACACATCGTTCTCAATTTGGAGTACTAGGGAATTAGTTAAAACATTTTGAATTCTTATTCGTATTCGCGTGTCAATATCAATTTTTATAAGGATTGAATTAACACATAGTACTTTAATAAATCTTGCAATAAATGTGCATGATGTCCCAATAGAAATGATTCAGGTTTAATATATCTAACTGTAGCACTCATAAATAACACATATTTGTTTCTTGACGAGTTTTCACTCTTTATTTATATCGTTTGTCAAAACAAATGATATTATTTGTATTATTTATTTTAACAAAAAATACAAATAAATCTTATTTGCATCCTTTATTAAAACAAATAATACAAATAAACCTTTTTTATTAGAGATAGTCTAGGTAAATAATAATGATGTGAAATATTGACAAATTATTCTTATGTGGATGAATTTAATAGGTTAGTACTTTTATGATTTTAATTTTGTTTTATTTTATTCACTTTATTGGTATTTATTTTGTTTTTTTATGATAATTTATAAATATGGTAATTGATTAGAAATTTATGTGTTTGTAATATTTGATAGAGTAAGGTTGATCGCTCCATCTCTACTATTTGTTCTATAAACGAATAACGATACAAATAAACATGTTTTAGGGGCGCTTAAACTCCTTCATTTTGATTCTAGGCTTTATTATCATTAACTGCGTTTCCTATTTCCAAATCTGATCCATTCATTAATCCTCCGTGACTGTTTATGACTCCTTTTTTCTTTAGCTTTCCAATTTTCTTTCTTCTGATTCTGGATTTCCGTTATCATCTGCAAATTCTGAAGTTTCTTGGTGAATTTTCCCGTTTCTTCTTGCTACGATTTCTATTTAGGTATGTTAAATTTGGTCAGTTTTTACGTTTCTTGTTGGTTCTTTTTCTTGTAATAATGAATTTTTTTAATCTAATTATAATTGGTGTTTGTTGATTAATGATTAATTTTTATTTTGTTCAACCTTAATTTCATTTTGTGGTTCATTCAACTCAACCGTAATTTCTAAATCTTATCAAACTATCCAATCTAATTTGAAGTGTTGTATGAAAGAGTAAACCGAAATTGAACTGTATTTCATTAAAGAAATCAACATGATTATTGTAACTTTTGTAGCTAGTAGTTGTCAAAATTTATAATTGGCGTTTGTTGATAATGTTTTAATTTTGTTAAATTTATTTAAGAAAAAACTGTTTAAAAGTACCTTAAAAAAGAGGCTTTTTATTAGAAACTATCTATTTTTTTAAAATAATTACCAAAAAATTTAGTTTATTTATTTGTTAAAGACTACCTACTAACAGAAGATATCCATTTCCCGTTAAAATTAACAGGGACTAATATATTTAATGAACAAAATAATATCAAAATAAGAGAAATTAGGGAAAATAAAATGAATCCTATTTCATCTTCAACCCCTAGCTTCCCGGCAATTAAAATTAAGAAAAATTACCCTAATAATACGAACTTTCACTGATTTCCAACAATAATACGAACTTTCAATTAACCATAAATAATACGAACTTTAACACGTGTTTTTCGCTGGTATACCTGACCGGTTTATAATCGGGAGAAAAGGTCACTTCCTCATTTCCTTCGTCAGATACTGGACAGCAGTCTTTATCTTCTTCATTTCCTCACTTTGCTCTTCCATTTTAATGGACAAAATTTCTTCATCGGATACTGGACAAAATTCCATCCATTTTCGAGTAAATGGACACAGAATTTCATTCGTTTTCGACTAAATGGATAAAAAACACTAAATTACATCCATTTTCGAGTGCACAAACGTTTTTAATTAACATCAAACAATAATCATATATGGATTGAGAAAATGGAAACAAAATTCCATCCATTTTTGAGTAAATGGACACAGAATTTCATCCATTTTTTACTAAATGGATACAAACCCTAATTTTTGAGATTAAAACAAAATTTATGGATAAATATTGCAATTGAGAAGAATAAACTAAGCATGAATGAGATGATATCTTTGTAGTTGATGCGTGAGAACGAGAGAGAATCAATGGAAATCAGTGAATGTTTGTGAAGAGGGAGAAGCAGCTGTGTGAGGAAGATGCTGGTACTGCGTACTTTGCTCTTTCTTTTCCTTAATTTTATTAGGAAATTTTTTTTTTTAAAAGAGCTCAGCACATTTACCGGTTATGGTTAATTGAAAATTCGTATTATTGTTGGAAAATCAGTGAAAATTCGTATTATTCAGGATAATTTTTCCTTAAAATTATTTGTAGTGGTAATCAACAGGCAATCCGTCAACTTCAAATAAGATTCCATTTTCAATTTTGCTATGAAAGGAGAAAGGGACACAACAACACCACCTCCAAAAGACGAGGGAGAAGAAGAGAACAAAATGAGGAAAGTGTAATAATGTAAAAGAAGAAATATTAAGAAAGAAAAAGAAATGGTCTTGTATTGGTAGTTCTTTTAATACAATGTAATTCATGCTTTAGATGTTAATGTTGTTGAGTATTATTTTGACATACCAAATTTGTGCTTTAACTCAAGAAATTGAAGCTTGAACTCATCAAAATAATCCATCTCAGTCCAGTAATGATGAGCTTGAAGTTCTCCTATCTTCCATTATAGTCAATCATGTATGTTTTATGAGAGGTAGTTTTTAACAAAAAGTCATTTTTTATAGGTAGTTTTTCACAAATTTTCTTTTATTTAATGGTCAAATTGTTGAGAAATACAGTTGGTAAATGCTTAATGGATTAGAAGCATACTTCCCATTGTGCTTGTCTTTGGTGAATTAGAAGCATCTGAATATTTATAAACTCTTTAATTTGCAGTCTAGCAAATTGATGAGAAAGGGAACCCAAAGTTCGTGATGATTGTTGCTCAGTAGAATCACCACACAAAGTTTTTCCAACTGGGTGCTCCTGAAAAATGTTGCTCTACATATATATTGTATTTGTTGGTACACATGTTGTGTAGTTGATAACAGTGTATGTCATCCAAGGACATACGATTTCTATATGTGTGCACATGCTGGAATGATTGTAAGCACCATTCATGCTTCCTGTATGAGTTTGGTACACTCTTGGGGTTTTGCTAGCTGCCTCTGGGCAGTTGGGATGAGATTTGTGTAGTGCTTCGTTTCCTTTCATGATAAAAAAGTTTGGAGGTTTTCTCACGGATGTTGGTTTGCTCAACTGTGAAGCAGCCTATTACCTTTCCTTTGTCTTGTTTTAGTGTGTTTCAAGGAGTTTCCCTTCTGCTTGTTAGGTTTCTTTCCCTTTCGGAAATGATTTGCAACATCAACTCCCATTCAGCTCAGGTTGACAGATGGCACTCGCTTGGTGGTCCATTTTAACTATCATCACATCATTGGTAACATTCATACCATAATTGATGCCCGCCGGCCAGGCAGAAGTAGAGCGTACCACCTTCAGACTGTTGGTTTTTCCTCCCAAGCTACTCAATGATCCAAATCAGATAATAGAACAAGCTGGCCTTGCTGATTCAGTAGTTACACAGAAACTATAGGCTAAAATAGAAGTGGAGTATTCTGTTCGGGATAAAACGTTACAAAATTGACCCCATATTATGCTATATGCAGTATGCATGATGAACATCCCTGGGTTTTTGTGTGGGTTTGGATCTGGGTGAACTCTTGTTACACCATGTTGTAGAGGTAAGTCGAGTGTTCAGTGGGAACCACGTATATTTTCAAATGTTTAGGAATTCAAAGGATAATATATTCAAATCTTCTTTCTTATTTCATGTTGTATTCTATGAACACCCCACGAACTAATATTATAAAATAGTTTAAAAAAACAAAAAATACAATTAAATAATATTAAAACTTAAAATTTTATAAAACTTAAAATTTTGATATTTGATTATTAAGATATTTTAGATAATTTTGTTATATGCGTGGATTATTTTTTTTACATTTTGAAATAATCAAATATCAAATTTGATTAGATATCCGAATCAGATCGGATTTAATATCTAGTTTTGAACATCCCTAACTGTTATTAGTATAATTTGGAAATAAAAAACTATTTTTAATGTCATTGTTCGATGCAGTAGCAATTTGCAGCTGTTTTTGAAACGTTTCAACTTGTATTCCAAAATAAAAAAAATAGCAATTAAAAATTTTCTCCATATTTTTCTTAATAAATTATACTCTAACAATTATTATAACTGCTGCTTTTCTTTGACATTTTTAATATACACAACTAATCATACATTTAATATTTAATAGCTAATCGTACAATTACAGCTACCACAACTACAACTTATAATACTAACAACCACTCACAACTACGTTAAACCAAACATGCATTTAGTAACCTTTTGAAAACAGGTTTTTGAAGCACTAATAGACGAACACACCCATTGTCAGCGGTTTGTGCTTTCAGCTTAAACATTTGGCTGTACCATAAAGTGGAAAATTTCGTTAGATTTGGCTTTACTTTGACAAAATAGTCAGTCTGGTTAATTGTTGACATTAGGATCAACTGTGTACTTTATTCAAAGATTGAATCAGCTGCGCCAAAAATGGGCAGATAGTCAGATACTAAGGTGCCACCAACGAAGTAGGAAAATAATTCATTTTAAAGAATCATCAACAAAATGACGTTAGTGAATAGTGAGAAGAAAGAATTATGATGGTGAAAATTGTGGTAGGAGAATTTACAAGCATGACCTAATTCTTACTGAATTACAGTGGGTTTGTCACGTTAGAATTTGCATCAGCTCCAGTCTCCAGGAAATGATCATCCGTATAGGAACGTCTATACTTTCATCATCCACCTCCAATCTCACCTTTCCATAAGAGGAAAGTGCCGATCCTCGATTTCAATTGATAATAAGAAGATTGTTTTCGAACCCATTGTTGGTCACAATAGGACGAAGAGGATCAACCTTCCAAATGCCATCAACAATGAACTTTATCTGTGATTGCAGAAGTACAAAAAATCAAAAACACAATTATTCACACTTTTTCCTCCTCCTTGGTGAAAGGGGGAATGTCGAACAAGTTTGAAGCATTATCAGTGCAACATCACTAACCTCATATTTGCCAGGATAAAGCTTCAAACATAGAGAAAATATGCCAGTACTCGACCTTGTCATCTTTCTCTGCCACATTCACAAAAACATCACTTAAAACAATTTATAATCCTTCAGGATCCATACTTGAAGAATGAGCATTTTAGCAATTCCAGATTTTTTTCATTTCTGTAAATACCCCTGATATTAGAAATTTTCATCCAGTAGCATTTATAAAATATTCTATTACCCCAATGTCATTAAGTGACTTTCACTTAAGCGGTGTTTGGGGATTTAGATGTACACAACCTCACCCTAGTTAGAGATAACAAAAAGATTATTTTCGATTGACCATAGGTAGAAATTATCATCTACAACTTTATATGAATAAGAAGTGCATGCCATTTAATACAATCCATGAAATTCAAAATCAAAGAACTATAATTCTTTGGCTCATCTTAACAAGGAACATTAGGTGACGTCAATAAATACAAAGATAAAAGGATGCCATGTGCCCCCAATCAGGTAGCAATTTTATTCATCTCACAGTTGCCAGCAACAGTAAAAATGCCTTAAAACAGAATATAGCATGATAAACACCAATGACTTGTTCAAACATGATTTTATACTGTTGGTTGTGGATTCATGATATGAAAAAAGTGTCTGGGAAGGGGTTGTGTGATTGCGGAAGCAAAGATTGAAAACAATAAAGAAACAATAAAGAAATTCAATGAAAACAACAAGAACAACACTAAGAATTTAACGTGGTTCACTATCAATGTGATAGCTACATCCACCGGCACCGAGAACAAATAATTTCACTAAAAATTGCAAAGATTTACAAAGATGAATCAAGGTTTTTGTAATGGCTCACTTTTCTCTCTTGTATTCCCTAACATGAACCCTAGCCCTGATTGAGAGGGGGTTTTTATATCACTCCTCAAAAGAAGAGGCTTGGGCACCATGTAAGTGCAAGAAACCATCAAAAAATTGTGCAAAAACTAACTTTCCGCAAAACCGCAAGAAGTGACGAGTCGTCGCTCATAGGCAGCGACTCGTCTCAAATCTCTGAACATACAAATTCTTGAAAACAGCCGTTTTCGCGAGCAGGGAAAATATTTGTGACTCGCGATTGCGAGCAGATACAAAAGTCGCGACCCGCAACTTGCCCTTTTTCTACAAACAGAACCTGAGCAACGAGTTTTCACTTTTGTCCTTCCCCAGGCGGCGAGTCCTCGCCCCCATCTGGAAAAAGTCAAACTACACGGTCAACGTTCGACCCTTGATTCATCAACACCATGACTTAGACTCTAGTTCGAGTCACCCAATCATCAACAGAAGGTGAAAAGACAAAATTCATGGAGAACACAAGCCAGAAACTAGAAATGCATACATTACCCTATTGTTATTAAATGACTCTCACATAGGCAAATTTTAGAGATCGGATACACGTAACCCATGTAATGGATAATAAAGAGTATGTTCACGACTGACCCTTGGTAGCAAAACATCGTCTAAAACTTCACATAATAAGAAATGCACATGTTTTAATGAATGACTTAAAACCATTATAATCTGAAACCAAAGAATTATGAATTTTCGGCCTCATCGAAATAAGGTACATAAATACATAGCTTTCTCTATTTTACCATGTGTGTCTATTCAACCTAAACAATGCAAAAGAAACCAGAGAAATGAGTAAATATCATCTAGTACCTAATTTAGTTTTTATTGTTATCACTAATAGGGGTAAGGTTGCATTTATCCGACCCCAAACCCTATCTAGATGGAAGATGAGCAGGAACTACTTAAGAACATTGACGTAATGAAATGTCGTTCCTTTTAGTAAAAACGAAAATTGAAGAAACTAAAATACTGCTCTAGTCTGACTTATATTTTCAATGCTTTCCCCAATAACAAACCCAAAAACAGCTAACTAAATGGATCTTCTACTTACCCATAATTTTCTCAATAAACAACATACAAAAGAAAACTGGTTAATTTATTATTTTCCCTATTTTTCTCATAGGCTTGATTTTCCATCATATTCATCACTAATAAGCTTCCCAAAGACCCGAACTAATGACGAAGATCAAACTGATCACAAATGCCAGTTGCAGATACCATATCTTTATAGACAGCTCACTAGTCAAATAGAGATAGTTTTAGAAAACTGACTGCCAAAAACAGGGTAAAGATATACATGACACAAGCCCAAACCTGAGTAGACCACCCATCAAAGGAGCCTGCCAACAGAACCTCTGATCCAGAATTAGGCCAAACTATGCAGGTAGTACGAAGAAGTTGAAGAGCTATACGAGCATCATTTATCCTTTTTTGCTTCTCGTCCAATATAGTTTGAGCATCCCTGCATTTAGACACCAATATGGCAGGATTGTAACTAATTACTAAGGCGCATAAGATGGAACAAGGTAAGTCGTGAAGAAACAAAGCATACAGGGGGAAGTTGTTTGTTTAAGTTCACTGTAGAGAAATGGGGACTCATAGCACATCACATTCTAGAAATGAGGAATAAACCAAAAAAAATTAACACAATTTCAATCAGCTGAAAAGTCTAGGTCCAACAGATCAGTTACATTAAAGCGGTTGTTATTGGGGTTCCTCCGTTTGAGAAGATACCATAAAACGTCTTTGTTCTTTCTCCTAACAAAATATATATATATACTTCATATGTTAAGTAAACATAAATTCAGATCAAGGGTCACTGAGTTCAAATAAGTCTTAGTTACGGCTAGCCAAGTTGAAATCACAATCACTAAATTTGCTACAAAGAAAGAAGGGTGGGGCGGGGGGGAGGGGGGTAGCATAGTACATTTATTAGTCCATATCGAACAAATTAAGTTCAAATAACGAATAGAGCTATACTTCAGATAAGGGGTTTCAAGGTCAACAGAACGATGCATAACTCCTAAGGTATGAAATAATGAAATCTCTGGTAAATAGAACAAAGATCTGCAATTTAAAACAGCACACATGTTCCTCTGCTCAAGTTCCCAATCACAGGGGGGGGGGGAGCATAGTACATTTATTAGTCCATATCGAACAAATTAAGTTCAAACAACGAATAGAGCTATACTTCAGATAAGGGGTTTCAAGGTGAACAGAACGATGCATAACTCCTAAGGTATGAAATAATGAAATCTCTGGTAAATAGAACAAAGATCTGCAATTCAAAACAGCACACATGTTCCTCTGCTCAAGTTCCCAATCACAGTAACCATGGTTTCCATAGTTACATACATTTCTTTACCAACTCAAAAACATAAACGGTGAACAGAAATTTTTTAAAAGAAAGGGAGGGGGGAAGACAAGGCTCACACTATTGCTAGAGCCATTTTTCCTTCGATCACAGCTAGCTTCGCACGTAGTGATCTCAGCTTGTCTTGCGCATTCATGATTTCATTTTCTTGGAACTCTGAAACATCAGAAAGTTGTCTCAAGTCTTCAGGTAAGTGTTCCTTAGCCTGACATGGAATTCAGATACGAGCATCTAGTAAAAATACTTATAATTCACAGAGAACTGCAATTTTACACAAATTACCTTGCATGGTTGACTAAAAGTATACAGGTGTTTAATGATGGATGGAAATTAACAAATACCTAAGAGATCAGGCTTTTAAAAAATAATTTTGATATGAATTTTTGTGAACCAAGCTACCTAAAACTTCAATTTTATCACCCTAGTACTGCCAAATAAATTTTGAACTTTCACCTAAGGCCAATTGTCACGTCTTTTCCTGCTAATGTATACAAAGTCATTGGTGACATGATGAAAAAAACAATAACTAATTTACCTTACCAGAATTCATCTACCCTTCTCCCATTCATCCATTTCACCTCCTTCAATTCTCACCCAACCTTTATTGTAACTTGTAAGACTTTGAACAAATTTTAGTTATAATCCCCTAATACATTGATCAATGTTGTCAATTTTAGAATTGATTTGGTGTTACAAGAGACTAAATGCGCAAGAGATAGGGCCAAAACCATAGTAGGTGAAAGGTAGGATTATAAATTGCGGTGCTCGGGACAAGATAGATTTCAGAATGAATTTGATGTTATTATGGATAAACGAACATTTAAGGATGTAGTTGAGGTATGCATGAAGAACGACAGGATTATAAGAGTGATAATTGTATATGGTAAAGAGATTTTGAAAGTCATAAGTGTCTATGCACCGCAAGGATAAAGGAATCAATTAAAAGGAAATATATATATATATATATATATATATATATATATAGAGAGAGAGAGAGAGAGAGGCAGGATTAGGTGAAAACAACTATAGTGGTGAAAACTAAAAATCCAATTGACATATACGCATCTATGTACACCTTTTAGAAAATATCCAATTATTGACAGATTGTCATCGGAATATGTACACTATTTAAGCTTTTATATATATATATAGGGTCAAGTTCCAGTGAGAACCAAGCTTATATGAGAATCGTGAGAACCAATCTCTCTGAAAAAAATGTGTTACTTTTTCACAGAAAAGGTGTTACTTTTGAACAAACAAATGTTACTTTTGTTTTTAAAAAAATCTGTGTACTTTTTAACAAAAAATGTGTTACTTTCAGAAAAAAATATAAATACAAAGTAACACTATTTATTTTAAAAGTAACACCTTTTTATATTAAAGTAACGCCTTATTGTGAATTTTTTTCAGAATTGTTTTCTTAAAGTAACAGTTTTTTGCCTAAAAGTATCATTTTTTTTTCAAAAATAAGTAACACTTTTTTGCCTATAAGTAACACTTTTTTGCCTAAAAGTAACACCTCTTTAGTAAAAAAGTAATACCTTTTTGTCAGGCAGATTGGTTCTCATGGTTCTCATATAAGGATGGTTCTCACTTGAACTTCTTCCTATATATATATATATGACTTTGAAAAACTATAATATGACTTTGGTTAGTAGGATGAGAAGAGTCATCTCACACCCGTTCACAGTCTTTGGTTAAATTCAAAACCATAATATGACTTTGAAAAACTCTTGTAGTCTAATTTCTAACCCCATTGGTCATGCATTTATCTAATCCATCTATCAAAAATTATGATTAAAATTGTGAACAAGTGTTAAATTGTATCTCAAAACTTTCATATTAAGAACACCTTTTTTTTTTTTGTCAAACTTCTTCAACTAAGCTAAAATCACCATAATAAAACCATAAGAATTATACTGGAAACAATCAAAATCACTCAAAACTAACATAAACAACCAAAATGTTTAAAGTGACATACATCTCCAAAATATGCACCAAATGACTTATAATGACCATCATAAAGGATAAATCATGACAATAAGTGCAATTGATTGTCAACATAAAGGATAAATCATGACAATAAGTGTGATTAATTACACTAATCATGCCTATTCTCCCCTTCATTATGCTTCCTCTTATGATGTTCAAACTTTCAAAGCCCTTTCACTAGCCTTGAAAGAACACCCTCTCTTTCCAATCTTACCAAGAGATATGAGGTTTCTCTCAAACATGGGAAAAATCTTACTCCTCCTAGCCTTCTTTTCATACCATCATTGTTCACCAATACCTTCCATTTTCCCTCTCTCATCGTATGATTCTTATATACCAGTTTCGAACCTTATGAGCTTACAAAAAAAAAAAAGAGCAACCAGAGTCTAAAACTCACTCCTTATCATAAGCATCTTTTCCATCAACAAGGAGTACTCCCCACCTTCATTCAAGGTCTTCCCCTTCTTGAAGTCTTCCTGCATCTCTTTGCACATCAATTGAATGTGCCCCTTCTTGCAATAGTAACACTCCTTATGACTATAGTCAACTCTTTGTTAAGCTCGAGCCTACCCATAATAGCGTTTCTCCTTAGCTCTTCCTTTATAAGAGTTTTCCCCAATCGACCAAAATTCACCTATCTTCTCTTTTGCTTCAACTCTTAACATAAACTGATCATTCTCTGTCTATGCCGCCAATGCTTCATCAAGATAATCTCGTTCTTGCCAATGAGGAATGTTTGAAGTTTTGTTCTATAGCTTTTGAGAAGAAAAGTTAAGAAAAGAAAAGCTTGCTCCTCATCCAATAACTTCTCATTGACATTCAACAATTTACATGGCAATCGGTTGAATGTGGTCTTGCATCATCGTCCTCTTTGGTGATTTGAAACAATTTTCTATCTCAAGAAATGTTTGCTTTTCAAAGACTTTAAAACATACACCTTGAAGTTTCTTCAACAACTCTTCAGGATCAGTATTCTTCAAGTAGTTATACTTGATTTCGAGAGCGACGACAAGTCAAATTGTGCTCATCGCCTTCTCTATACGAGTTGGCTTGGTCCTCTTAAGAGACTCATCAATTCCTTATTGCACCAACAATTCTTAACTCAACTCTTCCACATCGAAAATTTCAATTTCCCATCAAATTGTGGGATACAAAATTTCCCACCTTCATCCATCTTCTTCTCTACTACTTTCCAACACCAAGGATCCTCCATCCTACTCAAATACCAATTGTTGTAAAATCATACTTAAAAAGCAAATAAAATACGGAGATGAGGAAAAGGAAACCCCACAGGCCCACACACATGTGACAACAGAAAAATGCAAGCAAGACACAAAAACAAGTGTTTTAGTGGTAACTTAAGGTACCCTTACCCAAAATCAAAGGCAATTATATTGATACACTAATTACTCACACTCAAATGCACTCTCTAAATGTTTGTCACTCCAATGGAGATTCCTATCAATGGAAGCTTTTCACTCTGTCTTTAGTGGTTACAAAACCTAGATGAAGATGTTTATTCCCTATTATCCTATTGACTTGAGAGCCTACTATATAAGCCCAAAGTGTCAAAAAAACCAATTTTAGGAATCTTTAACTTCTTTACGCATTTGAAACATCAAACCGTGACCCTGGTATTATTTACTCACCAGATCAAGTCGAGCAGCTTTCCTTGAACCTTATATGTTTCCTACCTATGTGCTTGTTTGAATAGCTATGTTTCTCGCGTGAGCACTTGTCCACAATCCACTTCTCATTGCTTGGCTTGCCTAAGCATGCTTTCAAGCACTTAGCCATAGCACCACACATCAACTCATCATCATCATCATCATCATGGCTCACTTGAACCATAGATTGCCCATATAAGCCCTCATCAATTGAAGTTATTGATTTTCAAACTAAGTATCCAAACACTCCATCTTAACATAACATTACTTGCCCATTTTCTAGAGCATTCTCCTCCACATTGGATAAATTCGTATTTGATTCAACAATTTTTGTAGATTCTCACCACAACTGCACACTTTCTCTTACATTTTGTTTGTCTATTCACCATTTTGATAATGTTGGATGGAGAAAGAACATAACATTCTGGAAAATAACCTAACAACTCTCTTACGTCGTTTCAAGCTTTCAATGGTCAAGACACCTAAACATCGTTTTGGTGGAAGAAAACAGTACGGGAGGCGGAAGCATGGGAAAAAGCCAGGAATAAAATGGATCTTTTTTAGGGGGTGTTAAAGGAGAAGCAATGAGTATTTGGGGTAGAAGTCGTCTCGAGTCCGAGTACCAATATAGGAAGTTGAGGAGCGAAGAAAAACCTTTTTTATCCTTGCCCCCAAAAAATTTTTTCTTGCTGGAAAACATAAAAATCTTTATAACTAAGGAAAACATAAAAATTTTTATAGCTATGAAAAACATAAAAGATCACTCCGCTAGTCCATATATGGAAAGATGGCAACTAACGCAGAATATGGTAATGAAAAAATAATGGACACTTCAATTTTGGGTAGTCACTCTACAACCATTTCCCCCTTAGTGTATCAAGAACTCTAGCTTACCATTGTTGACTTAGAACGATTCAAAAATAGCCAGTGATTGGGTTTAATATTGCTGTTTGTCTGCAGTGTTTCAGTAATGACTGGAGATTGACATTCTAAATCCAATAATGAAAAAAAAAATAACAATTTCAAAAAGGATAAGCAAGAAGAAGCAGAAGCAAAGGCTAACACCAGAATGCAATAACTATGGTGTTATGCTAACAAATCTAAGAAGCCAACGTAATCAACTGCAAAAAGGGAGAAGGTGGAATAATGACAAAGGAGCTACAGTCTGAATTTCTGCATTGAAGCTTTCGGTTCTCCCTCTATAGGACTGTAAAGTCGGTTATTGCAAATGGTAATTCCACTTTTGGGAGGTATATTAGTTGCAATTATTAGCTTGATTTCATCATCAAACTCTACCTAACTAAAGAACATTTACAGTCAATGAACCAGCCACATCTGGCAACTAATAGGGCATCTTTTTCCTAATTACCAAATTGGCTCATTAAGCTGGCAAAAGCTAAAATTTGGTTGCTTTAAACTTTCTGCATATTCAAAAAAAGAAAAATTTGCATTCAAATTATATACTAATTTCCAACTAATCAAAACGAAGACAGCGCATTAATATGGATCCAGCTGTTGACAAGGTTTCATAAATATTTATGTCATTCTCACTTGTCAGCCTTACCCCTAATTGATCAATAGAATGAGATTTTTTTAGAATGGCAGAAAATAGACAATCTACATGGGTAACTGGTCATAATTAATAGAAACGACATGGACGAATAGTGGAGAGAGACAAAGTGTACACCTACACAAGCAGAGGGAAAAAATTATGCCTCTGCTGGAGTTTTTTATCTTGAAGAATGTAGCAATGGAACAAAAACTCAAAATCCTCAGAAAAACTATGATGTATGTAAGAATAAAGTAAGGTGATTGAATATCATACCTTTCCAGACAAATCAATGGAGTTTGACCTTAATGAACGAAGTGCAGATAAAAGTTCCACTTCCAGATGTTGAAGACGAGCTTTTAGATCACCTTGTGTGATTTCTCTGTAATTAGAATCTAAATATTTTGTCCCGTGTTGAGCATCGCTAATATGAGTCGAGACACCAACTATATCATTCATTGGCTTATTCACTGTATCTTGGTTGGCACATTGGCCAAAGTCAATTTCTCCAGCTGAACAGGAAGATGATTTTAACGAGTAAATAGAAATCTAAAATTATAAGATGCAATTGTGAGTAGCAGCCCAATAAGGGTACAGTCCACAGCCTATAGATGACAGTACCTTCAAACTCTGTGTCTGGAAAACCGGACCTCTGAATACTCCAGGTTCTCCATGTATCACTTAATGTATTCAACCCATTTCTACTAAACGCAGTTTCACTTGTGTGAAGATGGCAACTGTCTTTAACAATGAAACAACATAATACGTCTAAGTTCTGATATGGAATAGCATTTTTAAACAACATAACAGGAAAGTTATTCGATACAAAATTACCCCAAAGCCCAGCAGCTGGTCACAGCACAGGATCATTGTAATTTAAAACGGGAAAGGGAAGGAAAAGAAAGGAAAGGATATAAAAAGATTGGAAAACAAAGTCAACTTACCCACATCCTGGATTTGACTGTGGTGACCATAATCTTGTTCATTCACATACTCCTTATGCTTGGACGCCTTGAATCCGAAATTGAAATTTCTCTGCCTCTCCAATCGATTCAATATTCCCTGAATTCCAGTATCATCTTCAGCTGCCATTCTGATTCTGCAGTACATTTAAATTGAAGAAAAAGAATATACTCCTATAAGTTTGTTCAAGCTTAGCTTAGCTAAAATCAAAAGAAGATAAATTTATAAATCAAATTTGGAAGAAAAAAAGTCCTCAATCGTCACTCACAGCGGTCGACCAGAAGATGAACAAAAATCAGAATTTGCATCGCCCTCGGCCCCATTACGAGAATACCCATTTTGAGTATCAAAGCCATCTTCACTAACTTTGTCATCCTCATCTCCCCCAGGCCCCCATCCCATTGTCATCCACCCACCTCTAGTGATAATTGCCTGTACCAAATCCAACCTCCGAGCATCACTCAACTCCTTTCTACTAGGAAACTTGTTTGGGTTCATTGAATTCTTCATAAATTCCAAAAGTTCAAGCTCCAAAGTTGAAGTAGGGTCAGCTTCCCCTTCCCCTTCCCCTTCCCCTTCCCAATTCTTACACATCCTAACAATCCCGAAAAAGCCAGAAAACTTATGCTTCTTCAATTGTCCCCTTTTCAAAAGTGAGTTGACGGGGAAGCAGGGTGATGGTGAGCTTAAATACGAGATGGATTGATGGAAAATCGTGAAGTTAGTTGAAGGAGCTGCGATGAATGAGACCATCGTTCAGGCATTTCGTCCAACACTTGGTGTGCTGATTTGTTACAGATTATCCTTAATTAATTATCGGACTCAGTACTAGAGTAGAACGTAAGAAACCAAGGAAACAAGGAAGGAATAAATAACAATTGCTCCACCCAAAAGGAAAGGCCATATGTTTTGGTGGCCAAACGGACCTATGAATATGATTTATATTCTCAACGACCGAGAGTCCGACTCACTTGGTCACTTTTACTCTCAAATCAAAGTTTAATCCATGATTCGTGAAGTCATTTAAGTACCACAAGCACTTAAATGAATTTTGCTTAATTTTGAATTAAGAAACATTTTAATTTATGCAATTTGAAAGACTTTTATTGTGTGTTATAAGCTTTAAACTGTGTATGCTTTAAGTTTAAGTTAGATTTTAAGAACTCTATATTTATGTTTAGTTTCTTGGGTGTTACAGCAAAGACTGAAGTTGCATTCTGATGAATTGCGCTTTGTTGCTTTACTCCCACCAGGTTGGATCTTTTCAGCTCATGCTGACTGGCGTTTCCTAACTTAGAAAGTGCATCAGCCTGCTCATTCTGTGATCTGGGGAGTTTCTCATCTTCGCCGGGTATTTCTGCATTGAAGGCTTTTTGGCTTCGTATTCTCCTAGGATCTAATTAACTACCAACTGGAATTCATTCTTAACCTGACACGTTTGGCTTCTAAGGCTCTACAGAGTTGCAGACCTGCAATGGCTGCTTCATACTCAGCTTCGTTATTTGTGGCTCTGAATTGAAATTTTAAAGCGTATTCTATGATTTTTCCTTCTGAAGAGATTAGAACGACTCTAGCCCCCGCCCCCACATTCCTTGAGGAGCCATCTGTGAGCAGCTGCTAAACTGGAGCATCTTTTTTCAATTCAGGGTTGTGGGTGCACTATGCAAATAGGTCTGCTAAGGCTTGTCCTTTATAGTAGTTCTTACCTAATACTTTATCCCGTACCCATTTAATTCAATGGCCCATTTGGCCAATCTCCCTAACCTCTCTATCTTGTCCAGGGATTTTTCCAGTGGTAGATCAGTTAATACGATCACTTAGTGGGCATCAAAGTAAGGTTTGAGTTTCCTCGCAGCCACCACAACATCATAGACTGTTTTCTCGATCAGGGAATATCGGGTTTCAGTACTTAGCAAGATCTTACTCATGAAGTATATCGATTGTTGCACATTTCCCTTTTCTATGACTATTGCAGCACTTACAGTTGTTTGATTGGCCGCAACATATAGGTACAACGTCTCTCCTGTAACAGGCCTTGCCACGGTAGGCAGGCTATGAAGGTGATTTTTTAGTTCCTGGAAAGCTTTTTTCTGCTCATCTTCCCAAAAGAAGTTCTTGTTCCCTCTGAGCACTTTGAAAACGACAAAGATTTCTCTCCTGATTTGGCTATGAACCTAGACAGAGCCGCCATTCTTCTAGTGAGCATCATCACGTCTTTCTTAGACTTTGGTTCTGCCAAATCCAGAACGGCTTTGCATTTATGCCCCTCTGAGACACCATAAATCCTAAGAACTTCCCAGATCTGATTCCAAACACACATTTTTTAGGATTCAGTCTCATGTTATGTTTTCTCATGTTCTCGAAAAGTTTCTTTGAGATCAGGAATGAGGTCTTCTTATTTCTTGTTCTTGACGATTGAATCATCCACATAAATTTTCAAATTTCTCCTTCTTTGGCTAGCAAATATTTGGTCGATGAGACGCCGGTACGTTGCACCGATATTTTTCAAGCCAAATGGCATCATCTTATAATTATAGACCCCAACTGAGCAAATGAATGTTGTTTTTTCTTTGTCATATGGGTTCATGAATATCTAAGGGTACCTTGAGAAGGCGTCTATCAATAGAGCAATGCGTGTCCTACTATAGAATCTACCAACTGGTCGATTCTGGGCAAAGTTTAAAAATCTTTGGGGCATGCCTTGTTGAGGTCGATGAAGTCAATACACATCCTCCACCATCTTATAGCCTTTGACACCGGCACAACGTTAGCTAGCCATTCTGGGTATTGGCAGGGCTTGATGAACCCTGCTTCTAAGAGCTTCTAGACTTCTTATTCAGTTGCTTTTTCCTTCTCGGGGGCCATGTTTCTCTTCTTCTGTTTTACTGGCTTTGACCCCTCAATCACATTCAGTTTGTGAGTGATGGTGGCAAGGTCAATACTAGGCATATCTGCTGCAGACCATGCGAACAGGTCGGCATTTTCTTTCATCAAGTAAGCTAACTCAGTTTTGGTTGCTGGTGATAAGGTCTTTCCTATCTTTCTAGTTCTATCTCCTCAGGCTCGAGGGTCTTGGGAGGTATTTTATTTCCTGCTTCCTCATTATGAGAGGGTCTAAGATCTACTTCTGTTGTTCCCCTTTCTATGAGAGTTAGGACTGTCCCTAAATCTCTCGTTGCTTCTTCTATGCACATTCTTTTGCTTCTTTCTTCTTTTCCTTCTTCTTCTCGCCTGGGTCTCTACTTGTGAGTCTTGACGACTTTGATCATGTTACATGTTTTGACCATTTGCTGACAGCCTCTGGCTCTGCCCACCTTCTCGTTTTCTCCTATAAATAGAAGTGTTTGATAGATAGAAGAAGGAACTCCTATTATATCTCCCAAGAACTTTCTGCCCAGGATGCAATTATACCTTGTTGGGGGCATCAATGATGTAAAACTCCTGTGGGCAGGTAATGGTGACTCCTTTTTTGTCTTGGATGATTACAGGCAGGGTGACCTTCCCTTCAAATCTCATTGACTCTCCTGAGAAACTGACTATGTGTAACACCCCGATATTTTCCCGATATATTAAATGATTTGCTAGTAATATTATTATTTTTATTATTATTATTCTTTTTAGAAAAAAATATATTTCTTTTTATTATTTATTTTGTTAGTAGGTTAAATCATGAGACTTCAACTTTTAAGGCAATTAAAATCATTTTAAGTCCAAATCTTTTCCTAATCTATCTTTGATTTCAAAAAAAAAAAAAATATATATATATATATAAAAATAAGGGAATATGAATGGTGGCCGGCCATGGGAAGTATTTTGGAAGATTGTAACTTCCATTTTTGGGTTAATGAATGATTATGGCAATAATCATCAATAAAATCTCATAAATTCCTTAATTTATTCTTTCTTTATTCTTTTTCCTTATTCCTTTTCCTTACTCCTTTTCATTTTCAAATTCATTTGCAAGTAAAGAAAAATACTCTCAAAATCCCTCTTATTCTCATGCCTAAGCCTTCTTGATTCATCAATTTGGTTCTTAAAATTTTGGTGTTGTTCTTGAGCAATTGTAAGTAATTCTTAACCTAGTTTTATTTTTAAGTTTTAATTTAAATTTCCATGATGTTTATGTGTGTTATTTTTATAGTTTGTGAGTTGTTCATGATTTAAAATTTCATGTGTGGAAGTATGATGTTTTTCTATCTAAATTTAATGTATGGGTTTAGGGTTTTAGATATGTTTACATGTGTAAGAAGAATTGTTTGATGAATGATTGAAAAAAAAAATATATATATATGTATATACATAAAAAAAAAAAATGGTTGCTCATATAAAAAAAAAATATATGTGGTGATGGAAATTTATTTTTATTTTTATTGATAAATAGTGGAGATTTATAATGTTGGTAGAGAAATATACATGTATATGTGTGGTGTGTTTGTGTGTGTAAATTGGTGTAAAAAGAATTTTATTTTTGAGAAAAATATAAATAATTAATTAAAATTTATTTTTGGATGTGATCATGGAAATTATGTAAATTTTATTGTTTAGATTTATTAGGGAATAAAGCATTGAAATTTATATTTTTGTGATAAAAAAAAATAAAATCCCGTAGGTTTTGAAAATAGTGGAAAAATTGTGTTTTTGGAGCATTTTTGGCTTTGAAATTAAGTTAAAAATATTTATACTATGTTATAAATTATGAAAATTGGTAACCGGGGGTTTTGACGCCTTCCGGACGCATCGGTGAAGTCGGATTTTCAGTTTGACAGTCTTAAGATGAGTTTCTGGACAGATTGTATAGGCTGTCCAGTTTTATGTTTATACCATGTTATAGTATGTGATGGATGTTCATGTTGTGTGTAGTATTCTAGGTATGGATGTGATTGTATATGTGTGTTATGGATGATTTGAGGAAAATGTGTATGTGTGCTTATTTCCCGAATACGATTGAACCTTGTAGGAAGTCGATTCGTGACCGGGAATTGATTAAGACGCTTGCGAGTTGGTTATCTTGCTTAAGGTATGTACACGCAGCGTGGTTCGCATTAGTCCGATGTATTATGTATTAATGATACCCAAAAGTAAGGCATGGGTATACATAACGAATAATGTTATCGTTCGAATCAATAATTTTATTCATTTATATGATAAGTAGAGGTAGTATGTCCTCACTAACTTAAAAGTGGACGTAGTATGACGTCAATCTTTATATATTGTTTTGATAAGTAGAGGTAGTATGACCTCACTAACTTAAAAGTGGACGTAGTATGTCGTCAATTGGTGGAAGAGAATTACTCGCGGCATATGAGGGCTTTATGGGCCACCGCGGGGGTATGCATACTTAACTATAGACACCGAAGTAAGGCGAGTGTCTATGGTAGAGGCTTGCTTAGGGGTTAGCTCCCCCTAATGTATTGTCTCACTTATGGAGTTTGGAGTGTACCGGCAGTATGGCTGGATAGTACCGGCAGTATGGCTGGATAGTACTGGCAGTACGGCCGGATAGTACAGCAGTATGGCTGACTAACTTTTACAAGAAAATAAATATTCTTAATAAGCATGATTAAGCGTACGGTTCTGTGAGTTGTTAACTAATTGATTAAACTTTCTCGTATGTTATTATTTATTGGTATGCGACGTTCGCTGACGTGTGCTTTTGGTCTTAACGACCCTGCGATGATGTTGTGTCCTATCTGGGCAATGACTAGCAGTAAGTCAAGTTGCAGGTCTGGGGAGTGAGGATTGTCCCTTGAAGAAATAAATTATTAGGGTAGAGAAGTCTTAATAAGAACTTCAAAATTTAGTTTAAAAAGCATTTGGTTTTGTGAGGCGACTCTCGCTCTCAAGTTGTAATAAGTAGATTCAACTTTTCGTTTCTTATCCGCTGCTAAGTTTTTCTTATCATCCAGTAGTTCTTAATAACGCTAATAGAACTCGATCCGCACGTTTTTCCTTAGCTTCAAAACCGTTTTAAACTGTTTCTAACATCCCGGTTTGACTCGGATTACAGTTTGTTCCGTTTTTAAAAGATCATTTTCTCTTCTCGTACGACCCGAGTTATTCCGAGATGTTACAACTGGTATCAGAGCGGGAGTTTTATTTAGTGTTATTTATCTATATCGATAGACTAATGTTAAAAAAAAAAAAAAAAAAAATTTTTTTAATTAACGAGAGTAAAAGGGGTAGACAATAAGGGGATATGATGTGTTATGCTTTGTGTCTTTAAGCATGATGTCATGGATAACTTGATGTGTGTATGATAGCATTTCTGTGTCTATATCTCTGATGTTTTGAATTATCTATCTTTGTCTGATCTTAGAAATTGATTGCCTTGTTTTCTTTCCTTGTGAGTCAGGAAGTTCGATTATTATTTTTTTCTTCTCTCATGGATAAAGGAAAAAGACCGGCCGATGAAGGAATTAATACCCGAGAGGAACCCTGGAGAGTTTTAGATAATGCCCCAGCTTGGGCAGAAATAGAGGTTCAGGGAATTTGGGATAGAAAAGAGGGAGAAAGTGATTTGGATTACACCCGACGAATGGAAATGATCTACAAAAAGTCCAAACAGGTGTATGAAAGAATAATGGAAAAGGAAACGAATACATTGATGGGGATGATAGACGAGTTTCACCTAGAGCTTGACAGGAGGGTAAGAGCAGTGCAAACTGAGGGTCGGGACGGAGTTGACGTTCCAGAGTCTAGTGGGGCAAGGAGAGATAATAATGAGGAGGATGTTCACATAGTAGACCCAGACTCAATGTCGTTTATAATCTTCGAGGGGTTGGATTTTGAGAGGGATCCAGAGGAGGATCCAGAGGAGGATCCAGAAGAGGATCCAGAAGAGGACCCGGAGGAGGAGGACCCCGATGAGGACCCAGAAGAGGAATTTGAGGAGGATTTCGAAGGAAATTTTGATGCGGAGCAGGAAGAATTTATGGAGGAAGATCCTTTAGGAGTGGTAGAAGATCCTGATGAGGGGGAATTAGCTTATAGAGATGGAATGATGAGTGATGATGATAGTGAGCATATTATTTTAGGGGGTTGGCCGGTGAGGCGAGAGGATCTTATGAGCGAGGAGGAGAGTGAAATCATGATGTGGGAAGAGGAACCACCCGAACCAATAATAGTAGAGCTTTCTGATTCTGAAGAGCGACTTTCTATGAGTGATTCCTTATCTGTGGGAACCCCTTCTGATTCCGATAGCGCGTCTAGCGATGACTCTGATGATGCTGATTTTGACCCTGATCAATACATGGAGGATCGGGACCGCATGGATGCGTCACCTTTATGTGCCTGATTGTTTTTACTTTATTTTGATGATGCATGTGATTGAGTTCGTATGTCTAGTTCATTAGTAGAATAAATTGCGAACAATTTTGTTGATTGGATGATTTGGTTGTTTATCACGAACTTTTGTAGCTTTGAACAATGACTATGTGGGAATTTATACCCAAGTATTCTTTCTAGATTGGAAGTATATGGTTTATTTGTTTTGAATTTGAATCCTGTTTTATTCCGAGATTTTATAAGATAAACATTTGAAAGTAGAATCGATTCAGTGTGGTGTTTATGAAAAAAAAATAAATAAATAAATAAAAAAAAAATAATAAAATAAAATAAAGAATAAATCCGATTATAGACTTATTGTTCAACCTTTTTACCTTTAGGGCTACTACCTTGTATATTTTAGAGTAATAACAGAATGAGTTTTTCCTTAAACCTCAAACGCTATAGAAATGTAATTACACACCTTGTTTGAACCTGATGCAGTATACCTGCCATCATGGCACCCTTTTTGAAAAGGTCCGTGCCAAGAGGAAACTCTGATCGCGTGCTTCGAAACCTAGTCAAGGCCCTAGCTGGTGCAAGGAATCCGAGACCGAAATCCTTGGAGGAAAAGGCTTCGTCAATTAGTAAGAGAATAGCCCAGAGTAAACCCTCGACTTATAGTGGAAAAGGTGAACCTTCTATGTTGGAAAACTGGCTGAGAGAATTTGACAAGCTTTTTAGTGTGGTGAGATGTCCTGCTGAGCTCATGGTTGACCAAGCCGCGTTTTTCCTAGTGGAAGACGCTGACTATTGGTGGACACATAGTAAGATGAGGTTGATGTCAGAAAACGACGGTGACTTAAGCTGGGAAGGATTTAAGGGGGCGTTAAGGGACCAATTTTATCCGCCTCATGTTAGGAAGGACAAATCAAATGAGTTTGCTAGGTTCGAAATGGGAAACCTAACGGTAGATGAATATTATCAGAAATTTATGGAATACTTGAAGTTTTGCCCTGACGATGTCCCAACTGAGGGAAAGAAAATACAGCGTTTTGAGTTAGGTCTATCGTATGAGATCCAAAAACACATTGAGACTGATAGATATGATACGTTAGACCAACTATATAAAAGAGCTGCGCAGATTGGGAATGTTATCAGGAAGGAAAAAGAGAAGTTGGGCCATAGCGGAGAAAAGAGAAAAGAACCCGTGTTTTATAATGATACGAATGCGAGTAATCAGGTCCAAAATCAATTTAAGAAGCACAAACCGTATGGGGGCTTTCAGGAGAAAGGTTTCCATTCTGGTCAAAACATCAAGAATGGGGGAAGTTCGAGACTAGAGGCTAGAATGCAGAAGCCTTTGTATGATCGTAATGGGAAAGAGAGAATCTTCAACTGTAGGAGATGCCAAAAGAACCACCCAGGAAGGGACTGCCGGGGTGCGTTAGTGGACTGTTCTTAGTGTGGTAAGCCGGGCCATAGATTATACGAGTGTTATACTCGCATAGGGCAACAAGAGTTGCAAGGGAGAAATCCTAGAGGTTTCCAACAACAAAGAATCACTAACGGACGGAGTAGTAATGATGCTGGTAGGGGATATCACAATGGTGGAAGTTTTGGCCGAAACTTGGGAGGTGCCCCAAACCCAAGGTTTTCGGGGAATAACTCCGGTTTTCAGCAACGACCGGGAAATGCTAGAAACGAGAATTTCTTTTCAAGCCAACGTGGGAATCAAGGAGGTGCTACTACTTCTACCCAGAACGACGGCAGGCTTTCAGCAGTTAACTCGAGGGAGGCAGCGCAGGCGTCGGATGTGGTCATAGGTACGTTCTGTATTAATGAAAAATCCGTTAAAGTACTGTTTGATTCTGGTGCATCATGCTCGTTTGTTTCAAAGTCTAGAGTTAAGGACTTAGAATTGGAAAACCCCGAGGAAACATCTTTTTCAGTCTCTACTCCTTCCGGGGAGATATTTCATTGTAATACGTTGTTCCGTGAAGTGCCGGTTAAGATAGGGAAAGTAAAATTTCCAAGTAATTTATTTTCTCTAGAAATGGATGACTTAAATGTAATACTTGGAATGGATTGGCTAAGTAGATATAAAGCGATAATAGATTGTGAAGAACAGTCAGTGACCTTAAGTGGACCTAGGGGGGAGAAGGTTAAATATAGGAGTCTTCCTAAGGGACCGAAGATAAAAATCGTATCATCATTAAAAGTCAAGAAGTTAATCAAGCAAGGGCAACCGTGGTTTCTATGTAGTATAAGTAAAGTAGGGGAGCGGGAATTGCAGCTTGAGAACATTCCAGTGGTCTGTGATTTTAGAGATGTTTTCCCCGAAGAACTCCCTGGTATGCCGCCAAGAAGGGACGTGGATTTCTCGATTGATTTAATCCCTGGGATAGGACCAATTTCAAAAGCTCCTTACCGAATGGCCCCAAGGGAGATGGAAGAATTGAAAATCCAGTTGGAGGAGTTGTTAGAGAAGGGTTATATAAGACCCAGTGTGTCGCCTTGGGGAGCCCCGGTGTTGTTTGTAAGGAAAAAGGACGGAACGATGCGTCTCTGTATTGATTACAGGGAACTTAATAAGGTCACTGTAAAGAATAAGTATCCATTACCACGGATCGATGATCTTTTTGATCAGTTGCAAGGGGCAGGAGTCTTTTCCAAGATTGATCTGCGGTCCGGGTATCATTAGTTACGCATCAAGGAGGAGGATATTAGCAAATCAGCTTTTAGAACCAGATACGGACACTTTGAATTTACAGTGATGCCTTTTGGGTTGACCAATGCACCCGCAGCATTTATGGGGTTGATGAATCGGGTTTTTAACGCGTACCTCGATAAGTGTGTGGTGGTGTTCATTGATGATATTTTGGTATATTCCAAGAGCCAAGAAGAACATCAAGAACATTTAAGGATGGTCTTGCAGATTCTGTGAGAGAATCAGTTGTATGCTAAGTTTTCGAAGTGTGAATTTTGGTTAGAGCAAGTGGCTTTTTTGGGTCACATTGTTTCTAAGGAAGGAATTTCTGTTGATCCAGCAAAAGTAGCAGCTGTTCGGGATTGGTCTACACCTCGGAATGTTACAGATATCCGGAGTTTCTTGGGGTTAGCAGGATACTATCGTCATTTTGTGAAGGACTTTTCTCGCATCGCTCGTCCATTAACAGCCTTGATGAAGAAAGAAAAGAAGTTTGAATGGACTGAGGAGTGTGAGAAGGCATTTCAGTTGTTGAAGGAGAAGTTAACTACAGCCCCTGTGTTGACCTTACCTGATCCATCCTTGGAATACTCTGTCTATAGTGACGCTTCCAAACATGGATTAGGTTGTGTTTTAATGCAAGATAGAAGGGTGGTGGCGTATGCTTCACGTCAATTAAGGACTCATGAGGTGAATTATCCAACACATGACTTGGAGTTAGCTGCTGTGGTTTTCGCATTGAAAATCTGGCGACATTACCTTTATGGTGTCAAATGCAAGGTCTTTACGGATCATAAAAGTTTGCAATTTTTGTTCACTCAATCCGAGTTGAATTTGCGCCAACGACGTTGGTTAGAACTTATCAGTGATTATGATTTAGAGATTTCATATCACGAAGGCCGTGCGAATGTAGTCGCTGATGCTTTGAGTAGGAAATCGAGGCATTCCGTCTCAGCGTTAATAACCTCTGAGGAGTTGTGTAAGGAGTTTGGGAGAATGAACTTGGAGATAATCCAAGAAGGGGAATTGGAAGCCAGGTGGAGTGCCTTGTCTATTCAACCTACCTTTTTCGAAGAGATTATGGCTAAGCAATTGGAAGACCCAAAGTTTATAAAACTTCGGGAGCAGATCAGTGAAGGGAAAGCTGAAGGTTTTACAATTCATGAGGACGGTAGTCTTCGTTTTAAGGGACGATGGTGTGTGCCGGATGGGTGTGACTCGTTGAAGGAAAAATTGTTGAACGAAGCTCATTATTCTAGATACTCGGTTCATCCTGGTGGAGATAAGATGTATCAGGATTTAAAATGCATGTTTTGGTGGTCTGGTATGAAAAAGAATATTGCTGAATTTGTTTCCAAGTGTTTAACGTGTCAAAAGGTTAAGAGTGAACATCGAAGACCAGCTGGGTTACTGCAACCTCTAGAAGTCCCGGTCTGGAAGTGGGATGACATATCTATGGATTTCGTGTTAGGGTTGCCACGAACTAAGACTGGTAATGATACTCTTTGGGTTATCGTGGATAGGCTTACTAAGTCTGCAAGGTTTATTCCGATGAACTGTAAGTGGGATATGGAACAACTTGCTCGTGCCTATATTCGATACGTTGTTCGATATCACGGAATACCTCGTACTATTATCTCTGATCGTGATACTCGATACTTGTCACATTTTTGGAAATCATTACAGCAGGCTTTGGGAACCACTCTTCTTCATAGCACGTCTTTTCACCCTATGACGGATGGTCAGACTGAACGTGTCAATCAGATATTAGAAGACATGTTGAGAGCAATAGCCATGGAATGGCAAGGTTCATGGGATGAACATTTGGATTTAGTGGAATTCTCTTATAATAACAGTTATCAGGCAACGATTCAAATGGCTCCGTTTGAAGCACTGTATGGTCGTAAGTGCCGTAGTCCTGTATGTTGGGATGATTTTACTGAATCCGTCACCTTAGGACCTGATATGCTTGTGCAAATGACAGAGAAAGTAAAGTTGATTCGCGATAAAATGAAGGCAGCCCAGGATAGACAAAAATCGTACGCCGATCTTCGACGTCGGCCTGATGAGTACGAAGTGGGCGACAAAGTTTTACTCCGTGTGTCTCCGATGAGAGGTGTGGTTCGTTTTGGTGCTCGTGGGAAGTTGAGCCCGCGTTTCATTGGCCCCTATGATATTGTGGAACGGATTGGGAAGTTAGCTTACCGGTTGGCGTTACCTAATGCGTTGGGTAAGGTTCATGACGTTTTTCATATCTCCCAGTTAAAACGTTATGTTGCGGCTTCTTCGCATGTCTTAGACCCAGAACCGTTAGAACTTGATGAAAGCCTCACCTATGAAGAGCAACCTGTTCAGATTTTAGATAGAAAGGTTCGCAGTACTCGGCGAAAGGATGTTGCAATGGTTAAGGTTTTATGGTCCAATCATCGGTCACAAGAGGCAACTTGGGAAACAGAAGCGTCAATGCGAGAGAGGTATCCGCATCTTTTTCCTCAGGTTAGTAAGTTACGGGGACGTAACTTTTTAAGGGGGTAGGAAGCGGTAGGATTTTGCGCGCTTTGAGTTACTTTGATCTATTTCTTTTGTTGTGTGCTTGTTTTATCGTTTTTTTTTTTTTTTTTTTTTTTTTTTTTTTTTTTTTTTTGTGTGATTGTATGTGTTTTGTGTTTGATGGGTGCGTGTTTTGTGTTTGTACGTTGAGGTTTTGGGGTCAAAACCTTTTTAAGGGGGGTAGTCTGTAACACCCCGATATTTTCCCGATATATTAAATGATTTGCTAGTAATATTATTATTTTTATTATTATTATTCTTTTTAGAAAAAAATATATTTCTTTTTATTATTTATTTTGTTAGTAGGTTAAATCATGAGACTTCAACTTTTAAGGCAATTAAAATCATTTTAAGTCCAAATCTTTTCCTAATCTATCTTTGATTTCAAAAAAAAAAAAAAAAAAAAATATAAAAATAAGGGAATATGAATGGTGGCCGGCCATGGGAAGTATTTTGGAAGATTGTAACTTCCATTTTTGGGTTAATGAATGATTATGGCAATAATCATCAATAAAATCTCATAAATTCCTTAATTTATTCTTTCTTTATTCTTTTTCCTTATTCCTTTTCCTTACTCCTTTTCATTTTCAAATTCATTTGCAAGTAAAGAAAAATACTCTCAAAATCCCTCTTATTCTCATGCCTAAGCCTTCTTGATTCATCAATTTGGTTCTTAAAATTTTGGTGTTGTTCTTGAGCAATTGTAAGTAATTCTTAACCTAGTTTTATTTTTAAGTTTTAATTTAAATTTCCATGATGTTTATGTGTGTTATTTTTATAGTTTGTGAGTTGTTCATGATTTAAAATTTCATGTGTGGAAGTATGATGTTTTTCTATCTAAATTTAATGTATGGGTTTAGGGTTTTAGATATGTTTACATGTGTAAGAAGAATTGTTTGATGAATGATTGAAAAAAAAAATATATATATATGTATATACATAAAAAAAAAAAATGGTTGCTCATATAAAAAAAAAATATATGTGGTGATGGAAATTTATTTTTATTTTTATTGATAAATAGTGGAGATTTATAATGTTGGTAGAGAAATATACATGTATATGTGTGGTGTGTTTGTGTGTGTAAATTGGTGTAAAAAGAATTTTATTTTTGAGAAAAATATAAATAATTAATTAAAATTTATTTTTGGATGTGATCATGGAAATTATGTAAATTTTATTGTTTAGATTTATTAGGGAATAAAGCATTGAAATTTATATTTTTGTGATAAAAAAAATGAAATCCCGTAGGTTTTGAAAATAGTGGAAAAATTGTGTTTTTGGAGCATTTTTGGCTTTGAAATTAAGTTAAAAATATTTATACTATGTTATAAATTATGAAAATTGGTAACCGGGGGTTTTGACGCCTTCCGGACGCATCGGTGAAGTCGGATTTTCAGTTTGACAGTCTTAAGATGAGTTTCTGGACAGATTGTATAGGCTGTCCAGTTTTATGTTTATACCATGTTATAGTATGTGATGGATGTTCATGTTGTGTGTAGTATTCTAGGTATGGATGTGATTGTATATGTGTGTTATGGATGATTTGAGGAAAATGTGTATGTGTGCTTATTTCCCGAATACGATTGAACCTTGTAGGAAGTCGATTCGTGACCGGGAATTGATTAAGACGCTTGCGAGTTGGTTATCTTGCTTAAGGTATGTACACGCAGCGTGGTTCGCATTAGTCCGATGTATTATGTATTAATGATACCCAAAAGTAAGGCATGGGTATACATAACGAATAATGTTATCGTTCGAATCAATAATTTTATTCATTTATATGATAAGTAGAGGTAGTATGTCCTCACTAACTTAAAAGTGGACGTAGTATGACGTCAATCTTTATATATTGTTTTGATAAGTAGAGGTAGTATGACCTCACTAACTTAAAAGTGGACGTAGTATGTCGTCAATTGGTGGAAGAGAATTACTCGCGGCATATGAGGGCTTTATGGGCCACCGCGGGGGTATGCATACTTAACTATAGACACCGAAGTAAGGCGAGTGTCTATGGTAGAGGCTTGCTTAGGGGTTAGCTCCCCCTAATGTATTGTCTCACTTATGGAGTTTGGAGTGTACCGGCAGTATGGCTGGATAGTACCGGCAGTATGGCTGGATAGTACTGGCAGTACGGCCGGATAGTACAGCAGTATGGCTGACTAACTTTTACAAGAAAATAAATATTCTTAATAAGCATGATTAAGCGTACGGTTCTGTGAGTTGTTAACTAATTGATTAAACTTTCTCGTATGTTATTATTTATTGGTATGCGACGTTCGCTGACGTGTGCTTTTGGTCTTAACGACCCTGCGATGATGTTGTGTCCTATCTGGGCAATGACTAGCAGTAAGTCAAGTTGCAGGTCTGGGGAGTGAGGATTGTCCCTTGAAGAAATAAATTATTAGGGTAGAGAAGTCTTAATAAGAACTTCAAAATTTAGTTTAAAAAGCATTTGGTTTTGTGAGGCGACTCTCGCTCTCAAGTTGTAATAAGTAGATTCAACTTTTCGTTTCTTATCCGCTGCTAAGTTTTTCTTATCATCCAGTAGTTCTTAATAACGCTAATAGAACTCGATCCGCACGTTTTTCCTTAGCTTCAAAACCGTTTTAAACTGTTTCTAACATCCCGGTTTGACTCGGATTACAGTTTGTTCCGTTTTTAAAAGATCATTTTCTCTTCTCGTACGACCCGAGTTATTCCGAGATGTTACACTATGGGAGTTGTTGCTCTCACCAAATGTTAGCTCCCAACATCCATCTTGTCTCAACAGCTCCTGTATATCACGTTCACCTCTGATCCTGTGTCTATCAAGACTCTGTAGATCGGCTATTCTGCAATTTCTACTACCATGACCAGGGGATCAAAATGAGGGGAAGAGATTCCCCTACAATCTTCCCTAGCAAAGGTCATATCAGGGCATTCTGGCATTTCAGCTTCTTCGTGAACTTCAAAAATTCTGGCTGGGGGTTGAGTGACAGCTCTCAAATGCGCCTCTCCATCAGTTATGGTCCCGGATTTTTCAAAGATCACGAATATAGGCGCTTTCTTTTGCCTTTTGACTTCACCTTCATCTTGGCTTGAACCCGAATTCCTCTTGTTTTCAGCTTCTGCCTTGTTTTTCTGTTCATTATTCCACTTTACATAATTTTTGAAATAACCTCTCTAGATCAGGTCTTCCAAGTTGTTTTTCAAAGTTTTACAGGATTCTGTGGAATGTCCTGGACTGCCGTGAAAGTCGCAGAATTGGTTCATACTGTCAACTGAACTACGGGATGGAGAGGGTCTTTCCCACAATCTAGAATTTTGGGGGAGGTGGAAAATTTTTGCCCTAGGGGCGTTTAGGGGTGTGAACTGGGCAAAGGTGCGGAGTGTAGGTCTCCTGGCTTCATCTCTGTGACTTCTTCTTGAATCAGGTCCTTTGGCCCTGTTCCTCTTGTCCTGATCATTCTGAGGGCAACCAGGGTGGGATTCTCTATTGTTGTTGTGATTGTTGTTGTTGTGGTTGTCGTGGTTTCTTTTCTTGTGTCTTTCTTCTCTGATACTAGCATCAATATGTCTGAAATTCTCTAAGGATGTGAATCTTTCTGCTCTTTCTCTGACATCATCCATGTTGTGAATATTTATCCAACCATCATCTTCCTTGAATCTTCTGCCATCAGATCTTTCATCATTCAACCCTGACCTGAACGCCAGGAGAATGATGGAATTTTCAGGTTTGGTTACTGTTAAGCACTTTGTGCTAAATTGTGCGATGTATTCATTGAGTGCTAAATCATCTCAATGGACTGTTTGGGTCGCCTAACAAACGGTGCATATTGACTTATGAACCTTGCTGCCAGATCATCAAAACTAGTGACAGAACCCTCAGAGAGGCATTGGAACCAAGTCTGAGCCAGTCCTGTCATGGTCAAGGCGAACTTCTTACACCAGGAAGCGTCATTGTGGGCCCCTAGAGACATGTGTCCCTGATAGGCGTTAAGGTGCTCTGTGGGATCTGTGCTTCCATCGTATCTCACATACCCATGTAGTTTTACCCGGTCTACTGACACACCTACAATTTCAGGGGAAAATGGTAAAGTGCTTGGTATCCTGATTCTTTGGACTGGAGAGGATGTTGCTACTTTTTTGTCCTTCTCTTGCCTGTTTAATTTTGCCTACGGTTCTTCCTTCCTTAGGTTGGTTGTTTTCTCTTTGTTAGTCTTTCTTTGTCTGACTTGATCTCTGGTGGGTTCTATCTCATCTTCAGGGATGTCTGGTTGTCTTTACCAATACCTGGTGGTTTCTCTTTTTTCCCTACTTTCATGCCCCTCAGACCAAGAGGCCTGAGTGTGACATGACATCTTGAGTCTTCGCTCAAGGTCTTCTTTGGCTGCTTTTCTCTGCGGGTTTAACCTTTCCTTGATGTTAGAGCATTTGAGTCCTAGCCTGCAATGTATTCCTCTCTTCTGTCCTGAGGATGCAGCCGATTCTACAGGTATACAGCTTTTCAGGCTGCTTTGGGCTTCCTGTTTAGGGACGGAGCTGATTTTGGTCTGAGCCTGAGAATCAATAATATGTTGTCGAGAACCTAATCTCTGTTTTGCAGGGATAATTCTAAGTCCTAGTTTATCTTTTACACTGTAAGTTCTGTGCTTTGCATCTCCATGTTCAGTGGCACATGGACGCTTTTTTGTCTTATCCTCCTCGTAAGAGGGGTAAGGAATGGGGTTACTTAGTGCAGTGTGTTTCGATAGGGGGGTTATTGTTGGGTTGCTTCAAACAACAATAATTGCTTGTGTAAGTCCATGTGCAAGAGTTGCTATTTCCTCTGATGTCAGCCCTCCACTAAGGGGAGTGGTGAACTCTAGCTTTATGAGAGGAGGTGCTTTCACTACAGAGGGTATTGCTTCATCGTCCTCTAATTCCTGTCCACCCAAAACAGCGAGAGGGTTACGAGTGGGAATAGGGGTCCATTCCTGCGCATAGTGGGGGTTTGGATTATTGGTATAACGTGGTTTTTGGCTTTGTTGAGGGTTTGAGGGATCCCCAACTTCAGTTTGTTGGCGCTCGCCTGACTTGGATCGTAGGGATTGTTTTTGGTTGTTCATTTTTGAGGTAATTTGTGGTTTGTTTAGAAGTTAGGTGAAACGTTGCTAGAAAGAACTCTATCTCCTTCTAGCACCAAATCGTTCCGGCTGTGGAGAAAACAATCAACACTCTCAACAAAGATGAAGAGAATGCCTTTTAAGGTTCATAGTGTATATGAACTACTGGGAAGGTCAAAGTTTTTTTTCCGACTGTTCACTATGTTTTCCTACACAAGGTAGCAAACGAGGGTCGGGGAGGGGTCCTCCAGGAGTCCTCCTCCGATGATTAAGTCAGTAAGGGTTTTGAGATGATTGCTGATAAAATTTATAAGGAATTAGAGCTATTTTTGTGTGAGAGAATAATGCTTGGGTTTCAGTGTTAAAGTTACCTTACCCTTGGTGATGTATGGCATTGTATATTTATAGTGGTGCGCCTCAGGAGAGGTTCCCAAAACCCTAATGGCAGTTTTGGCTTTTACCTTGAATGGAATCCTTTTCGGGATCAGTGGAGAGAGAAATAGAATATTTTGTAAGCCTATTCGGCGTCCGGTGATTTGGTGGTCTTTATTCCATGGTCCCCACTCTCCGTCTTTTAGTACACTTACCTAGGTAGGGTACGAGGTAGGTGTAGTGTCTTGACTTATACAAGTGTTGACAGCTTTTCTGAGTACAACTGCAATTGTCTCCTGCCATGTCATCGTTTCCATTGTTATCATTTTGCAGGGTTAACCATCCTGCAGGTATTTATGTTTTCTATTTCTGTCAGGGTCCTTTTGATATGCCCTTGCTGTGTTTGTGAGTCCTGTTATCCTGACTCTTAGCTGGGGAGCAGGTTTAATCCTCCAAGGGGCTAAGTTGTCTTTCCCAGAAGCTAAGACCTTTAAAAGGGTCCTGGTTGCTTCGTCCTGTCCTTTGTTCATGATGGTGATTGGGTTTTCTCCCCTTTCAAGGTCTTGGGATTAGGGGGTCCTGTTCCAGCACATACAATGGGCTTGCGTTTATAAGGGGTAAAGAGTGAAAATTTATCTCAAGATCATGCTTAGAGGGTGAAAAGTTATCTCAAGATTATGCATGGAGAATGGGAAGTTATCTCAAGATCATGCATGGAGAGTTATCAAAGAAATGTTGCTAGTATACCCACAAGCAAAGGAGTTTATAAAGTTACAATAACTTCAAAGTTATCTCAAGATCATGCATGGAGAGTTGGAAGTTATCTCAAAATCGTGCATGAGGAGTTATCAAAGAAATGTCGCCAACGTACCCACAAGCAAGGGAGTTTATAGAAGTTAAAATGACTTCAAAGTTGTTGAAATCCCTCCCACACTGTAGGCAAACGGTCCACTACTCAAACATGCTAAAGCGATTATGCAACCTGGAGATCATGGGCAAAGTAATGGATGATCATTCTAGTATATTTGCATTCGGTTCTTAATGTAAGAAAACTTCTGATAGCTAAGTCATCGATCTATGAATAGTAAACTTAATTATCTAAATTTGAGATTTCTTAAGTGTTGCATTAGTATAAATAGGTGAAGTTGTAATAATTTCAGGTTGTTGAATATTTTATGAAAATTTTAACATTGTTTATCAATTTCAATCAAATTCTTAGATTAGAATTAAGTTGGAACCTTATATGTGTTCTTAGAAGCCTCTAAATTTTATAGTGTTGCATCTGTGTCTTTAGACATTTAGAGTTAGCCAATTATCTCTCAAAAATTCACTCACGAGATCACCCCCTATTTGCATAATTTTCATGTTGTTACATATCGAGATTGTTCATCTACCATCAAGCTCATTTCATCCCTAAATGTCTACGATCTTCCTAATATTTTTCCTTATCAACGTTCACCTGATTGTTGTCCTATTTTCGTCCCTCATCCTCATCAAATTCACAGTTTTTACCTTTAAAAACAATCTTCTTAATCTCCCTAAACACCTTCAAAACATTTTGTCCTCTTTCCTAACTTCCTTTGGTTCTTCTTCTTGCCTCTCCTTGTGTGTAACTTAGGAATAAGCTTGCATACGACAACCACCACACATTTTTTTAGAGGAATTTTTTTAGTTAATAGTGGAGCAAAAATGGTGAAAATCATTACCAACAACAGAATCTATTAAGGTTGAATTAGAATAAAAATAAAAAGACAAAACTGAAGAAATTACTTGATTTCATTGCACATAAGAAAATTTGAGAAGAACGATTAGACCTTCCACATTAATATGTATTATGTATGAGTGATCCTTAATGTTCTCACTTTAATTTCTTTATGATGGGATGTTATATAGAAAATATAATATGTAAAACATAGGGATCACAACTGCTAAATATAATATTAACATAAAACTATTTTTCATTCCATCATAGAATACAACCATAAAAGTCTTAACACATTTGACGCCCACAACTTATTGATACATTAAGCCGAAACCCTTTAACTTTACTTAGATCACTTTAAGTTGAGCATAAGGATATATTTAATATCTTATAATGAGATATGAATATTCACGTATAGCCCAACATTGGACTATGATCCAACAATCTCCCACTTGGTTCATGTATCATTACAAAAAACAAATTTGAGTTTAACTATACTATAAAAATTGTAATGTATTAGAAACCAATCTCATCCACCAATCACATCACTACTGATCAAAGCAATCTTTGTTATATATTTGCCATAACAGCACAAAAGAATGACAATTGGATGTGAAGCATGGAAACAATATGCAATGTAATCTTAACATGTTTGTATCCAACTAGTCTACTTTAATAGTAGTACCAAACTATTGTCATAATATTATTAGTGTTTTAAATAAAACTATAACATAACTTTATATCTAAAACAAAAACTTTATAACTAAAACTATCGACATTTGTCTAATAAAATAAAATTATAAACTTCCATTAAAACTAAACTAAACATCCTCCATAGCAAAAACTATACCCATATGAGCCACATGCTAAAGAAATTGCTTGGGTGACAATGCCATAGTAAGCAGATCCGCAATCATAGAGTTTGTACCAATACATATAATTAGCAATTCTTTACTCTAAACTCTTTCCTTTACAACCAAGAATTTGAGGGTCACAAACTTTGATTTCCTCGACCTCTTATTGTTATTAGAAAATTTCACATTTGAGCCATTATCACAAAATAACTTAATATAGTGTTTGGGAACAAGTATTTCATTTCAAATTATGTATTTTAATTATGGAATTATAAATGAAGAATTTCAAAAGGACAAGGTTTGGGTTGTCATTCTCAAATTCTCAACTATAACTACTTTAAAAGCAATGGTGGAATTTAATCTAAATCCTAATTTGAAATTTTTTGATTTGCTAAACAATAAATTTGAACCAATTCCGAATTTCCAAATGAAATCATGGTTCCCAAACACGGCATTAGTGGTCTTTAATTCACTATACGCAGTTTCATGACAAAAATTTTGCATCTGTATCTCATGATTTGATGCCTCGTAGCATATGAGGAATTTTGTTGTCATAGTGGAAGATGTCTTAATAGATTGTTTAACACTCTTCCATGAGACATCATCTCTAGCTAATATATAAGTATAACGAAAAGTAAATTTCATTCTATTACTTTATCCAGCAAAATTGGTGTCAATATACCTAATGACCTCAATCTTATATGACCTCCTATACGTGAGCATACATTTCATTATCCTCTGTAAATATCGTAAGACCCTTTGACAATTCTCCAATGTTCTAATCTATGTGATGATGCTATATCCAGACGGGTGTAGACTTGAACATACATCAAACTCCCTATTGCCAAAGCATAATGAATATTTTCCATTTTCTTTTATTTCAAACTCATTGCACTGATTAAGCTCTTATCCTAATTTGCATTTTTGAATAATAGATAGATATGGGGCGGATAAGATCTCATATACATCATTTAACCACTACTCATAGGGGGTGTTTGGCATGTGGGAATTGAGGATGAGAATGAGAATTCAATTCTTAAAAATCATAAAATACCATGTTTGGTAGATGGGCTTGGGATTAAAATTAGGGATTGGGAATGGAAATTTTGGCCACCAATTCCCTAGGTTTTAATACTTAGGAGGCAAGTATTTGGGGCTGAGAATTGAGTTTTATTTTAAAAAAACATTTATACTCTTATTTATAAAAAATTTACAAGTTTTTTTAAAATTTTTAATGGAGATAAAATTGTAAATTTATATTTTATTTTCAATATGTATCTACGATTCCCAACTTATCCCTTCTAACATACCAAACAAGAAATTACAATCTTATATTCTTATTCTTAAATTTCCATTCCCATATATATACCAAATGCCCCATAGTAAATTAAAACCACTATCCATAGCAAAGTAATGCTTTTCATATCAATACTCACCGATATGAAGAATATTACACGCAATGAATATTACCGAGGAAGTTGCGAGTAAAATTTTACCCCTCGGGCCATCCCTGAACTATGGAGTACAGTAGGTGAATGTTACACGCGATGAAAAGTCGCGTCAGCGGGTCAAATAAAACGCATATGAAGAATTTTGACAATCGCCCTCAAATAAAAATTCCTAAATTTCCAAATAGGGTAGTCAATAAAACTAAATCAAAAATAAAAAATAATAGACATTTTCAAAGGGAAGTTTCTTCTTTCAACTTGAAAATACATCAAAACTTGAATCCCACCCCAGTGATTTACAGACAATCGATCGAAAAAACACAGAAAGATGGGGGGTGAATCTGATGGTATTCTCACTTATTTGTGAAGAATATCCTTTCATCGTCTCCTTCGTCTACGTACAATTCAATTTTATTGGTTTTTTTGCGCCATTTTTGATTTTTATTATTGTGTAAGAAAAATCATTTGAATATAGGGTTTCATATTTGATTTTGAAGGAGAAAGGGCAGGATATTGATGGCGGGGTGGGATAGGGTTCAATCTTCTTCGAGATCGGGTTTTACCAGAAACTCGTCTGAGTTGAATCAGTCATCTTCGCCTCAGACGGTTCGACTCGGCCGTGTTCAACCTCAAGCACCTTCTCACCGCACCATCTTTTGTAATGACCGTGATGCTAATGCTCTTACAAAATTCAAGGTTTTATTCTAAATCATTTTTATTTTTAAATGCTGAAACACTAGTCATTTTTTGTATTTTTATTTCATTTTGTTTGAGGTACTAGATAAAGTTGATTATAATGTATTAAGCTCATATTTGGGTTTGGATTTTTCATTCATTTACACGCAATGCGCATTATAATCCTTGTCAGTGATTGCAAGTTTGGAATTTTTGTTAGTTATACTAACATAAGATTGGGAAACTAAGAAATAGCGGTGGCTTGCTTGCTGCTTGATATGTCGTGCGAAATTGAGTAATGATTGTTGATATTTCATTTAATGGTGATTGCGAAATGAGGGTGCGTTAAGAAATTATGTTCGAATTATCCAGTCAATACCAGACAATCAATCATGGATACATAGACAGGTATTTGCAGGTGATTGCAAAAATTTTTATGTTAGCTAAAATTCTCAAATATCGTCTTCCATAATCTTAGTCCTTCTTCATTATCTTCAGTGAAATATAATTCTTGGAATAAAGTAATTTTATTGCAATGAGGAAATTATAATGTGTGCCTGCTCTACAGTTGTTGGCCAAAAACTTCCCAATGAATAACATAAACTTAACACTTTGAATATGAAGTTGGAGGAACATATTGGTCGGGTCTGTATTCTTTGTTTCCTTGAAGTATTCTGTAGACATTCAAACAAATGCCAATGTCTATATCAACAAGAATTCACTCATAAATATGTGCGTTGGGAATGTTGATGTATTTCATTGAACACTTTGAGTAGGGCAGTCTGTTTTAATGGTTAAGGAATTTTATAACCATACTCGTTGATCGTCGTGCACTATCTGAGAATTTTGACCTCATAAGTTTGTCTCTGGTGTGCTTTGCTTGTTTTCTGTGCTAATAGGAATTTGTTTTTGACAAAAGTTGGCGTGGTTTTTCAGGGAAATTCTGTGTCAACAACGAAGTACAATGTCCTAACTTTTTTGCCCAAAGGGTTGTTTGAACAGGTATGCTATTTTGTTGTTCTGAAGTGAATTAAGAAAGTCTTACATATATATTGTGTAGTTCATTTTTCTTGTAATTAAGTGACCTTGCAAAATTTTCTTTGAAAAATTTCTTATCCTATAATGTTTGTTTCTTATACAATGACAGTTCAGACGGGTGGCTAATTTGTACTTCCTTACAATCTCCATTCTGTCATGGACACCTATGAGGTAAAGTATTTGCAAAAGCTAGAAAACCTTACCACACTCATTTTATTAAGAACTTTTGCACATGACATCTTGAAATTGGGGATCAACTGGTAATCACTCACTGCTGAGTGATAATTAATATACACTATATATCAAGGATCCCCTCACCTTCTTGTCGGAAAAAGAAATTAAATGTTAGATTGCCGTATTTATTATCGACCAAAATTATTTTTGTGTTTTTTGAATCTAATTGTCATGATATGTATCCTGTTAACTGTAGTTCATTTCCTTTTTTGTCACTCATTCTGTTCTGTGTTCTGTTTGTAAGAGAGATCTTTAGCTCTTCTGTTCTGGAATGGAGATAGGTATTTTTATAATTTAGAAGTGATGGGATCTTTTCTAGTGCAGTCCTGTGAGTCCAATAACAAATGTGGCCCCTCTAAGCATTGTTCTTTTTATCTCTCTCGTGAAAGAGGCATTTGAAGATTGGGTAAGTTTTCTGCAATTTATTCTGGGTTCATTTTCGTTGTCCAGCTCAGACGACTGGAAAAGATCTTCTATTGTGGTGATTTTTCTTTTCTTGTCTTACTAATTACATTTTATGAATTTCTGAAATTGTCTTTTTCCTTTATTTTGGATTATGTTCAACAGAAACGATTTCAGAATGATTTGTCTGTCAACAACACCTTAATAGATGTACTACAAGGACAAAGGTGGGAAACCGTTCCTTGGAAAAAGTTGCAAGTCGGTGACATTGTGCGTGTAAGTTATTGTCATTATATCTAGTATGAAAGGATTTCAGATTTCTGTAGCTGTTGATTTGGCCCTTTTTGTTGGTACATTAACAAAGACCAATGCTATTTTGTTGGATTTTTTTGGTGCTCCAATAATTTCAGTGTTCAATCTAGTTTAGGGCTACGTTTGATACAAACCCTTGATCTGGTTTTTGAACTATGAGCAGACCATCAAAAAGCAAGACATAATTTGATTTTAACTGTCAGCTAGAGAGAGAAAGATGAGGGTTTGAACACAAGAGATGCTTTGCACAAAAGTAAGAGACAATCAAAAAAGAAAATATAAGTGGGCTTGGGGATGGTCAATTAGTCAACAGGTGGTTGCCAGCTTATTTAGTTTGATCTTATTTTGAGTGCTCTGCCAAGTTAGTCATGTTAATTTGAATGACACTCTTTTCTTATTTACATTGACCGCATATTAATTGCATTTTTTAAAAAATATTTCTAACACCATGAAAGTTAGTAGTACAAAATATTAGTTAAAGCTTTTTGAACAGAAAAGTTATACTAAAAGCTTATTTCGTGTAGTACACTTTTTTTTTATTTGGGTTTTCAATGAAAGTTTCGGCTTATCTGTGATCTCCCAAATTTATGTTTTCTGGCTCATATATCACAACACTTTCTGAATGTTTATATTTTTAGTTTTGCAATAAACTGGGATTGCATTCAAGTTATCAACATTCTTTAGTGTAGCTTGAGTTCCTGACCCAAGACTAAGTGCTATTGAATTTTCCTTTTGCAGGTCAAGCAAGATGGCTTTTTCCCAGCAGACATTCTTTTTCTTGCGAGCTCTAATGCAGATGGCGTTTGTTATGTTGAGGTGCTAAATTTTGTTTAAACATGATAAGAGTAGCCACAAACTTATGTTTTGTGGGGAATTTGGCCTTTCAGTTTATATGAAAAGAACCTCTTAATGGATGCTTGTATTGATTTTTTTGGGTGGATTAGCTGTACATTTCTATCATATATTTGTGCATTCAGATTAGATTTGTTTTGCAGACGTCAAATTTGGATGGTGAAACCAACTTGAAGATTAGGAAAGCATTGGAAAAGACATGGGATTACTTGATGCCGGAGAAGGCCTCTGAATTCAAAGGTTTACCGTTATTGTTTACTGTCTTGCTCATGGATTCTTTTAGATTTGAAAGTACATTCTTGCTTTGAAAGTTTTAGGTCCAAGTGGTGAAGAAACAATGGTGAATACCACAATTTTTTAAAATATCATATTCGACATTTTTATCGATATTGTACAACATAAAATAAAAAAAAATAATTAATTTTATAATTGTATACCACCTAAATAATACCTAAGGTTAGATGTTAGATCATGCACACCTCAAGAAAAATAATTAATAATCAAAGGAAAGTAGCAAACGTTTCAAATAGGAAGCTCTTCCATAACTATGACTCTATGAGTATATCAAGCTGATATCTTCTGTCGTTACTCACCTTCAAAAGAAAAAAGATAACCCCATGTTACATTAGTTGGTAATTTCCTGATTTCCTCACTTCCTTTTATCGAACCTGAAGGCAAGTTGCATCTCCACTTAAATACTGATACCCAAAATGTCAAACTGTAGTGTCTTCCTTATAAATTCATCGGGTTTGGAAGGTAAGCAAGATGTTTTCTTCTTTCACTATTGAAGACTGTAAGTAGTTGTGAGAGCCTGTTATTGATCTTATTAATGCATTTGGAAACCGTTCATAGCTGTTATGACTTTTCATATTGCATTCAGGTTTAAGGATCTCAATTATAAGTTTGGAAAATTATATTTTGAAATAATTATGATAATCATAATATCATACTCATCATTGTCACCTGTTACTCACTTAAACGTAAACTTATGAGTTACTATTCTTAGTATATTGTAATCTTATTTGAATTGATAAACTTATACTTTTTTAGCGTTTGATATATTCTTTGTTAACAGCCTTACATTATCTTTGCTTTTTATTTAAAGAGTAATTTTTTATTAACTTTAATGTTTCTAACTCTTTACTTCCTAAATCACGTCTTTCAAATTTATATATTTACCAAAGTTTAATACTATTTTTGACAAAATACTTTGAACATTTTTCATGCAACCAAAATAACGGCGGACATCAAGGCGTTACCCAGCCACATGTCACTTGCACTTTCTGTGGATGAAATGATTCTCTTCTCTTTTACATGCATTTTCATATTCTTTTTTGAGACAGTCTGTCAATTTTGGTCTGCTTTATTGCCTACAGTCAGATCAAAGTTCAAATCTATGCCATTTCTTTGTCTGAATGTCTTTTAAGTACTGGAATTTCAAGGAAAACATGATTACTAATTAATCATATTCCATGTGCGTCCATTGGGTTCCCACACTATCTCTTAGTATGTGAGTGATAGGATTTACTGCTGAGCTATGTAGAACCCAATCTCTGCTGCTTGAATGTGGCGTATCCACTTTGTGCTCGACATTTTTTCTAACTACACTTTTGACGTTAGATTATGCTATTTTCAATCTTGTTTATATGGTTTGTCTTTGGTTGTTTATTTTCTTACCTGTTTCTGTTTATTTTTATCCAGGTGAAGTACATTGTGAACAACCGAATAATTCTTTGTACACTTTCACCGGAAACCTTATTATTCAACATCAGACTTTACCTCTATCGCCAAACCAGCTTTTGCTGAGAGTATGATATAATCTCTTGATCATATTTCTTATAGTCAAACGTCTTTTTGCTCACTGCATTGAAGTTCTGAAGTGAGGAAGGGAGATATCTGTACAGCTTTGTTTTTTTTCGTAATGATTTATACTGTGGCTCCTTTTTGGTATCTATGCCATACAGTGCAGCCAATATTGACTCTTTTGTTTGATTTGCAAAGGGTTGCAGTTTGAGAAATACAGAATATATTATTGGTGCTGTGATTTATACTGGGCATGAGACTAAGGTATTTACTTGTGCCACCTCTGTTGAAAAACTACAGATGCTCATGCCTACTATATGTTTGTATTGGCTTCCTGGACATTGAAGTTTACTGAAGCAGTTGGCATTGCTGCAGCTGTGTGGTTTATTTTGTTTTGTCTGTTGCCTTTTTTCAAGGATATCCTGGTTTGACTGATAGGTTATGATGAATACCATGAATGTTCCTTCAAAGAGAAGTACCTTGGAAAGGAAGCTTGACAAATTAATTCTTGCTCTTTTTGCCACTTTATTTATGATGTGCCTTATTGGATCAATAGGCAGGTATAGTAGGCTGTATTGTACTTTTAACAAACCCGTTCGATAGTTTTATTCTGTCTTTCCTTTTTTAATTTTTGATTTTTTTTTTCTTACCATTACTTCGCGTTGTTCCTTAGTGGTGTATTCATAGACAACAAATACTTTTTTTTGGGACTTGTAAACGGAGAAAAACCTGATGATCGCCAATTTGATCCAAGGAACAGATTTTTGGTGTGCATTCTCCCGAAGGATCTTTGTGTTTTATTGGTTATTGTCTACTTACCTTTCTCTACTCTTAACTCTTTTCTCGTGGTATCCTTTTTTGCTTGTTTGTTGCAGGTGGTCATCTTGACTATGTTTACATTGATCACTCTACTTTCAACTATTATCCCTATATCGCTTTATGTTTCAATTGAGGTAACTTCTTTGGCCCAAAATGTGCTTTCTATTAGCATTTCACTAGTGGAATGACTAGCAACTGTTTTCTGTGGCACTCTAGGGGATTAAATTTATACAGTCCATTCAATTCATTAATAATGATTTGAATATGTATCATGCTGAAACAAATACACCAGCGTTGGCCAGGACATCAAATTTAAATGAAGAACTTGGACAGGTATATGATTTTTGCAAGTGTAGAGATTTTTAAAGCTTTTGAGCATAGTATGTAATTGATTTGCTCTCTAAAACAATTACTTCAGGAGGATTCATCTCTTTTACTCTTGCATTGTTTCTGTGTTATTTTCACAATGGGGTAGTTGAGCAGGCTTAACCTTTTTATTTATTTTAGGTTGAATACATATTTTCTGACAAAACTGGGACTCTTACACGAAACTTGATGGAATTTTTTAAATGTTCAATTGGGGGTCAAGTCTATGGAACTGGTATCACTGAAATAGAGAGGGGTTTGGCAGAACGCAGTGGCACTAAACTCCCAGAGGTATCATATACTTGTTCAAAGCACCATACTCCCCTTAAAGTACATGTCTTTTGTTCCTTAAATACATGGTTGACTTCTTTCGTATAATAGGTGCCTAAATCAACTAATGCAATCCAAGAAAAGGGGTTTAATTTTGACGATTCTAGGCTTATGCGTGGTGCATGGAGAAACGAACCTAATCCTGATATGTGCAAGGTATTTCCAATTGTATACTTAAATGATCATTTTTTACTTTTTGAGCCACATTTATTCTTGAATTTTTTGAATTATTTAGTACCTAAGGATAGAATATTTAGCATTGGGCAAGATTCTGTATTTAAAGAGGTGTTTGACAAACTAGATTCTAAAGGAGAAAAAAATAGGATGGCAAAGAGGAGGCAAACAAAAACCAATAACATTTTAGTTTAAGACGGGAACATCTAGGATAGATAAAGGGATTATTTTGATGAGTTATTTAATGGAGAACAAGGACATGTTATAGGGGACACAACAATTATTTCCTTTGAAGAATATAGAGAATTTATGTGAAGAATACAAAAGTCAAAGGCGGACTGAAGAAAATAAAGCTAAAGAAAGCGATTGGGCTAGATGGTATATCTATGGCATGGAGATGCTTAGGGACGATTAGGGTGACTTGGTTAACTGATGTATTCAACAAGATTTAGAGGACAAATAAGATAGAGAAGTACTCTAGTGCCTAAGTAAAAAAATAATGGAAAATGTCCAAAATTGCTTTTACTATTGAGGAATAAAACTCACGAACCATACGATGAAGTTATGAGAAAGAGTGATTGAGATACTTATGCAGAAATGTATCTTTATTATATCAGAGAATCAATATCGATTTATGTTAGGGAGATCTACAATAAAAGCAATTCATCTTGTAAGACAAATGGTAGAGTGCCATAGGGCTATAAAAAGAGAATTGCATATGATGTTTATCAACTTGGAAAAAACATACGATAAGGTATCAAGAAAAGTATTTTTGGTGGACAATTACAAAGAAAAGCATTCCCAAGAAATACATTAACATAGTACAAGATATATTGAGAAGTAAATACGAATGTTTGGACATGTGGAGGGGCAATAAAGGATTTTCCATTCACAAAATTGTCCTTCATCAAGGCTCGACCCTAAGCCCTTTCTCTTCGTAGCGGTCCTAGATGAGATAACTTGATCGATACAAAGAGATGTGTTGTGGTGCATATTGTTTGCCGACAACATTGTTTTTGTAGATGAGACTAGGAAGGGGGTAAATGTTAAGTTAGAACAATGAAGACAAGAGCAGTCACGAGGTTTCATATTAAGTTGGAACAAGACATAGTATATAAATTGTAATTTTAGCACTAACGAGATAATAAAAGGCACTATATAGCTAAAAGAGAAAGAAATCGCGTCAAGTGAATGCTTTAAATATTTGGGTCCATATTTTAGAGTAGTGGGGACATAGAATTAAGTGTAAGTGACAAAAATTCAAAGTGGCTACTAGAATATTTTTTGATTGATGCGTGCCCTTAAAGTTAAAGGGTAAGACTTATTGAAAGATCATTTGCTTATATGGATCAAAATGTTGGGCTTTTAGAAATGATTTTTGTAGAAAGATGGGAGTAGCGATAATGCAAATGCTTTGATGGATAAATGGCATACCCTGAGGGATATAATTCGAAACGAAAATATAAGAAGGTTTTAGTTGTTGCAAATATTGAGGAAAGGATGAAAAAGAATTATTTTAAGATGATTTGGGCATGTGTAAAGATGCGGCATTAGCGAACTAGTAAGTAAGATAGAAAATTGGTGCTCCGAAGACTAAAATAGAGGGCGTGAAAGACTGTAGATGACTTGGAAGACAAGAGTGGAACATTATATAAATGACCTAAGCTTACAAATTGAGATGATAGAAAATCAGATGGAATTTAGAAGAAGAATCCATGTGGACGAAACTGATATATTGGTTAATGTAGTTTTTCTAATCTTTTGGGATTAAGACTCTGGCATTGTTGTTGTGTTATTGTCATCCTAGGTTCAGATTGTTTCATTGTTTCTAAAAGTCTAATGCTTTTTGTTTAAAGGGATGCATTGTTGGTTTAAAATAAATGGAAAGGCAAAGCCCCTTATTATCTTCTTTTTTCCTTGGATAGAGATTGGTGGTCGAGGTTGCAGCCAATCAGAATGTCATTTTCATGTATGGGTGTTGGCCATTGGGGCTACGCTTGGAAGACGAAACCTACAAATACTGTTTTTAAAATAAAAGTCAATTAGAAACAACCTCTCTGTTTATAAAAGGGTATGGTTATGTAAATGTGACCCCATACTCTGCTTAAGCATGAGGCTGCTAGCCATTGGGGGCAACGTAATGTATTACGACAAGGGGGCGCTATAAATAGTAAAATAAAACAATATACTTTTTATTTTTTTTATTTACTTGAAAGAACTGTCACTTGAAGGACTTTTTGTCACTTTTTAAGGATTTTTGTTTTTGGAAATGTGTTACCCAATATTTTTATGATATTAGTAGAAGAAACAATTGTATACTTGCCATCCCCTTGCAACTAATAGTAAAAGTCCGAATCTTCACAATTCACATCTAGCCCACCAAAAGAGCTTCTAAACAATTGGGTTTATCCTTTGCTATAGAAAAGATGTGCTGACCTCGCTTTAAGCTAAAGATTCTATAAGACATCAACAATTCTTTGTTTCTGCTGTTAAATTTTTTTTTGAAAAAACGATTGGGCCTTTCTAAGGGGGTATGCACGTGAGACCACCAAGGGGTGTCCCCAAGGTGCCCCCATATGATAATGTGTCCAAGTCTTATTGGGAGTAATAAATGACAATTTTAGAAGAATCCAGGGATAGTTCCTCTGTTCTTGGTAGTTTTCACACATGAAGGAAGGTTAATTTTCCAAAATTGTTTTGGTGATGTGAAGTGAAATTGAATGTCTGAATGGTTAAAAATGTTAAATAACTATTACTATTTTTTTTTATATTAGCATTTGACATTTGATATTGCATCAACGTGTAATTTAGCATGTCTCTTGCATCAAAAGGAATAATTTCAAACGACCTATGTGTTGTAAAAAAGGGAGTGACTGATGGAGATAAATACTTTTGTTGAGCATTCACTTTCCTTCCAGCTACAAGCATAGTGCAAAAAATATGGCATCTTATTGTATCGGTTGCGTCATAAAGGTTTTCACCTGTCGTAAATATGTAAAGATGGTTCTATGCTGGTTCAAGGATATCTCATAGTCTTGGTCGACATTTAAAGCATCTCCCATTACTGCAAATGCACTATGACTACGGCATTACATAAAGCCAAAAGGTTACATGTTCCACCACTCCCATATCATTTTCCTTTCCCATCCCATTACTTCAGCAAAAGAACTATCCTTCACATCTAGCAGTCCGCTTCATTAGTAGCTCATTAAGTAAGTTTATCATCATTATCTGATTCCATTATTCTGGTATTGTGTTTTTTCCATCATCTTGTGACCTCATCTAAGTCATGCTTGTGTCAGAGGATAGAAAAAAATCAGGGGGAGAGAGGCAGGTGGGACTGCTGGAGTAGTGACTGATTTAGATTAATGGGAACCTCCACAATTGGGAAAACATGAAAATATCCGAGTGTACATGTGGCACGTACTCATGTTCAGCATGATTACCTAGCCCTAGTTAGCTAACATTGTACTTTTGATTGCCAAATTGGTCATCTATCGTCTCTGCTAAAAAGTGTTAATATTTGTAAGTAAATAATGAGAATACTTGCAGTAAATATAGTTGATTGACCGTAAAGGTTTATATAAGAATGAGATATTGTATATGGATAAAGATGATAGACGCTTAAAAAAGGCTCTGTGAATCAGGCAGTCATCCTGCTTACTGGTCACCAAGCTTCACACACTTTCATAGCGTGAGTAAAAGAGAAGAACTCATGTACATCTATGATCTAACATGAGAAGAATGAAAAAATTGGTAACTCAAAAGTCATTCACTGTAGCATGCGGCTGATTTGTATATGTATGACCATGTCCTCCATGTTCCATAAGCTTTAGTTGAGCCAGGTTTTTCATTATTATATTGCTCCATTTTCCCTTCACTCTTCTTTCTCAATACTTTAAGGAAGATCGCATATTTATGCATCTTAACATCAATTGAATTATGTTTGTGTTGGTTTTCTTTCGAATTTAATCAAGTTTATACTTTGGAGAAGGGCGGATCTGCTCTAGATAGCTGCTTGATCTGAAAAACTATATCCCAAAAGAATGTACAGAATAGACATAAAATGGTTTTTACTAAAAAGGAGGGAAAATGTAAAGTGGGAATTTTTCCCCGGATAAATGAAGTCAATGACCATAAAGTAAAAACTTCTAGTACACGGTGATGTTCAGATTGTTAGGAAGTAACTTATAGATTGCCATTCACAGTATTCTACTACAATTATTTTTTGTTTGTATTTTTCTTCCTCCTATTATATTTGTTTTCTATTTTTTCTTGGTTAGGAGTTCTTCAGGTGCCTTGCAATATGTCACACTGTGCTTACTGAAGGGGATGAGTCTCCAGAGAAAATTGTATACCAAGCGGCTTCTCCAGATGAGGCAGCTCTAGTTCTTGCAGCTAAGAATTTTGGCTTCTTCTTTTTCAGGTTGGAAACTTTTGCTACTATTTATGGTTGTATTGGAGACTTGCCTGTAAAATCATCTTTAGTCACCACTCACCAGCCACTTTGCCATGTTACTCGTTGCAGTCATGTAATTTTGTTGGCAATTTGCTTTGTCCGATGGCTCTTTTTTGGTTTTGTTATGTCGCTTTACGTTGTTGTTAAATATTGTGCTTGTATTGGCACTTGGAACTGCTTCTAGTAACTCGAGGATCTAATGAAATGTGAACAATCTCTGTTCTTATCTCTGACCTTTGTTGATGAAATATGTACAATCTTTGTTCATATCTCTAACGTGTCTTCTTTGTTTTGAAATTTTATTCTCAGGCGTACACCAACAAAAATATATGTGCGAGAGTCTCATGTTGAAAAGATGGGTAAAGTTGAAGACGTGCCTTATGAAATTTTGAACGTTCTTGAGTTTAATAGGTCATGATACCCTTAATTTCTCTTGATTTTTTTTAAACAAATACTTTAGCAACATTTAGCTCACTTTATCTGATTGCTCAACAGTACACGGAAACGCCAGTCTGTTGTATGTCGATATCCTGATGGAAGGCTTGTTTTGTACTGCAAGGTACTGGGGATAGACTTCTGTAGATTTTCTTAAGACTATTGAATTCGGCCTGCAATTTATTACAAGATTTGTCTTTCAGGGTGCTGATACAGTAATATATGAGAGATTGCGAGAAGGGAATGACGATATGAAGAAAGCTTCTAGAGAGCACTTGGAACAGTTTGGTTCTTCTGGGTTACGTACACTGTGCCTGGCGTATAGGAATTTGAATTCAGATGTTTATGAAACCTGGAATGAAAAATTTATTCAGGCTAAATCTTCTTTGCGAGACCGGGAAAAGAAGCTGGATGAGGTATTATTTATTCTCTTTGAGTTTATCGGATATTTCTATGACCTTGTTAAGCTGTTAATGGGCGTTGACTTGTTTCAAGTAAATCGCAGTATGCAATTTTAGTTGCTGAATGAAATGTAATGTTTCTTCTTTTTTGTTTTTTGGACTTGAATACTTGAATCAATGAATCATATGCTGAGATTAGATACATTGAGGCACCTTTCCACTTCTCTTGTGTTAGTTTACTGATTTCCATAAATGATTGATGGATTCTTTCCTTGCATGGTACATATCTTTATAGATGTCACCTTGTTTGATATGATTAATATCACGTCTTGGTCCTTCCTTGCTTATTCACAATGTGATGTTAGATCTTCTTGTGGTAGATTAATTGGAATTCAAGTGAATTGTGCACTTACACCTCTTTACATAACTGATTACAATGTTTGTCAAACTTTGTTTTCTGTTGCTGATTTCTTCTGTTTCATTTTTGCTCCGTAAGTTTTATTAGAAATTTGAAATTCTTATGGTCTCACTTGTGTTGTACATTATGTGTCACTCACTTGAATTTTGGTATCAATTTTTTTGTCATGCTGGTTGGGGTTCATGTGATATGTCACAACAATCAGGGTTGCTAAGAAATCCTGTGTTTAGTTCTTCTATGTGTTTTATGTTAGTTTATATCCTTTACTTGACTGCTATCTTCTCTTTATGGCTTTTTTTGTACTTTGTTATGAGAAAATATTAGTTGATCAGTCGGGCTTTTTTTTTCTTTCTTTCTGATTTTTGAGTTGTGCAGGTAGCTGAACTTATAGAGAAGGATCTTATTTTGATTGGCTGCACAGCTATTGAAGATAAGCTTCAAGAAGGGGTGCCTAATTGTATAGAGATGCTAGCAAGGGCTGGAATAAAGATTTGGGTGCTCACAGGGGATAAAATGGAAACAGCCATAAATATTGCTTATGGTAAGTCGGATATCTTGGATAATTCTGTATGTTTTCTGAGGGTCCTTCAATTTCTTACCGTTCAAGTCTTGCTTTCCCTATATATTGCAGCGTGCAACTTGATAAACAATAGCATGAAGCAGTTTATTGTTAGTTCTGATACAGATGAAATTAGAGAAGTGGAAGACAGAGTAAGTGACAGTTTTAGGTCAATTGTTTTTACCTTTTTTGGTCCTGATTGAAGCTGTCGCACTTCATAAATTTTCCTTTTCCATGTTAGGGTGATCCTGTGGAAACTGCCCGATTTATCAGAGATGCTGTCAAAAGACAGCTGCAAAACTGCATTGATGAAGCCCAGCAAGTTCTTCGTTCTGTTGTTGGACCAAAACTAGCACTTGTAATAGATGGAAAATGCCTAATGTATGCATTAGATCCAAGTTTGAGGGGAGCACTCCTGAATCTAAGCTTAAATTGCTCTTCGGTTGTCTGTTGTCGAGTTTCTCCACTGCAGAAAGCACAGGTCAGAAAATTGCAATGGAAATATTGATGGTTTAAATTGTACCTTTTATTCTTTTTTCTGTGTATTTTTCCTCCTTTTTGAGAACTTTTATAATGCTTACTCTTACGCTTAAAATTTTTTTTGCCTGTTGCTCACCTGTGGATTCCGCATGTGTGTGTGTACAGGCGTAATGCATGCGTGCTTGTATATGTTTTCATTAGGAATATGCTCCCTCTTTCCTATATGCTTATTTAATGTTGGGCTTGAGATTTTTTTTTAATATGTAGATACAGATAATCTTTCTAGAAATGTTCATCTATTGTCTTACCTGTTGCCTCTTGTGATCTTGTTGCGGTTGTTGAAATTTGATTAGTATCTTTTAATTTGTGTAATGGTTTATATGCTAGTGATTGGGACTTAGAAGCGTCTTTGGTTGATTATACTCTACTTTTTCTTCCTTAAATTTCTCATTGTATAAAGGTGTGAACAAGTTTTGTACGTTGACAAATTACAGGTGACAACCTTGGTGAAGAAAGGTGCGAAAAAGATTACATTAAGTATTGGCGATGGAGCCAATGATGTTAGTATGATTCAAGCCGCTCATGTTGGTGTTGGGATTAGTGGGTTGGAAGGCATGCAGGCTGTTATGGCTAGTGATTTTGCAATTGCACAGTTTCGCTTTCTCACGGACTTGTTACTTGTGCATGGAAGGTGGTCATATATAAGAATATGCAAGGTCTGCTGTATTTTTCTGTAATCTTAGTTTTATTCCTAAATTTGGCTGCGACAAACATCTTTTTTTCTTGCAGGTTGTAACATATTTCTTTTACAAGAATCTGACTTTTACATTGACTCAATTCTGGTTCACCCTTCAAGCTGGGTTTTCTGGTCAAAGATATTATGATGATTGGTTTCAAGCATTTTATAATGTCTTTTTCACATCACTGCCTGTGCTTATGCTTGGACTATTTGACAAGGTTGTGCTTTCTGTCTAATCATATGGAGTACTAAGTTATTTTCAGAAGAGATGAGTTTCATGCTTACTTATTACTTGACCTCAGGATGTTAGTGCATCTCTTTCAAAGAAATACCCCCAGCTGTACAAGGAAGGGTTGAGAAATGTCTTTTTCAGTTGGAGAGTTGTTGCTATTTGGGCCTTCTTCTCAGTGTATCAGTCTCTCATCTTCTTCTATTTTATAACCACATCTGGTTCAAAGCCTCAAACATCAGCCGGCAAGATGTTTGGTTTGTGGGATATCAGCACATTGGCATTCACCTGTGTGGTCGTCACTGTTAATTTACGTCTTCTATTGTGCTGTAATAGCATAACGAGGTGGCATCATATAAGTGTTTGGGGGAGCATCATAGCGTGGTTCCTTTTCATATTTGGCTACTCTGGTATCATGACTAACGGGGACCGGCAGGTGAGTCGGTCTTTTTCTGTATCTCACAATATGTACACAATGCCCATACTAGCATGTGCACTCACACAAAGCATACATCAAGCACCTTGGTGCGGTGGTAAGAAATTGCACCTCACTACCTCTAGCTTTTGGGTTCAGTTCCCACCAATGGAGCTTTCCAGTGAGGGGATTTCCATTGAACCCCCTCCCAGTCCTCAGGGGTCCTCTCATTGAATTTGGAATGGTTTGGCCTGTGAGAGCTTCCTATCTGATTTGGCCGTTCATCCTAACTACCAAAACAAATTAAAATACACAAAGCATACGCACGTATATGCTTTGAAGTTTGAATCTTACCCAACTGTTTTCAATTTTCTAAGGTGCTATAATTCCCCAGGAACTTTATTTGCATATTCCTAAAAAATATTATTGTGATCTCTATGGAAAGAATCCTGTTTTACATGTTATTTGCTGAACTAGTTACTTTAATAACAGCAATGCCAAAACCTCAATCCATTAAACGGACGACATATTTTTGTGTATTTGTATGGACAAAATTTCCACTTGATGATGTCAACAAAGGGCGGAAACTTGCACTGAATAGTATTTATTCGTGCAATAATGTTTGCACTTATCTTAATATTTCCATCATTTCTAATACCAGAACATTTTTGGTATCCAACTTTCAAGTGTTATTTTGTTACGTTTGATTCTAGTTGAATACTTATTTATTTATGCACTAATGTTTGCACTTATCTTGTTTCAGGAAAATATCTACTATGTCATATTCGTCTTAATGAGTACACCATATTTCTATCTTGCACTATTTCTTGTTCCTGTTGTGGCTCTTATAGGGGATTTCCTTTATCAAGGGTGAGATTTTTTTTAATTTATTTAGATGTGATTATTCATTCTCCTTGATACTATTGTCCCTTTTTTGGTCACTCACGTGCATATAATTTTCACCCATTGGCTATTTGGATCATGACTTATAAAAATCATCGAGTGTGCCTGATTTTTCGTTTTTTATGATATGAAAAAGAAGAAAATTTCAGTAATCACTGAAAAACTTTTTTATCGCTTTGTAGTTGGGTGATACATCCTTATTAGAGATGCCCATCTCATTCCTTCCATTACACTGAAAATCTTTTTTTATGAAGAATTTCTTTTGCATAGATCTTTTGTAGTAGTAATACGTTTTACAACATACTTGGGAGGTATATATTACAATTTACAACATTCTTAGGAGGTATGGAAAAGAGTGGTCCAGGATTCAATTTTGTTGTAAGGTGATTGTAGGCTCCGATCTTTTAGGAAGGAAGTATTCACATTCTTATTATATCAAAACCGAGAATGTGATAAGCTTTTGTTACTACAAATGCTAAGAATCACTACAACCAAGTAGTACTAAGAGTGAAAGGGGATTGATCGGGCCATTGCTTGGGTGAGCAAGGCAATGGAAAGAAGAGGGCTGTTGAGGTTTGCTCAGTTGAGCATTTGAAGAAGTCCAAGGTTAGCTGGGGGCATGTGCTCAGGCGAGCAATACATCTGCAAAATCTATTTGCTGCGAAAATCACCAAGCACAGCTCCGCTTTGAATAGGAGCTTCTATATTAGAGTTTTGCTTGGACAAGCTAAGGGGAACTTGTCGTTAGAACCTTGGTTTTTGCGAAACCCCGCTTTCTGACTTTTTAGTAACTCCAAGAATGATTCCTCCGACTCATTGAGGGTTTAAGAAGGGTCTTGGAGACTGAATTCAAAGTGTGGTGAAGCTAGTGAAGCTGGTTGATGTCCATCAACCTCCAAAAGAAACTCAAACGACCTGACCATGGGAAATTAATGTAATTTAGCCACAAAAAAACTACTTGATAAGGTTTATGAACAAGCTTGCCTACGCTAATCATTCTTTTTCTTCACAAAATTCATTCTCATCTGTTACTACTTGAAAAGGTGGTTTTGGAAAATTACAAAGAAAAACACATGTTTGTCGGTGAGAGCTCCATTACCACGAGAATGACATAATACATTTTTTGTAAACTAGAACTAAAATCTATTCTCATTACCACCATTCAATACCATCAACCAAACATCCCTTTAAAATTGGAGTGAGAAGGGAGAGCCACCTTCGAAGGGGAAAAACTTGCTGAAGTTTCTCCATTGTTGTTGGATGTGAGTAGCATATCATTGGGTGTCTAATCACTTGTGATGGAGTGCAAACTCAAGAGAGGTGAGAGAGTGCTTGTAGTCTATGTATGTGAGCAAACATCATTGAAGGTGTTTGAGGTCAAGTGAGCAAACACCTAAGTGATTGTTTGTAAGTGTTGTATTCTTTATGTAATTGTGCATATTACTTAATGAAATATAATTGATGATTGAAGTGATATCCTAAGTTATCCAAAAAATACTTGTCTTCCTCCTATTTCTCTATTATTGTTGCGCTCAAGACCCAAGCCATTGTCCTTGTTCTCCGAAGTTTTTCCTCTCTGTTATCTCCAATTCACAACAGCTTTTGCTTATTTAGTGTTTGGAGTACCTGTGCTTGAATCGTGAGTATTTTTTTTAAAATGAAAAAGAAGCTAAAAGTTTGCATTATTGGATTTTCAGGCTACAGAGATGGTTTTCTCCTTATGATTATCAGATTGTACAAGAGATGCATTGGCATGACCCTGATGATAGCCTGAGGGCACAGTTTCTGGAAGTTCAGGATCATCTCACTCCAGAAGAGCATAGGAGTTATGCTCTGTCTCAACTCCCCGCACAGAGATCAAAGCATACAGGTTTTGCCTTTGATTCTCCAGGTTACGAGTCATTCTTTGCTGCACAGGCTGGTGTTTTTGCTCCTCAGAAGCCATGGGATGTGGCACGGAGAGCAAGCATGATGAAATCACGAGCAAAGCCACCAAAAACATAATTCTTTTGTCTTTTTGTACAAAAAAAGAAATAGATTTTCTTCAGGCGCATTGGTAGGTGATTGTGTTATTTGTTTTCTGTTTAATCCTTTCTCTCTTTGCTTTTAGTTGCTATCACATTTTTGATGTAGCAAACGTTCAACCTACATATAACAGTGGGTTAGGAGATTGTAAAATTTCGGTAATATTACAAGGATCAATTCAGCTACAGTTTTCTATCCTTTTGTGGGTTTTATTTTTGGCTTTCAAGGGACACCATTTCCATTCTCTGCATATTGTACGAACTTCAATAAAACTAACTAATTATAATATTATATCAAGGAAACATAATCTTTAGTAAGCTTGGTTGGTGGTTTACTAGCTTTTTGCACGAGAATCCTTCAATAATTATCTCAATTTCTACAGTTTATGAATAATCATTAGTCTGATAGGAGTACTAATTTAAGAATGAAAAAAGGAATAATTAACAGTCACAAATAGATTATCCAAAGCAATCATCACATATACACACTAATAAAATGTTAAAATATGACAAGTGTCATCCATAGGGAGTCTTGACAAATAGAATAATTTTAGTGGATAATAATTGATTATATGATAATATTTACTTAATTTAGAATCTGATTTTTTAAATTGAAACTAAATTGGATAAAGTATATATAATTTATTATATAATTCTATATGCCTAACTTAGAATTTGATGTTTTATCGAATGAAAAAGTGACAGTATTTGAATTTAATATTTATTTTTTGCTTTAAAAAGTCATGTACTCAATAAAGTTAATCACTATAATATATATTTGATCATTCTTTAAAATTATAATCTTATATATTTCATACTAATAAATTTGTCCATTGCACGAATTTCTATTATAGTTATTACTGTACACTTTGACAATTGACAAATTACAAAAAACTTCAACAAGATACAAGAATATATTCAACACTACTTGAGTATCCTAAATGCCTACTTGAGATATACAAGAATATATTCAACACTACTTGAGTATCTAAATGCCTACTTGAGATACACTATATGACTATTTGACACACTCTTTACCCCTACTTAACTTATCCTGAAGGTCTACTTGAAATATCCTAAAACCTTATCGAGTAAGTACAAATACACAAATTAATTATATTTTGTTAAATTAAGCTTTAATGGGATGGGCTTCCAAAGATACGTCTCTAAGAAAGACGGCCTCTTAAGAGACCAGCTGTATATTTTTTCATTTTAGGAGTTTTCCTTTTTACAAAATCGTCCAAAATGCTAAATTTTTAATTGTCATTTACACGAAATCTTGATTTAGCAATCCCCCTTCTAAAGACCAGTTTCCTTGCCTGTACTCTACCAGCCGAAAACCAGAAATGGGAATCAATTTTTTTAGACCTTTCAGTTCCAACTTCCACCTAAGTTACTCTTGTTCCTAGCTTCGCAGTTAACGTCTGTAACTGTAACGTCAATGATTCATATCCCGAACAGGAAGCAATTAGAACAGCAAGGGAGGTATAACTCTGTGTCTTCAACTGCCATTGGTTGCCTGAATGGATTTAGTTGAATCTGCAAAAATAGAGCGCAACTTTTAAAAGATGGTTCTTCAAGTTTTGGTATATAAAAAAATGGCAAGTTCCACATGGTAACATCGCACTTTCATGAAACACCAGTAGTAGCACTTTTGTAAGATTTTTCCACATGGTAGCATCCAGTTTATTAACTTTTAAAAGATTTTTCATCTAACTGCCGTAGCAATTTTCGTTTAATTCACCATTTTAACGTTTCTACCCTTATAAAGTGTTGGTTGTTGTCTTTATAATTTGCCCTAAACATTTGAGAGCGTTAATAAATTAAACGGTGAATTAAACTTCAAAATGATGAATTAAACATTTGAGAGCATAAAAATAGTTTAGAGCAAAATTTAAAGACAACAACCAACACTTAATAAGGGTAGAAATGTCAAAATGGTGAATTAAACGAAAATTGACAAGAATTTAATGGAAAATACTATGGCGGTTAGATAAGGCATAAACTGGATCTACCATGTGGAAAAATCTTACAAAAGTGATATCACTGGCGTTTCATGAAAGTTCGATGCTACCACGTGGAATTGCCCTAAAAACATCGCAGACGAGCAAGAGTACATACCGGAAGTGCAAGCTTGCATTCCGTTATGGTGCTCAGACATTGAGCAGCCAGATGAGCAGCTTCTTCACAGAAGTCTGTAAAAACTGCAGGAATATCCAGTCCATGAATCAACTCCTGAGAAAATCCCATTCAAGAGTGGGCACTCAGCAGTGATAACTGATAATACACCCTTATCTTCTGTTTTTTCAAAGAGAATTAAAAACTCAAGCATATTAAAAGATTCTTAAGATAATTTAAGACTTACAACTGTTTCCTTCCAGCTTGGATAAGCAGCAATACCAGCATTAGGGGCAATAACAAAATGTGGAAAGGAATCCTACAGATCATGAAGTGACATTGTTAAGTTCCATCAACCTAGTTTTAGTTGAATTGAGCAAATATCAATAACATCCATATCCGAGCTACAAATTACTTTCCACAATTTAAATTTAATAGACCAAGTACAAACTCTGCATAATTACAAACATTATTTGTTTTGACTTACAGTAACCAGTTCAAGTGATAAAAACAGTCATCAAAAAATCTTCCAATTTCCTTAGCACCTACTTCCACATTTAATCACTCTAAGTTTACTTGTCCTAAGCCATTTGAATACAGCAAATATGCAAGACGGTGAGAGTAAAGACCTTCATTAGATCCCTAAAGCGGTTATGATAGTAACCTCTAAAAAGCCTCAATGTCACAGCAGTACCACAACTAGTCCCATTTGGTACCTTGCACTCACAATCTTTATCATCACAATACGCATAACTATGAAGACTAATCTTTTCACCATCCCTGCAAGTTTAGAGGCAGAAAATCAAAACCTCAAATGTTTGGAGATAACTGAAATAAATCAATGAGGCACTAAATCGATGGAAAAAAAAACAACCAATGGGAAGATGCAAAATAAAGCACAGTGGTGAAGACTATGAAATTTAGCATGAATAACTGGCAGCAAAAGCAATCTTTACTCTCCAACCCAATTACCCGGAAAATCCCACCAAAAGTAATGTAGCAACACAATATATTAAATAGTACTGCAAAACTGTTCAACATTATCCAGAGACTTGGTCACAGCTCAAAAAGGATCTCAATTTAACAAGCAGGAAAACAGAGGCAGCTCAATGGTGCTTCTCCATCCCCAAGCCATACAATATACATCCTTAAAGATAGTGTTTGACCTTTAAGTTTGCCTAACTACTGACCCTAACCTGAAAAATGAATGCTACATTCCAACGAGAAGCCCAAAGCTGCACCTAGAATCAGAAATACTAACCGATACTCTGGAACTGCAGGTCCAATAAACTCTATATGCACATCATAGTCTGGAAGAAGTGCACACAACTCTCCAAAGACAGCAAGTTGGAAAATTTCCTTATCAGGCCCTGTGGAACGCAGTTCATTAAGGAAAAGTTAAAATACAAAATTGATTATCCTTAGACAAATGTGAAAATCAAACAAAGCCAACTTGCACATTGTTTTTAGATACCAGAGTTAATCTTGGTCACATGTGACTTATATTTAGAGGTTATATACAGGAAGGAATGCTCTCAAGTCTCAAATAACATGGATATACATTTATCAAGCAATAGCCAGTAAATGATTACAAGTCACCAATCATAACCACCATCATTTAAATATAGGTTCTAAATAATGATCCCTGTAACTAAATGTTGTGCGACAGCGAAAGCAAAGATCGAAAAATAATAAAGATTCAATGCAAATAATAAGAAAAACACACCACGAATTAACCTGGTTCACTATCAATGTGATAGCTACATCCCCGAGATCAATAATTTTCACTATAAACTGTATTTCTCACTTGATGGCTCACTTTGCTCTCTTGTGTTTTTCGTTAACCCTAAACCTAATTAGAGGAAGGGTTTATATAGTATACCACCTAAAAGAAGATATTAGGGCTAAATTACAAGGAAAATAACTGGCCAAAACCCATGTAACCGTCAAAAACGTGTAAAAAACTGAAACCCGCATTTCCCGAGCCTATAGCCAACTTGGCTGGCACAAAACTTGCCCAGTCGCCGAGTCGGCTTTGATTTCGGCATTTCGCGAGTCGTGAATAGTATACCATCTCGCAACCTTCAGCTTTTCCCAAACCAGTATGTACAGCACATACTGCCGAGTCGGCGGCTCCTCTACCCTCCAAGGAAGCTGACTCAGCTTTTATACTCTGGAAAAAGTCAAGTTGTTCAGTCAACGCTCGACCCTTGATTTCCCAGCAATTTCCACCTTGAAGAGAACCCGTAGTCAACAACGATCCCATCAAACCATAGTAAAAAGCATCTCAAGCGATACCCAATGCAAAGCTCATGCATAAGCCATACATCCTGATAAGTCTCCAACCTTTACCCATCACATACTCGTCCCCAAGTATAACTTATAATGCTCCACCTACATCACAAGCCTCATAATGCTTCACCTGCATCACGAGTAAATGAGGCAAGCTCCACCTTGAGGTCGTGAGGACAACACACCTCTTGGAGCTTCCCCAACATCGCCCCTAGGGGCCTAAGCCAATGAAACCAGCATAGTAAAGAAGCCACTAGGATTGTTAGCAGATCCTACCATCATTACCTCTATCTTCATGTACGTGCATTCCGAATAAAACTTGACCACACTGTGCTTCTCCATACATCAAGCTCCAGGTTGATGACAAAGAACAGCCATCAAGATCAAAAAACATAATGACTCCTTTGTTGCGTAAGTTAAAGTCATGTACTTTATCTTCATGAAAAACACAATCACCGAAGACCCAAAATACGAATCCCAACTTATCATCAGACCGCCCAAAGCAAAATCAAACACAATGAACACAACCTAAGCTTTAACCGATGTAACAAAGCACCTAACATCATTCCCATACATAAGAACCACAATAGTTGATCCAAGCAAAGTATAGAGAGAATAAATCCCTACCTGTCAATGTCCCCACCCAGGTCGAGTTACAAACCTGCAAATGACACTAATGGCATGTGCAAAACAAGTACACACAACAGCATACTTCAACGCAAAACCGAAACTCTAGACATGTATTATAAAGCTAGCACATGCAATCCAAGACGCATTCATAGTCTGCGAACATAGTACAAAAACAAGCTTGCATCATATCATAAAGGTCAAGTCATTAAGGTTTTTAAATCTGATGAACCAGTTTACATAAAGATGAAGAACCACATTTAAGGCTAGCTCAAAGGACATCAATGGTTTCAAGTATGTGACAAGTCTGTATCAACGTGACCATTTCCGCAATTGCGACGACATAGTATTTTTAACCATTGTTACCAGGATCGAGGTACGATCCGGGTCGTGGAACGGGATCGGGGTCGCAATTCACTAGTGTTAGAAATTTGAGGTGGGATCGCAACGATTTTGGTTCAAGTTCTTTAGGGTCGCGGATCGATTTTTTCCGGATCGAGGTATAATTTTGGATCGATTAATTTTAAATGAAGTACTTTCTACCTTAAAAGTAAGATAATTTACAAGTGAAAAAATAAAAAATAAAAAAAAGAAAGAAAAATAAAAGGATAGACCATACTCATGTTTAGTTTCATTTCCCAAAGACCAAGTTTTAATATGTTAAGTTTGAAAATGGGTTTTAAACATTAGTAGCTCAAAGGCCCAAACCTAACACTAATTATATCAAAACAAAAGAAAAAAACCCTAAGAAACTAAATAGATGGCGGCTGAACTGAATCAGTTCATCTTCATCAACGGAATTCACCATTTCTCCATTGATGCCGAGTTCAATACTCATTAATGGTAATTTTTTTTCTTTTCTTTTTTTCTATTTCTCTCTTTTTCTTTTCCTTCTCTTTTCTCCTTCCTGTCCGCTTTTCTTTTTCTTCTTTTGTCTTCATTGTTCTTGCTATTTGATTAAGTTAAGGCTATGGTTGGATCGACTGAAAATAACGAACCAGATCGCATCCCCGAGCGATCCAGATCGTAAATAACCCGCGATTGGGATCGAACGATTTGGATCATGGTACGCCTACCAAACCTTCGATCCAGGCTACACTGTTTTTAACTAGGTGTGCAAGCCATATACAAGGCAAAAAAGTTCTTTTGGCACATCCAAATATAACACTGATGGTAGAGACAACTATAAGATAATCAAATTATGTAAATGGAGACAGATGTGTACCAAGATAGTGAATATTGAGATGTTTACTTTCATCTCCACTTAGCACCCTGTCCATATTAAGTTGGATTGCATGGTAAATGGTTAGGGGCTGCCATATACAACAGAACACAGATCAAACGTCAAAACAAGTAATATCAACATCAATGAACTCAAGAATACCATGCACATCAAGAAGCAATATCAACTCAAAGGAATACCATGCGCTTCAACAAGCAATACCAACAAATGTACAGAAAAGAATCCAATAATGTGATGCACATCAACCTAAGAGCACTTGGTTCGAATTCCCTCCTGTAGGTGAAGTACATGTGGGGCATACAGCTTTGCAACCAATGGAAAAGAAAGGATCCCAAAGGGGGATTCCTTGACCCATAGCTCTGGTTGTGGAAATGAGAGTTCTAAAAACACATACAAATAAGCTGAAAAGTACAGAAAGTATCATTTTTAATACCTTCTTAGGCTGATTAGTGAACTTCATCTTGTAATGACATATTCAAAACTCAGATTGGTGCAGCACGATGCAGATTTAAATACTTATTCAGGGCTAGAAGAAAGTGTGCAATTGTAACTCAGAAGTCTAACATAAGAGGAACTTATTTCTTCTTTATTTGTATCAGCCTATTAGGTCAAAGAGTGCACATCATCTATTTGATACTACTAATTGAAAATATCATAAATGAAATGCATGATGTGTTTGCCTATCAAAACTTTTCCCTGTGAAAAATCAAAGGCAAATTACATTTCCTGCACAGCCAGGATTAACAAAAGAGCAAAAAACTGAAGACATTCTTACCCACTGAAGCAGCAAAGCAACAGGTGAATCTAACGAGATGGATCTCCATTCATAATATTCCTTCCAACAGCTTAGTTGTTTAGACAATGCAGATACAGGGTCTGTCACGAATCATATCCCATATAAGTTAATTTAAGGAAGAAGTTGACACAGGTAAAGTTATTGTTGGATCAATTTATCTTCTTTAAAGGGAGAGTAATGTATAATCAATAGGAAAGATCAAAAAATAAGGATGATAGTAAGCCCAGCCAGTTTAGAGGCTAGCAAGATTAGGTTCATAAAAGCTAAACTTTGCGTAACAGTTTACACCATATGAGTCAAGCTACAACTTGATAAGCTCATCAGTAGGTTAAATATAAGACTGATATATAATATCAAATAAACATATATCAATTTCATTAAATTGTTTTCAAATATGAGATTTTCGAAAAATTAGAGAAAAAGGAGGGAAATATAATATCTTGAATGAGTATTTGGAAAGTTAAAGATTTACAGGTCATCATGGAAGCAAAATTTATTTGATCGTGATTTAAAACTGAGTCAACCCATGAGCCAAGCCTAATATTTCAAAACTTGATAGCCTCAAGGTTGATTCAATTATGGATATAAATACCACTCGTGGAGTTATGCTACCCAAAGATGAAGCACAATTACACAAATAAATAAATAAAAAGGAAAAATAACCTAAAGATGAGTGTGCACATAATCTAATTTGATTTAGGAAAACTCACCCGCCCCAAGAAACAAGGTGGGAAAGCTCTTTATGCGGAACAAGAGTTCCCCTTCTTCAAAAACATAAGTTAAACCTAGATAGGTGAAAATTAGAGCCAATTTACAATTATGAGACATAGTGCATTAACATATTTTAAGCTTCACATGACCGAAATATAGGCCGAGATAACCTCAAAACCATTTGCGTTGATCACAAATTGAAACTGCATTCTTGCACTATGATATAAGACCTAAAATCAAGCGCAACTTCTCATCCTCAACATATTATATCAACATATGATACTCTAGGGCGTATAGAAGAGGGCGCAACACATAATACCTTCCTTGATGCAGAAGCATCTTTGAGTTCCCTTCCTATAATATGGGAAATGATGACTCGATCCTAGTTGGTATTATTAGAGATTTTTACTGGTTATCTCAGATGATATAATCGCATTTTGGCACTTTTAGTATATTTTAGTAGGCCAAAACGAAATTTAAGGCTTTAGTTTGTGCTATTTGAGTACATTTTAGTGTTTGGACCGGTTGCGGGCATAGTGTAAATGCGGTAACAGTCACGATCACGATAACGGAACATTGATGCAGTAACAGGATTGATGCGGTTATTGCCATAAGATATTCCTTGATACAGCATAAAATGCGATTTTTTACACCTTTACAAAGCGGGATATATTGATTCGTTTATTTTGAAACTTTTACAACGTAGTCAATGTGATGCGATACGGCTTTGTTTTTAAACTATGGTTGTGAGTATTGCTCTGATGAGCATAGTCAACTCAGTTCATTTTGGCTTACTCAAAGGTTTGTTCATGCGCACACGATCACCCCTTGCAGGTATTGCGGCTTATAGTCAAATCTTTTGTAACAATTAACATTAGCAATTCTTTCCTTGTTTTATTTAGGTTTTATATTTCTTGATTTTAGAATTAATATTTTCTTGTAATCAATCCATACCATTTATTTTCCTAAATTAAGTAAACTTTTTATTTTTCTATGTTTAAGATTTATTTTTGATGTGATTGATCTTAGCTCTTTACCTTGTATGGCTAAGACTAAACATCACCTAAGTATTCCTTATGATTCGCATCCCGTTTACTTTTCTTGCATTATTTCCAGAAACCCTTAAATCTCACCTTTGTGCTCGAGAGTTAAGAGTTCGAATGCAAGTATAGTCCCAAAACCCAGATAACACCCCATCCATTGCGGTTACATGACATTACCCCACCCCCAACATAGCCTATTCAAGCAGCTAGCGAATAATATTTCAATTAACATGATGATAAGACTACTATGTCACAATGTACGAGCCATGGTTAACACTATTAAATTATGTTAGTTGGACAAAAAGAGTTTCTGTTGAAAGTCTTTCATAAAGAATTTCTTTTGTGATCCAAACAAGTCTATAAGAAAAACTTCACCTACATAGCCCAATGAAGGATGCTTCTTAGATCTAATTAAGAAGTTATTACTCAAGTGTCTCAACAAAAATAACAAAATTCACTTAGCTTATGAATAATTAACAATTCAAAGGTGCAAGTATGCATGTAACTTGAGCATTTGCTCGAGTTTTAAGAGTTTTTGATGGAAAGTCATAGTAGGATAACAAAATGAATAAATGATATAATAAGAGGACTAATTATTCCTTAAACTAAATCTCATTTATAAGTGTCACAAGGGAAGTGGTAGTCGTTAAAGTGCTCATTAGAAAGTCTACAATTTCAAAGCATGAGGCAAAAAAAGATTACCCAATGATCAAACCATATAAACCTGAACCGTTCTACGACCCTAGATGATCCATTCCAGATCACTAGCGAAGTGCAACCTAAATCGCTCAACACAAACTGATCTCCTACCAATAATATTCAATGTTTGCTTGCCCCCATTTACTGAATTTTGAACGATTTTGCTTTAAAGCAAAATTTGAAATCCGAACAAGTTTGCTCAAAAGCAAAACTTTTCAAGCAAAAATCAATCCCGATTTGTGTTGTTATTAAAATTCGTTTCTATATATAATGTATTATATTCTCAGTGGTTTCCCAATCACTTCGGTTTGCGTTCTGCATTCCCATTTTTGCCCTTCCACTTAGATTGACTTATATTCTGGTTAACAATAGGTCAAACAATGAATGACCCATCACACTTGCACTCCATTATTTAGATAGAGCCCTTAGTAAAACCTAAATGTTATTCTTTTTACTTTGAAACATCTGAATATTACAATACAAAATAAATAGGCCTAAATGGAATTGAACAAGTAAAGAGAAAGGGTTGCTTTCTCTTCTCATGATCACCCCAACCTCAAATAGGTATACTGATTAAATGAAAGACACTTGAAAATGTAGTGGATAGTAAATGGCTAGCAAAAAAGGACCATGGAATCTAATTTAAGCAAGGTTACCAACCACTCACCCTCCTCCAACCTAACCACCTGCACCTGAAAATAGCCCCAAATATTAATAATACTTAAGTTGTATAACCATGGAAATTTCAATTGGTTTGAAAATTAAATTTCGTACAGTTTCACTTTGAACAAGCTTTGGACAGAATAATACCCCTATGTACCATCCAAAAGAAGAAAGTATTACCACCACAAGGAGAAAATGTGCTTGAAAGGTTCCAGTATTTGATCAACCTATAAAAAGGAATTCAAATAATTTGTTTTAGTAATAATTTGGCAATTGTTTCAACCTGAAACAAGAAAAGAAAACAGTAATTCAAAGCAAATAAAAGAAAACATACGTCGCACTACCGTGACAAAGATGAGAAAACCCACAAGAGCATTCACAAGACCACATTCCTTTTTGATGAAGACTTCTCCTAACAAGAAATGTACATCTAGTTTCCTTTTTTTCAAAAATCTACATGCATCAATAAAAAAAACTGATTAGAAAATGATTACATCTTCATCATATGCATAACAAACAACACCAGTTTGTAAACACATACATGGTACCTGAAGTGTGGCTTCTTCACTAAATGTGAAAGGAAATTTGTACAAAATATCAACATGTCTCATTTGTTCCTCTAACCTCTCGCATTGTAGCTTGTGATCACTCCAGTGTAAAATCTGGAACAAAGTTCTTACAGATAGAACGTAAAAATCAAGGACATGGTTTACACCCTCATAAAAGCTTAGATCCCATAGTGTAAAAATGCGGTAATGGTCACGATCGCAATAACGAAACGGTGATACGGTAACGAGAGTGATGCGGTTATTGTAACGCCTAAATATTGGTGAAAACCATAAGATATCTCTTGATACGACCTAAAACGCGGTTTTTTTACACCTTTACAACGCGGGGAATATCGGTTCACTTATTTTGAAAGCCTTTACAATGCAGTCGATGCGATGTGATGCGGCCTTGTTTTTACACTATGTTAGATCCTATAATGTGCTTTCAACACATTTAACACAATAGGTCGTGAACTAGAAAGAAAACACAGGCCATAAGCATAAAATATAGTCTCTGAGACTTCTCCCAAGTCCCAGCTGTAGGTAGACGATTTGAAGCATGGCTTCCTACATAAGTAAATACTACATAAACCTCTATAATTGGATATTCTTAAGTGTTTTGTCATAAACGATATATTCATAGGGTCTTAAGTAAAGTAAATAAATAAAAGTTAATTAGAGTTGTTATTTTAGATTGTCATGTTAGTTAGTCTATTATTAGCCTTTATTCTTGTTTGTTTCCCCCTCCCATATCTTATAAATAAAACTCGCCGGCAATGGCAAAAGTCCAAAAAAAAACTTAAGAAGATGATCTTGATGCGTTTTTTGAGGGTTTTGGGGCTGAAATTCCTCCTTTAGACATGCTTCAAAGGGTTGTCCAAAATGGTTTCATCCATTCATTCAAACCCACATCCACCAATGAAATTTATAAGAAGTTGGCAAAAGGCATTTGTGAGATTTATGATGAACATTTTGATTCGGAACATGAATGTAGTCACAACGGATTTTCACTCCTCATCCTACATCCAGAAATGAAGGATGTCTTAATGGTATTTGTATACCAAAAAGAAAAACAAGATGACCAAGAAGAAAGTGTAAAGGATGATGATATGGGAAAGAAGGTAAGAGAGTTGGATATATGTGAGGATCAAATAACATATCAGGTAGAGAATTTGAAATACAAAGAAGAGTACCCAAATATGGTGGAAAAGGAAAAGATATTGAACCAAATAGGGAAGATGCATAAAGCAAAGGTCAGAAACAGAAAGAAAGAAAGAAAGACATAAGGTATTGGGAAAAAATAAAATAAAGAAAAAAAAGAAAATCATGGGGAATTACAGCAAAGGGTGAAAAGAAGGAAGGTTTAAGAAACAAGCAGCGAGAAAGAGTCTGCTGGTGGAGGCGCGTAGAAAGGCCAGGGGAGAGTGTGGAGAAGGGCGGTGAGCAAGAGGTGGAAAAACACATCGAGGAAGAAACGAAAGAAGAGAAAGAAGACTTGATGTTCATGTTGGAGAGGGTATGTCACCTGAGGGTGAACTTGACGATGATGCGGCAAATACGTACGAAAAATGGTGGGAGAAGGTGGTCGGACCATATGGTGGCCCTGGGAAGACGGCGGCGACAACAATGAATGTAGTGGTGGGGCGTGAGAAACCGGAGAGCATGAGTAAGAAAAAATTAGGGTTTGTGGGGCTTAAAAAATTGAGTAGCAAGGGGAGAAAAGGAGGCGGCTCTAAGGTGGTGCAAGAGAACGATGGCGTGTGGGCGGTGCTTGGGGAAGCCGGAAAATAGAGAGTGTACGCCGAAGAAGTGGCCGACAAGGGAGAAATTCGCAAAGACCAAAGAGAGCGGAAGAGAGAGAAAAAAAATGCAAGATAAAGCAGTTGGGCAGTTGACCAGACCTGGGCAGTTGACCGGCGACCGGAGTAGCGACATTGGGAACAAGTAGTGGCTGGCCGGCAAGAAGAGAGAAGTGGCTATTATTTTTAGGATTTGTGAAATGGTCGGAGAGAAGTGGAAGGGGAAATGTAGAAGCTGTGACCTCAGGGGCAATTTTCTTGAACAAAATGATTACATCAGATAGCACCCACCAACATTTATTTGAGCTATCAGAAAAATAAAAAAAAAAAAAGGAAGGGGCAAACTTCCTCTCCTACTGCCAAACCAACCTTATCCCCTCTTATTAAAATTGAATGGAGCCCACACACCCACATAAACTACACTAAAAAAATAGGAAGTGTGACATGCTACTCGAGGGAGCCTATACTTGTCATATTTTTGGATGACAACAAGTCTCTAGAAGTGCATGGAAGCAAACAACCGAAAGAAACGAAGGTGGCCTATTCGAAGATGTCATAAGCGAACTGCAGTTTGCTTGTGTCCGATAGTGGAGAAGATTCAACCCGTAGACTCAGTGTAGCTGCTTTGAAACCATAGCTACAAATATTCAAGGCTTAATCAGGTTTATAAGTGCTTCAGTTGTAATTGGTTGAGTAAGGATATATTTTGACCCGAGTTACTTTTTACCCACCTTGAGGACAAGGTGGATCATTAAGCAGTGATATATTCATTGGGTCTTAAGTAGAGTAAATAAATAAAAGTTAGTTAGAGTTGTTATTTTAGTTTGTTATGTTAGTTGGTCTTTTATTAGCCTTTATTCTTGCTTGTTTTCCCCTCTCATATCTTATAAATAGAGGGGAGAATGGGATGTAAAGGGTAAGAAAATTAGTAGGCATTTAAGTGGAAACACTAGGAGTTATTGGGAGACTCGAACATCCCATTGTATTGTTCTTGTTGTTCATTGATAAGGTCAGTTTAGGTTAATGTCATTGGGCTGATCTGTTACATGTTCCAATATAACAATTAAAAAATACTGTTAAATAAAAGTACAGTAAACCAAAAGTAGTTCAATAAATATCTCACATTCCAAAAGAATGCTATAACCATGGCATTTGTTGATAGATCTATTTGTCTGCTGGAATTTTAAGTTCCATCAGAAAGTATATAAAAACGGAACCTAACCTCACTAAATTAACTAATGGTAACAATGTCAAATCAAGATCCTGAAAAATGTTGTTACAAGTTTATGTGTGCAAAAATTAACTTCAACCCGAGAAAAGGAAATTGAGCTATCTTTTTCACGTATCACATAAGAGAAAAATGCAGAAGCCACAGTCTACATAGTCAGATCTAGATCACAAATTTTCACATATTGCGAGGCTGGGAGCCAAATGATGTTTATATGATAACCCACAAGTGCTAGGACTTCCTCTGCCCCACGAGATTCGCGTCATTTTTTTTAATCTGTCCCATGGATTTTGCTTTATTTCTACTTTTGGTCTTGATCCACACTCTTTTTTTAATTTCGTTCACAAATTGAACTTATCTTTTAATTTCATCCACACATTTCTCTCACTTCCCCATAATATTTACCTTTTTACCACTTTTTCTCTTTTTTCTTAGATTTATACAAGATTTCTACATGGGGCAAATCTCATGGAATAGAGAGGATATATGAGAAGCACTATTTGACACAAAATCAATGGGAAAAATGATTTCCCAAATCAGCAATAACTGTATTGTCCCATATTGCAAACCAACTTTAACATTTTTTGGCAGTTGAGGGCTATCGTATCAGAAACTAGCAACACTACTTTGCCTCAATGACACTACAGTGGCTTCTGCCTTCCGCTAGTTAAGGTACGGAATATGTGTGATGTTTTACCCTTCAAATAACAAAATGGCTATGGTCAACCCTTGCTAACACCATTTGTTGCTTTGCAAATACAAAAAAGTGTACATGGGTTCAATTAGACGTCATTTTACATTAGTTTGCAATAATCCTAAACCAATAAGTATGGCTCCACACTCTTCTACAATGAAAGGAACCCTCTTTTATGATTTGGATAAAAATGGTCATGCAATAACTCCCAAGTCCCACTAGTAAATTTGAGCTTTATAAGCCAATGTGAACTCCAGCACCCAAAGTAACACAACACATATTCAAGATTTCAACACAATCAACACTTTTGAACTTGATATACTAAGATAAGGCTAATAGCCAGGGGCGGATATAAGGCTAGTCGGTCAATGATGTCTAGTGATATTAATCAACTTATGTATATAAATATATACCTAGATATACTAATAAAAGTGTTGATCAAGTAGATAGAAGTTTTGCTAGGTCAAACCTCGCAGACAATTAGGTTCGGAACACATGTAGCTATGAATGTTGGGACTTGGGTCGATCCTACATTACTATACTAAATTAGCCGCTGCAACCACTGAATATCACATGAATAAGTAAAAGGTGGCAAATTACATGGAATGCCCAACAAAAACAAATCAATCAATGCATGATTGAAAATATCAAATCATGGAGTATAATCAACACATAACAGGAACCCTAATTACATGATGAATGATGAATATGTTAATGGGGAGAAAAGGCCAAAGGGGTACAAAAACCTGATGAGAGAGAGAGCAATAAGCTACAGCTTCACAACGACGACACCGTCTCACTGGTGGACCCACACAACGGGTGGCCGTGACACTCCCCTTTGCCGCGCACTCCATCGTTTCGAATAGTCCACTTATCACCTGCGGTTTATTGCCGATAGATACGCCTTTTCCCCTCATAATAATAATAATAATAATAATAATAGTCCACTCCATCTCAAAATCCTAGTTACCATTCCATTGATGGCTTGGGCCAAAAGATGAATTCTCATCAATTTCGATTTGTTATGTATTATCGGCTCTTCATTCTCTTGTTTGCCGAAGATAGTCTATGTTCGAGCTGCAACACCGTCAAGATGGATATATAGGGGATCACGCACTTCATTGCTCTAGTGAGGTTGGCGTGAAGTTTCGACATAACTTGGTTCGGGACATTTTCGTTGACATCTGCTGCAAAGCTGGTGTTTTCGTCCGTAAGGAAGCACCTTTAGGGTTTTTGTCGGAGGCGAGGAAAGACTTTAAGCCCGCTGATCTTCTTATGTTTAACTGGCTACATGGTAAAGACGTTTGCATGGATGTGACCAGAGGTTCACCTTTTGTCAGTATAAGGGTCTCCTCATTGGTTACTGGTACTTCTTTAGCCAACACCACAGAAAGAAAGAGGAAGAAATACACGGGAAAGTGTGAGGAGAACGGCTATAAATCCATCCAATTTGCTTTTTTCCACCTTCGGAGGGTTAGGTGAAAACGCGCTTGACTTATTATCAAGGATTTCTTCATTTTCCTTGAGCAACTCAAGTAACACCAAATCTAAGCCCTACATCTTTCATAGACTAGCCTTTTGTATTCTGAAGGATGTAGGTGTTCAGCTTGTTGCTCGGATCTCCACCAATTTTGTGTAAAGTTTTCTCCTTATGAAATGAATTACCTTTCATAAAATAATAATAATAATAATAACAATAATAATAATAATAATAATAATAATAAATTGATATTAATAATTTAACATTTTATTCATGCGCTATGAATAATCTTAGCTTCGAATAATTTTTTAATAGAGATAAAATTACAAAAAAGATACCTAACAAAATATTTCTTTTCCAAAGAGTACCAACTAATCACTTCCTTAAATTGATTGTCATCTTTTTGGTTTGACTTGTGAATGACTTACACATGTTAATTGGTTTATTTCGCACTAAGTATTAGAGTTTCTCTCACTCTTGACCCCTTCTCTCCTCTTACAATATTCATAATTTTAAAGCGAAACATTTTTATTAAATCGAATGCATCAAATGGCATTTAATTGGGAGTCGAACCAAAAGATGACGGTCAATTAACAACAGTCGTTATTTGGTACTCTTTGGAAAAAAATTATTAGGTATTTTTGGCAGAATTTTTTTTATTTGGTACTTTTTGGGAAAAAAAAATTATCATGTACTTTTTGGTAATTGTTCCTTTAATAAATGAACTTTTGCCCCTAGATTTTTGTCGGCACTCTGCATACTTATAAGGTATACTAATAGCAAACTAAAAGCAAAGATTCAATTATATAAAATAAAAGTGGATAGGTGAAAGGTTAAATTATCAATATTAAATTTTCCCAAATAATAACTATATTATGTTTGGCATTTGGAAATGTAAGGATAATCAATCAAAGATCTACTATATGTGGTTGATTGTTTGGTCAGTGTACAAGAAAACTTTTAATGAGTAATCAAAAAAAAATACTATAGAACTTTTTTACCAAATAATTTATTTTTTCACTTTATTTTTAGGATTAAAAGAATGATTAACTATTTTATAATTTTTTTTATAATAATCATGTTTATTAATTAACCAAAAATAATCCGAATTTTAATGAATATTTGCTTGGAGTAAACTGGTATAACCAACTACGTGTTTAAAGGTGATGTTGCAAAAAAAAAAAAACAATGCATTTCCCTCCCTACAATCCTCCAACCCACGAGCATCACCCACTCCATCCATTCCCTCAAGTCACGTCTCAACCTACTCTCAACCACAACCTATTCTTTCATGCCCAAAAAATTTGGTCAGTTACGTTCGCAGTTACTAACAGTGAACAAAAGATTGGTCAAAAAAAGTCAACATTATTTGCTCGTAGTTAATAAATTAAATGCGAACAAAAGGGAGACAATGTCATAACGTTAGAAGGGACAAAATGGAATTATGTTTGTTAGCAGTTATTAACTGCAAACAAACAATTCTGATCTTTTTGACTAAATTTTTTGTTAGCTGTTAGTAACTGCGAACATCTTGACATTAGGCTCGAATATGAAGATGCTTATTTTTGGAATTAAGTTTACTCAAATTTTTTTTTTATGTTTAAATTGTTTATTTGTTTCAATTTTTCTCAAATGAACTACAATAAGTTAGCCAAATAAGTCCTTGACATATTGGGTAAATCATACAATCTACTAATTCATAAACATTTTGTAAGTGTCACTATACAATGAATTTTAAAATCACTTTATGCCAAGTGTCACACTTATAATGTTAGGTTGTTGTTTTGGAATTCATCCCTTCATCTTCCGGTCTTCCCTAATGCAATCCAAATTATCAATAAAGAGTTTTATTTAAAGTGGTTTTAATTGTAATTCGTATTTCTTTTAACTTTATAAGAGAATATAACTCATAAATTGATGTAAGACTAATCAATGTTAGGTATTTCTTTTAACCACTCCCTTCATATTCTCTAATGCAAAACAATATAAATTGAGAGTTTACAAAAGAAGTCTAATAAAGTTAAAGTAGTACACATTGAAAGTAACTTATAAAATCTAATTTTAGCTTATAAATTCACAACACGAGAATTATCAAAAATGCTTTTAATATAAATTCACTAATTTATGTATTTCTTTCCAAGATATAATTCTAGCATCCAATTTAAGAGGTAATATATAATCATACTACTATTCAACTATATCACTATGCATGATAAACATCATTAGCACTTTAGTAAGTATTATTACGTATTATGATTACACTTAGTATAGATTTGCTAATGCTTAATTGAAAATTATCATGCATTATCAAAAAGTGGTGAAAGATTCTATACGAGGACTTTGATAAAATTTTATAAAATATCCTATATGTTATTATCCAAACAATTTATAGAAAATAAAAGTAAACCTACACCATGCATGACTGCATGGTATATTAAAATGCACAAAATCTAATGAGTTTCTATCATATAAAAGTGCTCCCTCAATTACTTTAGGGCTTGAAGTAGTTGATTGAAATCTTTGAACCGATTTCTTTTCAATTGAATTTAATTTTGTTGACCTCAATTACAAGGAATACGTAGGTTGAACAAAGTAGGGGAGATTCAGTTATGATTCGTTGTAGGTCTTGGGCTAGGGAGAAAGGCTGGGGGCAACTAAGGAAAGGAAGGGGGGGGGGGGGGGGGGTTTGGTGGTTGTGACGGAAGGGAGCAGATCCAGTGGTTGGCCGAAGAGGGGGACTAGCAGAGGTGGGGTTGTCGAGGCGAGTGAAATTCAGTGGTTACTATTTAATTTCATTTTTTTGGTTATTTTGTTAATATTTTTGTTATTTAATTTATTTTATATTTTTTTTGTTGTAAATTAACCTATAATAACTGGTTAGTATTTGAGCAATACATTCTCAGATAAGTGATGCAATAGTGGGGTTATTAATGGTAAATCAAAAGTTAAAATTATTATATCGAAATGTTAAATTATTTAAGACAATTTTTCTTAATATTTATATTAAGCTTTCAAGATAATCTCTTAAACTAATTAATGTGAGAGTAATTAAAGTAAAAGATATTCCCTAAAAAAAAAAATCAACTTGTCTCTTACCTTCTTTAATTCAGTATACTTTTAAAGAGAATTATTAAAATGAAAACATAAAAATTCATCAAATATATTAGTCTTTCAAAACATTTTACATTAAATGTAGTACTAAAGCAGTATAAGATCCTTTCTTATATATCATTTCCCTTATTGTTATATATCAAACTTGTATTCCTTTTACTCAATGGAATTTTTGAAGAAGTGAGAGAAAATTGGTCAGCAACATAATCGTGACTTAATAGGGCGAGACAATGTTTGGCATTTTTGCACAAATTACCGATATAACTCGATAACTATTACTACTAATAATTTACTGTTGAGGGCTGCCTGAAATTCTGATTATAGTCTACACACATTAATCAACTTTACCGGTAACCAATTCTATCTTTCTATAATAGGAGTTATACAATTTTAGTAGGTATGAAAATGATAAAACACACAATTAAAAAGACCAATCAAGCTTAACCTAATCATTAAAATTGGTAGAACACTGTAACCGCACTATTCCTTTACAACTCTCATTTAATGGGCTATCTTTGGTGAAATTTTGAGGGAATTTATACAACCCTAATTAAATACAAAGAACAACCTTAGCCATTTGATTTTTGATCTAGTACACCCAACATTGATAAAAAGCCATGAAAATCATTAAAAGCTAACTTGACTTAGATTATTGACCACTAATAACCTGAATTACAGATGCTAGTTGAGAGATAAGACAACCATTATTAGATTTATAAAGCTAATATAATCTAAGCAATTTAAATTTAATGAGACTTAAACTGACTTATAAATGAATATGAAATTCGTGTTGTGTGGGGCTCTCATAGTATGTGGACCGTGCTAAAATGAGTCATGCTTAAATAGTCGGTGCTATGATGAGTCATGTAAACAACGAGTTGTGTCAACCACCCTTAATAATCAAGTTAAACCTAGAACGATATAATTCAAACTAGAGTTAAATATACTAGTCATGAATATTCATCGAATCTAGATTTTGGTTGGTGGTCTTGGCCATCCGCAAATGGAGGGGTTAGCTTGACCTAGCTTATGCTAAGTTTACTTATAAACCTACTAAAAAACATAAATTAATATATAAGACAATATTATTATGAAATGCACTTTATATATCGGTTAAATACTTCAATTAATACAGATTTAAAAATATAAACATTTATTTAGAGTAGCCGACTAAAAAACACACAAACATAGGGCTATTAAACACCCAACATAGCTCCAAGTCTCAAAGCCAATCAACACAACGATTGATAACCGCCTATCTCAACTGCTTCACATTGGACTATTCGTTTTAAGTCGTGACTTGTGACTACTTGTGACTTGTGAGTTGTGTCCTGCGAGCCATTTGAGAATAGTGTGAAGGCCGGCTTCGTTACCTGGGAATTCCTCAACATGCAGGTACTCCTCTTGATCTTCATCCCTCATCGCTAGTTTGGGTACCCTAATTTATCGTCCTTTTACCTTTTTGACATAACCAAGTTCCGCATGTTTTTGGTTCGCAATACTTGTGTTAAATTCATTATAAACCCTAATTTTTACAATTTTTTTCTTGAGTCTCCCGAAATTAGGATACATTGTCCGTAAATTATTCCTCCGATCATGAATTTGAGTGTCAGATGATCAATTATATCAAACCAAATTTATGCTTTTTGTTGGGTTGGTTGATTTTCTCACAAAGTCGAAGGAAATTCAATATACGAATATACTCTGATTTATGAATCCTAATTCTCAGTCATTTGATGTTTGTTCTTGTTAACTTTGTTATTCAAGGTTTGAGTTATTGAGCTTCTTCATAGGGTTTTTCATTCTGTTTGAATATTGCTAGTTTAGCAATAATTTCATGTATTCTATTATGTTTTATTTCTATATTTATGTTTTGATGGTTCTAGATTATTATATTCTTTTGGGATAGTAATTTGTTGCGATGTATAAAGCAGTTTAGGGAAGGGGGTTCAAATGTCATACATCGCTTTAATCACTTAATGTATGCCTTCTCTCAAATTTACTGGTCGAACGCCCATAGAGTAAACAATCAAATTAAATCACTTCAGAAGAGTATTATCATATTAATGAATACCTTCAACTTGACCTTGCTGACACTTAAAAGCTAGAACTCGAATGAATGAGCCCACTTTATGTACAATACTTTGATGAGTGCTATCTTAATATTAATTATAGGACATGACCATGTGCTATTTACTTATGCCTTCTCACCTCCCTGCTGCCAAACATCACTTTCACTTCCTTTTATAGTGATTAACTGATTTACAATGACATCATTCCGGAACTTTAATAGTGATCCTAGTGTGAGGTTAATTGATTTAAGAGGGAAAATTCATATGCCTTGCGCCGTCTTACTGATGTTAAATGGGTGCCTTTAATTCGTCCTTTACGTTTGAAGCTTTTTAAAGCTAGATCCTTACCCACCCATTCCACATCACCTACACTATGCAATGCTCAATAATTTTGCTGAAAATGGGTACATGGTTTCAACTGTATTGTTATCTGAACAAATGGAGGTACATGATGTTTTCATATGACATGAACAAATGGATCTGGCATAAGGGATGTTTTGCGATGAAATGGTGGTGTTTACAAATGTTAGTGCTAGTATTGTTGTTGAGCTTATGAATTAACTTTTGTTATTATCCTTTCCCGCTGTGCCAAAGTTCATGCAGGAGGAGCCGTGTCTAGGCAAGCAATTGCTTTTCGTCACAATTACAAAAAATGAGATTTAATTGACAGTGATCATGGGTATTACACTGATCTCAAGCTTCAGAAGCTAGGTTTTGTGGGTGCAGTAAAAGATTTGTACCAGATAAATATCAAGGAGCTATCACCTATTGCTATTGTTTACTAATTAGCTTTGAATAGTAAGAGGAGTTGGCTTTGGATATACTGAGACGATGAAGTTGAAGAATGTTGGTCGAATGAAGTGACATGTTTTGCCAACTTGCTGTTGTACGCATTGATTTCCTGGTTTTTAGATTTGTGATTGAACTAATTAGGTTTATGTCCCTAGAACTTGGTATTGTGATATTGTTTCCACTCCCTAGCATGGAGCACAATGGTTGTGTGTTAAATCTTCTAGGCAGATGAGTAATTTAAGACTTTGGTAGAGGGCAGAGGCTGACATTTCTAGAAAATTCCCTTTTGAGCCTGATGACTTAGTTTTTGCCCATTTAAGGACGTTCTGGGCCAGGTAAGATTTACAAAGATTTCAATGAGCTGTCTAATTAAATAGGAAAAAGATTATTCAATTTGCAGCCCTGGCCCCCTGGCCCCAGCTTTGTGGAGAGCATATGCTTTATGAAACTTGTTAATGCCTATGTAGAGAAATGAGACCTGTTGTTGTTCATGAAAAGCTACAATTGACGTAGAATATACAATTTTTGAGCATAATAATGTTGATCCTCCATAAATTTTTGCATAATATTAATATGATACTTTGGAAGGTATTGACGAAACCAGATGGTTTCTTGTGTGCATAATAAAATGGGTTATTTTACTTAATCGGAAGCCTGTTCATTTCTTCTATAATTTTTGTCTGCAATCTTCATTCTTTTCGTGTAAGGTTATGAAGACCTAACATACTCCATATATTTTGATGAACTCAACAAATACAGTAACCTATGGGCTTGTACCACTGCAGAGTTGATACCTTTCTTGCTTTAGCACAGATGGGTTACTGCCTTAATGGCCTCCTGTTTTTATTATTTGTTTCTTCAAGTATATATAAGAATTGAGCCTGCAGGCTTTAATTTCTACTCATCATATTCCATAAAATGTGTATCTATGAGTTTAAGTTTTATATAATCTCCAAAATTGGATGTGCCCTCTGCTTTCTTTGGGTCTTATTGTTGAAGAATTGAAATCTTACATTTGTTTATGCAGGCCAGTGATAGATTTAACATCAATTCCCAACTTGAGCATCTTCAAGCAAAATATGTTGGGACTGGACATGCAGATCTGAACAGATTGTAAGCTTTAGTTGTTTGAGATCTCTTTGGATTCTTTTAGTACAATGTTTGTTGGGTTATTTGGTTTTAAATTGTTCCTATTATTTTGAGCAGTGAATGGGCTGTAAACATTCAACGTGATAGCTATGCTTCCTACATTGGGCATTACCCCATGCTTGCCTACTTTGCTATTGCAGAAAATGAATCCATTGGAAGAGAGCGCTACAACTTCATGCAGGTTTTTTTTTTTTTTTTTTTTTGCAAGTCGTATAAATTTATCACTTGTATTAAGCTTTGTTTGCATCAAAATATGAAAAGGGAATTTAGATTGAATGTGAATTGAGTTTGTGTATGTTTCTCTTAGTCTAGTCCAAACACAAACGCATGTGATGAAATTGCTTAGTTTTCTTGGAACATTTGTGATTTTAATGGTATCTTTTGTGAAAAGTTTGTAATGAGGCTGACATACAAAGGATCCCCCCTAAGTCCACGCAAAAGGTTAATAGTAGTTGGATGACTTGCATCATGTGAAAATATGGCAACCCTTAGTTTTTAACTTCTCCTTTCCTTAATAATAAAATATATAATTAATAATCATGTTAGTTTATGCATATTAATGATTCATGTTAGTTGTTCATTCTATAAGAATCCTTATTGTGTTAGTAGTTTTTGTCAAGATGATATCCTTCTTCACTGCATCCTCATTTTTGGTGGTGTTGTCATTCATGGAACTGTTGCATTTGTTCTTGCAGAAAATGTTGTTGCCTTGTGGCCTTCCTCCTGAAAGAGAAGACGATTAAGAGTCTCGACTCCAGAGTTGATGGAATAGATGTAATTGAGGCTCTCATCTTACGTCCTATGTCATGTTTATCGAAAAGGTGAAAGTTATGCATTACACCTTAGCAACTTGGGATTTTACATGTTGGAAGTTTATTTCGTTTGTTAGGATTGTGGACAAGGGTTTATTCTCGAGAAGTGAAATGAATGAAAGTTGTGGAACAGGGTTAGACACGAGTAAGGTGTTTGTTAACTGTTGTATGATTGTATCAATGCACTATATATCTGAAATTTGCTGTTTTCATCCAAGTTCGAAACGATTTGCATTTTTTCATGAGATCTTTTACATATATGCTCCAACTTTTTAATTGAAGTATGTGCTTAGTTGATTTCAAAGGATAATTTTCTTTGCTAACTTTAAAATAGTTGTATTTCCTATTACTCTTCTAGCTCATCTAAATGTCTTTTTGTAATGAGCTTCAAAATAGGCTTTCTTTTGGGCTACTGAATAGTGAATACTGATTTGTCTCCCAACAAAGAGAGAAAATTTGAAAAAAATAAGACAATTGAACAACTTTTTTTCCAAAATAAGCTTCGTGAAAACTTCATTTCCAAAATAAGCGTCCGTACATCCAAATCTAGGTTTGGTAAAAGTCGACCAAAAAAAAATTAAATAAAACCCACAAGTCGCTGTTAGCGACTTTAAAGTTAACTGGTCAACCCTTTTATTTCGTAGGTTGGAATGAGAAAGTAATTGAAATAACGAAGAAGACTTAAGTCGCTGTTACTAACAGCGACTTAAAAAAAAATTATTTTAATTCGCTGTTAGTAACAGCGACTTAAGTCTTCTTCGTTATTTCAATTACTTCCTCATTCCAATCTACGAGATTAAGTCGCTGTTAGTAACAGCGACTTAGGCTTTTATTTTTATTTTAATTTTCGCTGTTAGTAACAGCTACTTACACCAAACCTAGGTTTGGATGTACGGACACTTATTTTGGGAGTAAAGTTTTCACGGAGCTTATTTTTGAAATAAAATTGTTCAATGCTCTTATTTTTTTCAAATTTTCACAAAGAGAATCATGCTCAAATCTACCAAGTGACACTCATTCTTGAAAACAGGGAATATGCGCAACAGATTCACCCGTCTGTCACAAAGAACAAAATTTTTCCACAAATATGTTAAAATATAGTCAAGTATGATCATATTTGATTTGTTGTAATGCAATAATTATTACCATCAAATTTTATAATTTCTAATTATAAAGAATTAGAGATGTTATGTATTGAGTTAGTGTACATATTGGACTGGGTGAAAAGTCAAACGTTGCTAATAATTTTGAACAGAGAAAGTACATACTGTAATTTTATAAATGGGTGAACATAAAATAAATGATATTAATTTTATAAATGGGTGAACATAAAATAAATGATATATTTTATAAAAAACTATGTATGTATATATGAAATTGAAAAAACTAAGTATGTATATATGAAATTAAAAAAGTAAGTTAATGCGTGAATTCAAAAAAGTCAGAAATTAAACCAAATTTAATTGACATATTAACAAAAATATGAAATACTTTATAAGAGAGTAGTACTTGGTAGGAGTATAAATTAAAAGGAGTGGCAAGATTAGAAAATCCATGCACGAAATAGAAGCATCTGGAAAAATGAAAGAAAAACACTTAAAAGTAGTGATGTATCCATGGTTAGCCATGGGACATATAATTCCATATTTTGAACTTGCTAAGAAATTTGCTGAAAAAGGGCACGAGGTAACTCTGATGCTCCCAAACAAAGCCAAACTTAAAATACTACAATCTTCAAACAATGTCAATAATCATCCTGATGCATTTTCATCCCTTTTAACCTTACATACAATCACAATCCCTCACGTCCATCCACTCCCACTCGGCACCCAACTCAACTCGGAGATCCCTTTCCATCTCGAAACTCACCTAGTCACTGCTTTTGACCTTCTTCGTCCTCAGTTCCACTCCATTCTTGCTACTTTTCAACCCAATCTCGTCTTCTACGATTTTGCGCACTGGGTCCCACAAGCTGTGTCCGCTTCTGGGATCTGTGCTAAATGTGTCACTTATTTCCCTGTCTCTGCTGTTGCATTATCCTTGCACATGATACCGTTTCGAAACCCGCCAACGGGTCGGGCTGTTGTTGATGAGGACACCTGCGTAGCACCTATCCCACCGGGTTATCCATCATCGGATATCGTTTTCAACAACCCAAAGACGCTCATCGACTTATTGTACAAGCCTTACGGAAAAGATCTTACTTTCTATCAACGGATCACAACCGCTATTAGAAGTAGCGACGCTATTGCTATTAAGACATGCAAAGAGATAGAAGGCAAGTATTGTGACTATTTGTCTAGCCAATACAACAACAAACCCGTTTTTGTCTCAGGCCCGGTCCAACCTGATCACAAAGAAGCAGAGTTAAAACCTTATTGGGCGGAGTGGCTGGGAAAATTCGGGGTGGGCTCCGTTGTATACTGCGCTTTTGGGAGTCAAGCAGAGCTAGAATTGGATCAGTTTCAAGAGTTCTTACTGGGTTTAGAAATGACGAAATTACCCTTCTTGATCGCATTTAAGCCGCCCAAAGGGTACGCATCAGTTGAGGATGCGTTTCCAGAAGGGTTTAAGGATCGGGTTGGTGAGCGAGGGGTGGTGACAGGCGAATGGGTTCAGCAACCACAAATACTGTCGCACCCCTCGGTGGGGTGTTTTGTGAGCCATTGTGGTTCAGGTAGTATATGGGAGTCATTATTGAGTAAGAATCAGATAGTTCTGATACCATATTTACCAGATCAGAAGTTATTTAGTGAAGTGATTACTAAAGAATTAAAAGTAGGTGTCAAAGTAGAAACTGGTGAAAATGGTACGTGGATATCTAAACAGAGTTTGTGTAAGGCTATTAAATCTGTAATGGATGAAGAAAGTGAGATTGGTAGGTTGGTGAAAATGGAACATCAAATTTGGAGGCGGAAACTTGGTGAACCTGGGTTTATGGATGCTTATGTTCATAATTTTATCCAGGACTTGCAAGCCTTACTTCATTCAATAAGATGAAGACGACGTCGTCCAATTTCAACAACTACGTACTTCTATGCTGAAGTGTCGCTCCCCTATAATAATAAACCTACAATCATCTTATTCAAATTATTATAGTGGTAATACTCCCTCCATGTGTTATTTGCTTGGACACGGTTATTAAGGATGGTGTGAGATCCATTAAAAAGGTGAGTAGTAAAGGGTAAGTAGTGAAGGGTAGTTGGGTAAGTAAGGTACATGGAGTATATTCGTAATTACTTGTGTGAACTAAGGATATTTAGGTAAAAAAAGATTGACAAAAATACAAATAGGAAAATTAAAAAGACTTTGCCAATAACTAAATTGATTCGGAGGGAGTAATATATAAACATGTTCGAAATAAATGAATGAAACTTTTTTATGGGATGTTTTAACAATTTAGAAGAGTACATGATCGATGATTTCTAGAATACTGCTATCTCCATCATCCTTCTCTACTAAAAAAACAGGTTCTCAAGACCACAGTTTAGCTTGTAATTTCTTTGAGATTGTTATTCAAAATAATACATCAATATGTTCACTAGCTCATGTCCTATTTTCTTTTATGGTCAAGTCATCTTAATTGTCTCATTTCTATTTTTGGTATGGGTTTTTCGTTTTTGACTTTTATGCCCTTAGTAGCTTTATTCTATTTTCAATTATACCCTCTATTATCCATATTAATTTTCCTCCCTTACATTAAAAACCCATAATACCACTCTTTTTCCTACCCTTAAGGTTCCACTTTTGACTCTCTTTAAAATCCGTAAAAAGTCAAATAGGACTTTTAAGGTGAATAGGAGGCAGTATTTCTTTCGTTTTATTATATTTATTATTAATAGTATATATTTCCATTAAACATGTCACCATCAATTGTAAAAGGGTGTTTGGTAAATAGCTGATAGCCGATTATGGTGGCTGATTTGACCAGCTGATTTTATTAACTGGTTTGACCAACTGATTTTGAACCTGTTGCTATAAGCAGCTTGTTCAAAAACAGCTTATTCGTATCAATAAGTTGGTTTAACCAGCTAATTTAACAACACAGCTAATTTAACAACACTAGCATCTCTATTTATATCTAAAGAAGCTAAAATTGCTCAACTAGCTAATTTTAGCTAATTTTCCAAACACATGTGTTTTAAACATAGGTCATAATTAATAAAGCTCGGCATTATTCATAAAAGTAAGTTGAAAAATCAAAATAAAGGGGGTAACTTATTAATGATAATTATAAAAAATACCTTAGTGGGATAAGATATGATTAGCATATGGTGGGCAGTTAAGTGGGATGGAAAAACTCATGATTCCAAATGTCAATGGATTTACATCGATGATTAAACGCATGTCTATGTATGATGTATACAGTACTAATACATTGTATTAATGAACGTCTCTCAAATAGACGATTTCAGAACAAGAAGATTATATTTTTATTTTCACTTTAATTTGTATTAATTGGGCTATTTAGTCCATATCTAAGGCGTCTCTTGAAAAGATCGTCTCTCACAATAATTTGCGTACATTAATATTATTACTATCACCATTATTATGTACACTTTTGTACAATGATACAAGAATTTTTAAAAAATATATAATGCATATTTATCTCTTCTGAATGATAGATTATAAAAAAAAACAATATGATGAGTAAAAATGAAGAAGGATAAAATAGGAAATTATTAAGTTACTTTCTACCAATGATGAAAAGAGTGTAAATATTAAGAAACAACATAAAAATTAATAAGTGTAAATATTATACGACATAAATATTACTAAAATAGAAAAAATCTAAAGAAAATAAAATTTTATAATTTTTAAATGGAAAATATAAAAAGAATAAAGGAGAAGAAAAGGAGTAATAGAGTGATTTGTAGAAATCATAGGAGCTATAGAGTTACTTACGTGCAAGTTAACGGACAAGCTAAGGTATGCAAATTGCAATGATCCAACACTTGTGCAAAATTGCTAAATTGATGGAACACTTGGCCAATTTGTAGTACTGCCTTTTATTCTAATTTGTTGTTACCTCAAATCAAATAAAACATGTCGTGAATACAGTGATACAACTAATTAGTAGTAACTCCTATTACTTCTATTTTACATTTTTACCAACACGGAAGTTCTCACTCCTCACTCCTTGCTCCCAGCTCCCCCACACATTAATTATAAAATAACGTTGGTTGAAAATATATAGAATTATAAATAATAAAAATAAAACAAATATATTTAATTGTTTTTAAAATTTATAATATAATTTCTAGAAGAACCACAAATAAAATGTCTTAAAATAACAAATAAGTATATCATTAAGTAACGGAAGAGTATAATTCTTATATTCACTTTTTTGATATGATCTTTTCAACAAATTCGTCTTCCTTTTCTATTTATTTTAAGGTAAAACTATAAAAAACTACCTAATATATAACTCATTTTGTAGAAAACTATCTTATGTAAAAATTTTTGCAAAAAACTACCTTATATAATACAATTGTTTGCAAAACACTACCTTATGTAAAAATTTTTGCAAAAAACTACCTTATATAATACAATTGTTTGCAAAACACTACCTTATAACGGATTGTGGTCTTTGACCGCTAACTTTAACCGTTGACCGGCATGTGACACTCACGTGATGCTTTAATTGTATGACTTCTTCTTCATTTTAGTTCAGCCCATTCGAAATTCCATCCTTCCTGCCATTTCCAGCGACAACTCCATTGCTGTAACTCCTCATTTCGCTCTCATCCACCTCGTAACTTCATCTCATTGAAATTTCTAACCTATACTGGTATGTACTACTACTTAATTATGATTTTGTACTTCATTGTTGTATTTTAGGTACAATTTAAAATTTATTTCGTTTTACAAATTTGCTTCCTTTTGCTGCGTTTATTCTATTGAATTTGTTGTTTCATATCTTGTAATTTGTAAATTGATTGTTGTTGTATCTGAATAATGTATTAGGGTTCTTAAAATTAGCTAAATCAATAAGATGAAGAAATTGAAAATCCGTAAAAAAGCTAGTGATTCGAAAAAGAAGCCCACCAGTCACACATACGAGTTATAAAGAATCTTTAAGTGCTAACCCTAGATCTAAAACAAATAACTCAGCTGCTATTCCTATCCTAAACCTTACACCAAATGAGAGAGGCCACATAGAGCAACAAGTTTCTGATTTTGAGGATAGTAGTGATGATGATTATAGTTGTGGTTATGAAGATGAATATGAGGATGATTCTGATTTGTTTGCAGAAAATGTAGTTTATGGTCTTGATGATGTGTTTATAGGTGATGATGAAATTAGATTAATAGTAGATAAGGAGGTTGATGAAGAAAACAATAGAGACATATACTTTGATGATGATGAACTGCAGTCTGATGATTATGATTTGGGTGCATTGAATGATGATGAGGAAGGTATATGCAACTATCCTACATTCAATCCTGAGGGTGATTTCAAGGGTAAGATCAATTTATCTTTAGGCCTTAAGTTTCCTTCGACATATGTGTTTAGAAAAGCACTAAGGTACCATGCTATTGAATGTGGTTACAATTATTATTACTTGCATGATGGTAGTAGTAGGATCAGTGTATATTGCTACAATAGATGCGATTGCATGAAATCGAAAGCTAGAATTGTGAACTGTGTTTGTGGGAAGGAGAAGAAGTGTTATTTTAAGGTTCATGCTGTGAAGTTGAAAGATGAGGAGACACTTCAAATAAGGAGTTATTTTCCCAAGCACACTTGTGGTCACCAACACCAAAATAACAAAGTCACTGCTTTGTATTTAGCTTAGAAATACATAGATGATTGGAGAGAAAATTCAACTTGGGAATTAAAGGCATTTAAGAAACGGGTTAATAGAGAGTTTGGTTGTGAAGTGAAGTATTCTAAGTGTTATATGGCTAAAATAATAGCAATGAAAATGATATATGGTGATGTTAGTGAAGAGTATAGCAAGGTGTGGGATTATGCGGAAGCAATAAGGAGGTTTAATCCAGGAAGCACTGCAATCGTTAAATGCATTGGAATAGACACACCCCCACCTTTGTTCCAAAGGATGTATATATGCTTACCAGCATGTAAGGAGGGTTTTGTTGCTGGCTGTAGGCCTATTATAGGTGTTGATGGGGCACATTTGAAGGAACAATTCCCTAGGGTTTTGTTGACTGCTGTAGGTAAAGATGGGAACAATAACATCTTCCCCGTTGCATGGGCTGTGGTCGAAACAGAAAATGTAGAAACTTGGACTTGGTTTCTTATCTCCTCGTAGAAAACATTAGGTCAGTTACTACATCGAGTAGTTGGGTTCAAGCAGGAGGTGAAGCTTTCACCTTCATGAGCGATAGGCAAAAGGTATGAATGTATGTACTTGTTAACACATATCTTGTTTTTAATGTAACTAATGCTATAACCCTAATATTAATTTGTGGATAATGTAGGGTTTTGTTGAAGCTTTAAACTCAGTGGTTCCTAAAGCTGAAATTAGGTTCCGCTCTATGCATATATGGGCAAACTTCAAGATCAAGTTCCCTAGAGAGTTGTTCAAACAACACTTTTGGAGAGCAGCAAGAGCTTACAACAAGGTATGAAATCAAGTATACAATTAAATATTTGAGATAATGTTAAACTAATTAGTAACAATTTATGTTTACAGTTTCATTTAGATAAAGAAATGAATGAAATAAAGAATATTTCTATTGAAGCATATGAATATCTAGCTGCTATTCCTACAAAACACTGGTCTAGGCATGATTTTTGTAGTAGGAGTAAGTCTGCCATATTGTTAAATAATATTTGTAAGGCATTCAATAATGTGTTAGTAGAAGCAAGGGGGAAGCCTATAATATCTCTAATGGAGTGGATTAGGAGATAAGTAATGCAAAGAAGTGCAGCCAAAAGGGAAGGGCTGAGTAACTTTGAAGGTGTGTTGATGCCATCTATCACCAAAATGATTGAAAAAAATGCAAAGGAAATATATGGTTTAAGGGTAATCCCAATAGATGTGTGTGAGTTTGAGGTGGATGATAATGACGACTCTTACGTTGTAAACTTGGCCAATAGGACTTGCCATTGTGGAAGTTGGGACCTTATAGGGATTCCTTGTAAACATGCCTTGGCTTGTATTATTCTTAGAAAATTAGATGCCAACGATTTTGTCCACGAGGCGTATCTTGTAGAAACGTATCGAAAGACGTATGGTCCAAAGTTTAATGGTATGCCAGGACACAAAATGTGGCCCAAAACCACTTTAGCCAAACCACTTTCTCCACCATATCGAAAGATGCCTGGAAGGCCTAACAAGAGGAAAAGAAAGAAGGAAGCTGATGAAGGTAAGAAGGCTGTATGTGCTGTTAGAGAATTCAAATAACGGAGATGTGGTAATTGTGGTGACCTAGGTCACTACAAAAAAGGCTACAAGAATCCACCCAATCCACTACCAACAAAGATCAAGTCAAAGGGTGGAAGGCCTAAAATGGGATCTTTTTCTACTCAACAATCTACAACAAATGATGTTCCTAGCTCCATTAGTCAACAACAAACGTAAACTGCTGCATCTACTTCATGTGTAATGGATCAAAATAGTCAAATAAAGAGCTGTATAAGTAATTTATTGTTGAATGTAATGTGTTGAATTAGTATAAGTGTATGAACTGAGAATATAATGTGTATGAACTAAGAATGTACTATGTTGAACTGTATGTTAGCAAATCAGTGTATGAACTGAGAATGTAATGTGTTGAATTCAGTTACTATGATGAATTAATTGCAGCAAATTCAGTTACTGTGTTGAATTAAGTGCAGCAAATTTAGTTACTGTGTTGAGTTAAGTGCAGCAAGTTTAGTTAGTGCAGGAGTATGCAGCAGTATGCAGCAGTATGTTGTGTCTGTTCATAAAATATTGTTGTGAGAACTAGTGCTGCATTTGTTGAAAATGAAAGCTGAAGAGCATTCTTGAAAAAGAAACCTGAACTAGTGCTGCAAATCAGTGCTCATTGGGCAAACACAGCATACATAACATGAGTCAGTGCAGTAATACTGATTTGAGAACTTACTAATGAGAGCTAGTGCTGCATTTGTTGAAAAAGAAAGTTGAACAGCATTCTTGAGGTCTGGGATGTGTTTTGAAAATACGTTTTAAGTTTGGGTGCTGCAAATCAGTGCTGAAACAAATGAATTATGCTGCAAATCAGTGTTGAAAAACAAATGTGTTCTGAATGAGTAAGTTCATCAGTGTTGTGTATATGTAGTGCAGCATTACATCATTGAACCAGTGTGTATATGTATGTAAGCAAATGGATCTGTGTTGTGTATATGTATGTAAACAAATTGCTGTAAGTTAAGTGTATGTTGTGCTCCAAGCAGCAAGCAAACATAGCAAACACAATACAACACAACAAACACAGGTCATAAACACAACACATCAAACACAGCAAACATACAAGTGTATTTACAATACCTGCAAAGAAATTAAATGGACAAAATAAAACTTAATTCATTCATCATGATCATGTTACAATATCCAAATCACTGTTACAATTATTCTTAAATAGGCAATAAACTCCAATTACTAGCCTTGATTAATACAAGAAACATCAACAAAAAACAAAAGAAAAACCCTAATACAAAGCTTGTAATCTGATTTCCATGCTTCCTCTCATTCATCCATTTCTTCTTAATCCTTTTAATTTCTGAAAGTGCTTGTTCCTTTTCATGTTCCAAGCAACAAACCCTTGATGTCAAAATCTTATTTTCAGTTGCTAATTGTCGCTTGTCCTCCACAAGTTTGTTAGTCACTTCTCTTTGCCAAACAGTCATTTCAGGTTCATCAATCCATTTAAACTTTTTGCATCCCCTCCATTTTGTATCAGGATCATAAAAACGCAAGTTTTAAACCTTCTTCCAGGATTTTCCTTGGTCCATGAAACCCTCCTTGCAAAGGGAACTCCACACCCACATTTTTCAGGTATCGAATTTTCGCTTGAAGAACAAGAAGACATAACTAATTAATTGGAAAAAAATGATGATCTTTGAATGAATTAGGGATTGGAATGCAAGGAGAAAGAAAGAAAGGCGAAAGAAAGAATAGTTAGGGTTTATCGCTGCAAATGGCAAGAAGAAAGAAAGGATTTTCGAAGCTGAACTGCAATGAAGAAGAATTAAATACAGTAAAGCATCACGTGAGTGTCACATGCCGGTCAACGGTTAAAGTTAGCGGTCAAAGGCCACAATCCGTTAGAAGGTAGTGTTTTGCAAACAATTGTATTTATAAGGTAGTTTTTTGCAAAAATTTTTACATAAGGTAGTTTTTTACAAAATGGGGTATATATTAGGTAGTTTTTTTTAATTTTGCCTTATTTTAATGATATATAAGCTTTAATATAAAATGATTGGAGTTACTTATATAGTTATATGAGCTAATATTCAATTTTGATAGTCCTCTACATGGTAAATCACGCCCCTAATAGAATTAATTTTTGATTCGTGATTACGTGATTGACTCAATTCACGTAGTAAGCTGATTGTCACAAACATAAGCTCACCCTTATCCTTTATTCAGACACAAAACCCGCAATAAGCGACAATCATTTAGGGGTGGGGCTATAAAAAAATTGTAACACGAGAACTTCTAAAATGTTGCATCGTCATAGTACTACTCTCGCCTTAACACACTTAACTTAACAATTTTGATAGACACATTAATTAATAGAGCAAATTTTCTTATTGTAAATGTATTACTTTATTTCAAATTTTACCTCTAAATTATGGTTTTTTTTAGTATATTTTGGAACTTGTTTTAGTTTTACTATATTAATATATTTTTACTATATTCTTATATAAATACTCCTATTTAAGAATAATAATTTTTTTTTAGAATTTAAGCCCCCACTGCCTGAAATGTTTAAGTCTCAAGAATTGGATTGAACAATTAAGACCCAAAATAGAATCAATGCAGCAACAACAAGAACAAATCTAAAGCAATAAAGAAGCAATGCAAACCAACAACGATGTACACTTGTAATTGAGCTATGTTTACGGCCTATTCAATATGTCTTTATTACCTTCAAGAATGCTCCAAGCCTCCAATAGAGTTACAATAAATGGATAACGATCACAACTGAGAGAGTTTAAGGAATATAAAGAAATTATGTAATCTAGAGAGAAAGAGATTAGAAACTAAGATACCTTAAACTCTGTGTTTAGTCCTATTTATAACACATAGGGACTAAACGCTTACATGCAAGAACCTAGGAATAGAAAAGACCAAGGAAAAACTAAGAAAACAACATCCAACACATAAAATCGACTCGACTTTTAAATTTGTCTCAAAACTATAAATTTTTGCCTTTCAATGCTTTTCTTCAATATTCCAATTATACTTTTTCACTTCTTCTTTACTAATGCATATCCAACATGAATTAAAGATCTAAGTCACCCCTTAATCACAAAACATACATTAATTGTTACCCATATATTCTTACATTATATAGACCTACGTAAGAGTAATAATTTTTTCAACCAAATATTACGATAAAACTGTAGTTAAAATATAATGACATGGATTTGTTGAATGTAGTGTTTTGCGTTGGTATTATATCAGTGTGTTCTATTTTATTTTTCTCATATTTCCAATTAAAAATTTTACAATAATTTTTTCATTTTAAAACATTTTATTTTAGTAACAACATTGTTCCGCTCAGTAGCTCTATTTTATGAGCTTGATGATGATCCGATCCATCGAGAAGGGTTTGCAGATGGTTTATTTGGAACCTCCAAATGTCAGGATTTATTTTCAGTAATAAATAGCATCACACAATGCAAGCTGTACTTAGACACCCAGTCCCACGAATTAGATCCGTCATATCGATCTTCCCCAAATTGTAACTTTAAGCTCCACATACTAAATGTATATTTTTGTAAATAAATATTGATCATTCAAGCGTGGTATCAACACTACTCCCTGATATCTCAAATCAAATTAGGAAGAGAGTGTACATGTGTTTCGACAATTTTTAACCATTAACTTAAGTTTTTACTTAGTTGTAGTTTTCAGTCTTTACTTCGTATCTAGTTAAAGTTCAGAACATCGTTTAGTAATTAGTATTACTCCTAAGTCCTATCAAGTACAATTATTTAAGATAGTAATTAAAATAAAATGTTTGGTAAATAATTTTTATATTACTATAAATTAAAATTATAATTTTTTTAACCGTCAACAACCAATAATTAATTTTTACCAACTACTTCAACTAAATAACTAATTTTTACCAACAACTTCAACTAAATCAACCATCAAACCAACAAAATTGCTAAGTGTTTAATAAACATCATCTTAGTTGATGTGGCTCGAACACATATATTTTTTTTTAAAAGGTATCCATAATACTGTGCATTTCAGCCATAGGGTTAGAAGAAGGAGAAAGGGAGAGGGAAAGAGTGTGAAATGTACGTAGTAAGGATCAAATACAAGACTCTCCACAACTAAGGTGGACAAATAAACCAACTCATTTAGCTCACATGATTGCTTCACGATATACAATCTATAATTTGTTGGTCTGATAATATATCCTTCTAAGTTATTTTTAGAGTAGTTTTTCTACTTAGCTAGATATCGAATATTTTCTCCCTCCGTTTCAAAATACTTACTAGTTACCACATTATGATTAACACTATTTATCATTTGAGTTTATTTTATATAATTATGATTATGATTAATGTGTACAAAAAAATAAAATTAAGTGGTCGAATCATGTTTAAATCGTCTAATTGCACACTTTCATATATTACTTTCTAATATTTTTAGTTATATATAATATATAATTTAGTATATAAATAATCAAAATATGTGAAAAAAATTACAAGCAGCAAACACAGGAAGTATTACTACTATGTTTTTATTATTCACTTATATATTTAGTTAGTCTATCTAGTTTCTTTGCTGATTTGGTGTCGAAGATTCGACAACTTTTAATTCTATGCCTAATGCCTAATTCATATTACCACATTTTCTGCTAATATAAGAACTTTTAGATAATATAGTAGCAAAACGGGTGAAATAAAGAAAGTAACTAGGATGTATTTATAATGTTTTTCAATATTTTAGTTTTTGTAACAGAAGTAATCTAAATGTGATTATTATTGTTATTATTTTGTGTATAATAATGTCAAACAAATGCAAACAAGTGATTAAGTTGATGATTGTAGTTTACATAAAAAAAAAAGTTGATGATTGTAGATTAGAGATGTGTCTTTATCACGCCTTGGCCTAAAGGTTTTGACTCATCATAGGTATTGGTAATACTTAGAGATTGAGATGTTCATTCATGTCATCAGGTTGATTTCAGATAAAATATTTTAAGTCGGATTAAAAATCAGATTTTTGTATTCACATTAATTTTTACATAATTTTAAATGCATTTAAAAGTTGGGTTAAGTCGAGTTCGATTATATGGTCGGATAAATATCAGATTATCGGGTCTGTTTTAATTTGAACACTTTTACTTAGGTATGGTTACGGGCACACGTAAAATGTCCCATTGCACGAAAATTCGAAAATTAAAGGCTACAAAAAGTAATTTATTTTAATAACGACGAACAAAGGAGATTCTAAATATTTATTGATTTGTTTTTGTTAGCAACAACAAGCACATCTTTACTTGACTTTTTAACCAAATTCATTTTATTCGCTTTTATTAATAGCGAATAAACCCTTAACTTAGTCTCGGATAGAAGATACATATCTTGGAAAATACATTTTTTTTCAAAGTTACTTTTAATTTTTTATAAAATAAGTTTACTTATTCACTAATTGTTGTATTAGACGGTCTTACCGAGAGATGCGCATTATACTTGAGTTAAATAACCCATCTAATATAGATTATAAGAAATATGGATATTTGTTTGAGGTCGTCTCATTAAAAAAAAAGTATCACACAAGAGTAGTTTTAAGTTCAAACTTATTTCAAATACAAATTCTTGTGAGAGATCATCTTTAGTTGAGCTGACCCATAAAGGACAATGTAAAATTAGCTACCCAGTGGACACTTAGGATAGGAAAAGTTACCTAGAATAGTCCAAGTTTTTCATGATTTTTCTAGAATAATCTCATCTATTGATTAACCATCAATAATCCCAACTTTAGGGGTATTTTTTCTTGACTAAGCTTGGGTAACCCAACAGCTGATATAATAGGTAATTTACCAAAAAAGTAAATTAAAAATTAATAAAAAATTAGAGATAAATTTTAAAAATTCATATAAAAAATTTTGAATAACTAAAAAACTCAGAAAATTTTTTAAATATTTTTTTCACAATTTTTTCGACATTTTATTTTAATTTATCTTTTTTTAAAAATATAAAACTTGCTATTACAAGTCATCCGGTTACCGGGTTTACTCTAGGAAAATACCCTCCAAAGTTGGATTTTTCATGGTTAATCAATAGGTGGGATTATTGTAAGATAATCATAAAAAGGTTAGATTATTTTAGGTAATTTTTCCTTAAGGATATTGTAAGTAGGTATTTAAGATGTCGTAAGTATTGCACGCTTACTCAGTGGGCATTAAAGATATTGTAAGTAGGAATTTAAGATATTATAAGTAGACATTATGGATACGGTTAATAGGCTTTTAAGGACAATGTACTAAGGATACTGTAAGTATGCATTAAGGATACGATAAGTAGGCATTGAGGATAACGTAAGTAGATATTAAAGATACAGTAAATGGAAATTAAGTTTTAATGAGTTGGGTCTGAGAGATGTCTCTTAAAAAAACAATCTCTTAGGAGACCGACTGGTGGCTGTATTCAAAAGCTTAAGAAGTTGTGGAATGGGCTTTGTATTTACACAAATACTTGGGTGCAACTGCCGCATATATGCGGCCATTTATTATTAGGCTTTGTATTGGATTTAGCATTTAAGGTCTAGAGTAGTTATTAAACTTAAACTTTGAAATATGCCATTTAAGATTTGAAATAGGCGTTTTAAATTTAGGAATTGTTTTTTAAGGCTTGGAATATGCCTTGTATCATTTGATTAAGTATAGTATTAATGCTTGATTGTCTTAGAGTTGCCTTTGTAGGTTTAAATTTGACCATTATTTAAAACTAGAATGACAGTGTGATTTGTAAGGTTTATAATAGATATTAAACTCAAACTCTTGATTAATAATCCTTTTATGTCCTAAATTGGTTTATTAAGCCTTGAAATTGTCATTTTAAGGCTTGAAATTGATCATTTAAGACTTATAATTCGATATTTTCAATTTTAGAGTATATGTTAAAGGCTTGGAATAATCCTTTTGAGTCTTGAAATAGGCCTTGTATTATATAATCAGTTGAAATTTAAAACTCTCATATTACTATCAGTTATAGTCTTTAAACAACTCTTCACCATTTTTTAACCATCATTATCATCAAATGCCTTCATTTCCACGTGTCATGGTATTATTTATTTATTTATTTATTTAAATTATTCATGTTATATTACTTAAATACTCCTTGACCTTTCGGGTTGACTTTGACTTTCGGTCAACGGGCCTTTTCTGGATTCCCCATCTTCCTTGAATGGCCCATGGGCCAATTATCTCTAAAAACCCTAACTTCCCATAAGGGAATGACCATCAAGTTGACTCACCTCCCCACTCTCCCATAATGCATGGTTCTCCTTACTTGGTAACTTCCCACTTCCCCTTAATTGCATGGTAGTCCTTCCTCCATGGGAAGTGACTGCCCATGTCTCCCATGATCTTCAACTCCCACTCTCTGATGTAACTTCCCTTCCTCACCATTATAAATAGGGGCTACCATCGAGAGGGGAGGGGGCATCTGAAAATAATCCTCTTAAGCATCCTTGCTCATACTCCACTTCATTAGCCTACCAACATTCCAATAACATCACCCACTGCATCTTTTTGTATTCATTCTGTAATCACTAACTCCATATTCTCATATCCACGTTCTAACTTGAGCGTCGGAGGGGTTTTCCGGGAGATCACCCCCCGGACAAGGCTAACGTGTTGTTTTGCAGGAATTCAAGTCACTTCCTCCCACGAGTTGCTCCTCTTGATCACACTTCTACCTATCTCCAGGTATTTTAAGTGTCTTTTGCACTTCCTCGTTTCATCACCGAAACAGTTTGGCGCCGTCTGTGGGGATCGAAACAAAAAGTCATGGCTCCCAAAAGAAATCCAACACAAACCGCAACCGTGCATAGCACAGATACAGACACTTCTGCAGGTCAGGCCAACAATCAGGCCGTGACCCGCCGTGATCTGGACATGCTAGCACGAAACCTCACTGCTGCGTTTTCCGAACAGCTCCGCGCCGTCATGAATAACAATAATCCTGCTCCGCAACAAGCATTGGAGGATATGGCGGATCAAATAAAAAATCTGCGGGAACGGATCGAGCCCCCTAACGAGACACCCAAATCCCACGAATCTCAGGATGGGAACTCGGAGATGTCACGTTCCAGCAAGAGAAACAAGAGGCGACGGGAGAGACCAAGGACTCCCGCAAGCCTCAGCAGAAGTGATCCTAGAGACAGAGAGTCTAAAACCGCCTCTCAAGATGCCCGTAATTATTTAGAATGCAAAAGGCATAAGGCATCCGAAAGCATCCAGTCGCTGGTGGATCGACGGAGGTAAGAGAGGAAGAGGGCGCAGCTGGTAGGATCTAGCCATCCAGCGAGTCCTGTAACCATGCCGCGGAACGAAGTCGAGGTGAATATCCTCCCTGGAGATCCTACGCCGATAATCTCTCCAATGGCTCCTGAAATACTAAACATTCCCAACCCGGGGAAAATAAAAATCCCAAATATGGCAGCTTTTGACGGCACGTCGTGCCCCGAAGAACACTTGATGGCGTACAAGAATTTGATGGTGCTGCACACTACCAACCCTTCCTTATGGTGTAAATTCTTCCCAACTACTCTTACGGGAGCAGCCTTGACGTGGTACACCTCCCTCCCACAAGGGAGTATCCACAATTTTGCCCAACTAGAAGGCAAATTTCTGGGCCACTTTATAGCCTCAAGAAAGCAAGAGAAATCAAACTTCCACCTACTTAGTATCACTCAATTGGAAGGAGAGTCCATATCCTCCTATCTTAAGAAATTCCATGAGGCGGTGCTAGAGGTGACGGATTTAGAGGAATCAGTCGCCTTAAACGCCCTCATCAATGGAATGAAGGCTCAAAGGCTCAAGTTCCAGTTGGTGGAGAGCCAGGTGAAGACATATGCGGAGGCCATGAAGCAGTGTCAAAGTTATGTCACGGCCTCCGAGGTATGTCAGGCACATGACCCCAAGAGGCGGAAGTCTGACAAGAAAGACGTCGCAACTCCCCACCAATCCTCGAGGAACAGAGAAGAGCACCAGTCGAGGAGGGAAAGAAATTACATGCCGCGTCGTCCCGTGCCCCCTTCAGACATGGGACCCCCGCGTTCCCATCACATTTATACCACGGAAGGGGAATCCAGAACGCGCAATTTGTTAGACGGAGGAAACGACCCGATGTTTAATCGAAACAGAAGGGATATTTTCTTTGCCATTCGCGACAAGTTGCCAACTCCACCTCCCACTACCACTCCTTCCGACAGGCGCAATTACAATTTGTGGTGTGACTACCACAAAGAGCACGGCCATATCCTTGCCCAATGTCGCGAACTCAAGCGTATCTTGCATCAGCTGGCCGATGAAGGAAAGCTTTCCAGGTTCCTCAACAAGAGGGACTATGACGCGGGAGGAGGAGCAAACAGAAGGCAGCGGAATCAAAGACGCGGATACCCCAAGAGGAAAGAGGCAAGGCGCGAAGGTTCCCATACACAGGGGACCATCAACATGATTTTTGGAGGATATACCGAGGAATATCCTACCGTCCGCGCCGCGAAAGACAGTGTTCATACTCTGCTGAAAAGACCGACAACGACCGTAACCAGCGGGCCGGTCATGAAATTTGATGCCACGACCTCTCAAACGCTGCAGCAGCCCCATACTGACCCTCTGGTGGTCACCCTCAAAATCGGACAGATGAAAGTCAAAAGGGTACTCGTGGATACCGGAAGCACGGCTGATCTCATTACAATGGAGTGCTTGAGAAAAATGAAGTTTGAGGAAAAGCACTTGCAGCCCCTAGATAAGCCGCTGATCGGGTTTGGGGGAAGTCAGGTCATTCCGCTAGGAACGATCATTCTCCCCGTGCGCGTGGGAGAAAGAAATGAAAGCAGGTCCATGTCCATACGTTTCACGGTAGTGGATCTCACTTTCCCTTACAACGCCATAATGGGACTTCCCCTCATTAACAAGATCAAAGCTGCAATCTTCCCTCATCAACTCTTGCTGCAATTCGAGCGGGACGATGGGAAAGTTGGCATCCTCAAGGGAGATCAGGTAACGGCCCGCCAATGCCTTATAAACACTCTGAAGCGCGGACATTCCGCGACACCCGCCAAAAGGGAAAGGGAAGATCAAGACGCTCCCGCTGTCATGAGCGTGTATATGGAAAACCCTAGCACATATGAAAGGCCTCGCCCCATAGAAAGATACGAGGAAGTAGACATATTCGAAGGAAAGCAAGTCAAGATAGGGAAAGATCTTCCGGGTACGATTAAACAAGAAATCGTGGCCACCATTGCTGAGTTCCGCGACGTCTTCGCCTTCAGCACGGAAGAAATGCCTGGCATCCCTACTAGCGTCATGTGTCATAAACTTGACATAAGACCAGGCCACAAACCAGTAAAGCAGAAGCTGCGGCATCAAGGAAAAGAGCGGACCGAGGCCGCCAAAGAAGAAGTTGAAAAATTGTTGAGAGCTGGATTTATTAGAGAATGCAAATACTCTGATTGGATATCCAATGTCGTCCTCGTGAAGAAACCAAATGGCAAATGGAGGATGTGTGTCGATTTCACGGATTTAAATAAGGCATGTCCCAAGGACGACTATCCACTCCCAAAAATAGATCGCCTGGTGGACTCCACAGCAGGCCATGCGCTATTAAGTTTCATGGATGCCAATGCCGGATATCATCAGATTCAATTGGCGCCGGAGGACCAACCACACACGGCCTTCATTACTAGCATGGGGGTCTATTGCTACAAAGTCATGCCCTTCGGGTTAAAAAATGCTGGAGCCACCTATCAGAGAATGGTAAACAAGGTTTTCCAATATCAGATTGGACGGAATATAGAGGTATACGTGGATGACATGATAACAAAGAGCAAGTACGCAACTCAGCACGCCGCGGACTTACGTGAAACGTTCAATACCCTCCGTAAACACCAGATGAAGCTCAATCCGGACAAGTGTGTGTTCGGGGTCACCGGAGGAAAATGTCTCGGCTTCTTGGTAGACGAGCGGGGCATCGAGGCAAATCCAGATAAAATTCATGCCATTCAAAACATGAGATCCCCCACCTCCGTAAAAGAAGTACAAAAGCTCACGGGGTGCATAGCTGCTCTAGTAAGATTCCTTTCAAAGTCCGCGGACAAATGCTTACCTTTCTTCAAAACGATAAAGCAACAAAAATTCGAATGGACCGCGGAAGCAGAAGAGTCTTTCCGCCAGCTTAAGGAGCACCTATCGGCCTTGCCAAAACTAGTTTCGCCCATCAACGGGGAAAAGCTAGTCTTATATGTCTCTGTCTCCGAATACTCGTTATTCGAAGTGCTTGTGGCGGAAAGGGAAAAGAAGCAGCTCCCAATATACTATGTGAGTCATGCATTCCGTGGCTCGGAAGGAAACTATTGCGAAGTAGAAAAGGTCATATTTGCGATAGTAATGGCCAGCAGGAAATTGAAGCCATACTTTCAGTCCAACCCGATCATTGTCCGGACTGATCAACCTTTAAAAAGGATTCTGGAAGGGAAAAACAAGTCAAGCCGCGTCACCGATTGGGCAAACCAGCTAGCAGATTTCGGCATAGAGTACGAACCTCGAACAGCAATTAAAGCACAAGCCTTGGCCGACTTCATTGCTGAAAGCACTTCCCCCCTCTTGCTGCACTTAATCAAGAATGGAAATTATATGTAGACGGGTCTTCAACACAATCGGCGAGTGGGGCCGGGCTCCTCATTGCGTCTTCCGCCGGGGTCCGCATGGAAAGGGCGGTCAGATTCGAGTTCGCAGCATCCAACAATGAGGCCGAGTACGAAGCACTACTGATGGGGCTGAAAATCTGCTATGAGTCAGGGGCTAAAGAATTGGCTGCATTCTCGGACTCCCAATTAATAGTGGGGCAAGTAAACGGGGAATTCGAGGCTAAAGATGATAGCATGAAAATGTACCTGCAGCAAGTCAAGGACTTTGTTCCAAAGTTCGATAAGTTCACGTTGGAACACATTCCACGATCCCAAAATGCCCAAGCCGATTCCCTAGCAAAACTTGCCAGCTCCGCAGAAAGTTCCGCGGCTCGTGATATAATTTGGGAGGTGCTCCCTAACCCCAGCATCAACTTCATGATCAATACCATCGACAGATCTGAAACATGGATGGGGCCATACGTTAAGTACTTGCAAGATCAAATGCTCCCCCAGGACGAGAATCAGGCCAAAATGCTCCAGAAGAAGGCCAAATGGTTCGAACTTCACGAAGGAACGCTTTATAAAAAGTCATACACACATCCCCTTCTGAAATGTGTTGCTCCTGAAGAAGGAAATTATATCCTACGCGAAATACACGAAGGTGGATGCGGAATACACCAGGGAGTGCGAACTGTCATTAGCAAAGTCCTTAGGAGTGGTTATTGTTGGCCTTCACCCAGGAAAGACGCGGAAGAGTTGATCCTACGGTGTCCTAAATGTCAGTATCACTCAAAGATAGGGAGGAAACCCTCTAATTACTTGACCGTCTTGCAAGCCGTCTTGCCATTCGACAAGTGGGGTATGGATCTCCTTGGCCCTTTTCCACCAGCAAAGGGGCAGCGCAAGTTCATCATTGTGGCCATTGATTACTTCACCAAGTACGTAGAAGCAGAGGCTCTTAGTTCGATCACAAACAAGCAAGTCTGTCAGTTTTTATGGCGGAACATCATCACAAGATACGGCATACCGCGGGTGATCATTACGGATAATGGAAGGCAATTCGTCAGCAAGAACACCATCGAGTATTGCGACAAATTCCACATCCAAATCAGATTTAGTTCTGTGTCCAGGCCGCAAACTAACGGTCAAGTCGAGTCCGCCAACAAGGAGATACTAAATGGTATCAAAAAGAAGATAGAAGGGGTCAAGGGCAATTGGGATGAAGAACTACCCGGTATCTTATGGGCCAGTCAAACCACCGTAAAAGAAGCCACGGGGCACACACCGTTCTCTTTAGTGTACGGGTCCGAGGCCGTACTTCCAGTGGAAATAGGAGTACACTCTACAAGGGTCACCTACTACTCATACGACGAGAACGAAGATGGAAAAAGAGCAAACTTAGACCTTCTACCAGAGACAAGAGGAAATGCACTGTTAAGATCGATGGCCCAAAAACAGAAGATGATTCGTAGCTTCAACAGCCATGTGAAAACAAGACGTATTCAGGTCAATGATCTCGTCCTCCGTAAAGTCGAAGCTACTGGAAAGATAGTTGAAAAAGGAAAGTTAGGGGCCAACTGGGACAGACCTTTCAAAGTCACCCGCGTCATCAAACCAGGAACGTTCGAACTAGAAGACATGAAAGGGAAAAAACTACCCCGTCCATGGAATGGAGACCACTTAAAGAAATTCTTTATTAAATAAAATTTGCAAGGGGCAATCAGTTACTAGTATCAGTCTTAGCAGCTTCATCAGTGACAGTCTTATCAGCATCAATCCGCGACTACCTTCATTCCGCAACATAGTTGCGTTGTCATTCGAAATCACTTCTGTCATCGTCAATTGTATTCTTATCAATCATTTATAACAGAAGTTTCATTTTCAAGATTATCCGGCTCTTATGTTCGCAAATAATTGGTAAAGATCTATTGCAAATCTTATTAAATCAGTAATATCCATAAGTCGGACCCCTTGAGAGGGGTCCCATTATCAAATTATTCTAAGTCACTAACGAACTTGTGATATCTGTAAGTCGGACCCTTAGAATAGGGTTCCAAGACCAAAAATCATTTGAAGCATTCACCATCTATTCAGGACATCGATAAGTCGGACCCCCAGTTTGGGGACCCTGAATTCAAAAATAATCCAAGTTTTTCAAAGATGTTTCCCAACCGGGACATCGATAAGTCGGACCCCCAGTTTGGGGTCCCTGAATTCAAAAATATTCCAAGTTTTTCAAAGATGTTTCCCAACCGGGACATCGATAAGTCGGACCCCCAGTTTGGGGTCCCTGAATTCAAAAATATTCCAAGTTTTTCAAAGATGTTTCCCAACCGGGACATCGATAAGTCGGACCCCCAGTTTGGGGTCCCTGAATTCAAAAATATTCTAAGTCTTTCACAAAGATGTTTCCCAACCGGGACATCGATAAGTCGGACCCCCAGTTTAGGGTCCCTGAAATCAAAAATATCCTAAGTTTTTTACAAGGATGTTTCCCAACCGGGACATCGATAAGTCGGACCCCCACTTTGGGGTCCCTAAGTTCAAAAATATTCTAAGTTTTTCACAAAGATGTTTCCCAACCGGGACATCGACAAGTCGGACCCCCAGATTGGGGTCCCAAACTTCAAAAATATTCAAAGTTATTCGCCAAAATGTTTCCCAACCAGGACATCGACAAGTCGGACCCTCAGATTGGGGTCCCAAATTAAAAATCATTCCAAATATCTAGCTGAATGTTCCTTGTCCGCAACGTCGACAAGTCGGACACTCTGATAAGGGTCCTGAAGTTCAACCAGCCGCGACATCGATAAGTCGGACCCTTAAATTGGTTCCAAGGTCGAAGTTGTCAAATCTACAAGTTCAAGCCGTGACATCAATTAAAGGCTGTTTCCCGCCTAGTGAGGGAGAGAAGCCGCGGCCGATGAAAGAAAATTTGAAATACTTAAACAATACGTTGGAATGATTTATCATCAAAATAGTTCGACGCACAAAATAATTCTATTCAAGGTTACAAAAGTCAAAATTACAAAAATTTATATTACAAAAACTAAACATTATCTAAAAAGGCATCGACATCCCCCTCTGCTTCCTGGGCCGGCAACGGAGGAGACTCGGCCGCCCCCTCCTCAAGACTGGGAGTGAAGCTCACAAAATCTTCAACATTGAACGGCTCCACTTCAATCCCGGACAGCTCCTTGGACAAACCCTGGTGGTTTCTTCCTTCATCAATAAGAAGATTCGACAAGTCTAGGCACAAACTCTCCAGATGGAAAAGCGCCAAGTTTTCAGGGGCCCCCGAGGTCGAAGGAGGGGAGAGGGTTAGTTGATCCAGATCAAGGCATAATGCCTCCTTTTCAGCCGCGACATCAACCCTCTCCGACCAAACCCTTGCCTCCTCCACATCCCAGTCGGGGTCCACCAGTACCGCCGACTCCCGTTCCAAAATTGGAGCTAGGTTGGCCAAAGCTTTGTTCCCCTTGAGATATGCCTTTTGTTTGAAGGAATCGAAGTCAATGCCTAACTTCGCGACAGCCAGACGGTACCTCTCTTCAGTAATTGTGGACCCCGTGCCCACCATTTCTGCCGTCAGACTCCCTAAGAAACTCGACGCTTCCGGTTCGTCCGAAGTGAGCCAATCCCTAGCTATCCGGGCTCGTCTCTCTAAGCTGGTCTTGTAAATCCAAGCCGCGGATAGCAAAGTCTTGAATTTGGCCGAATCAGTCGACACTTGTTCCAAAAGACACTGGTTCTGATGAACCAGTTTAGCATGAACATCCATCAGGTGACCGATTTCGTGGCCGAGGGTTGCCGATTTATTAGAAGCCGCGTCCAGACTCTCGACGGTCTCCTCCAGTTGCTTCCTCGCCCTCTCCCGCCACTGCTCAGTTTTGACTAAACGCTCCTTCAGCTCAGAGCATTTAGCCAGCTTTTCCTTTAAGCCCGGCAGTTCATCTCGGAGCTTTTGAAGCTCCTCGTCCTGCTCATCGCAGCGGGAGGATAAGGCAGCCAGAGTCTCCCTGTCCGCGGCACTTTGGGGACTGAGGTTGAGCTCAAAAGACAACCTCAGAAAAGCCTGCGAAAAGAATAAATCAAAATCTAAAACAGTTAAACTCAAAGAGATGTAAAAGGAAGGAAGTTACCTCAGCCGCGGAAACTTGGAGTTGACGGACCCTATCGGTGGGGGAAAGGGAATCCAATAGATCAACATCCACTTGGCTGATCAAGTGAGACGTCGCCCTATTAAATCGGGTTATCATGCCCTTATGGCCTAAGTCGGTGAAAGGGGTGTCATGCCGGAAAGGAAGAACCTCCCAACGACGATACACCTCTTCCACCTTCGCTTTAGGAACCTCGGCCGACTCCCCCACCTTCTCTTTGCCCCGACTCAGGACAGGGGACGCCTTGGTTTGAGGTGAAGCCACCTCCTCTTCCACCGACCTCATTTGCAGAGGTACAGCCGACATTATTGTTGTTCCCGCCGAGGCCTTTTTTGAGGCGCTCTCTTCATGGGAGGAAGAGACTCTCTTTCTCTTCCTCTCCTTTTTCTTCGATTCTCTCTTCTTAGAAGGGATTACCCTCTGAGAGTCATCGGGAATATGGACCTGTCTTCTCTCCTCAAGGAGCCGGAGAGCCTCCTCTTCGCAGGGGACTTCATCCAGCCCCTTCTCCGCCGTTGCAGAATCCTATAAGAGAAAAAATTAGAAAGAAACAAAGAAATCCACTATAGTTCGGGAAGAACGAAGAAATTTATACCTTTGGCGGAAGAGGTAGAGGTTTCTCCGCGGGCCGTTGGATGGCCCCTTGAGCAAGTCTCATGACACTGAATTTTTTCATGAGTTCCGGGTCTTTTGCTCGAAGATTTTCCTTGGCTATCCCTGTAAAAACCACGAGTTAGAGACAAGCAAATAATAGAAAAAAGAATGAAGAAGTCCGACAACTCTTACTCCGATCGTACGAATATTGTAACATCTCGGAATAACTCGGATCGTACGAAAAGAGAAAATGACCTTTTAAAAACAAGTGTATATCGTCCGAGTCAAACCAGGATGTTAGAAGGCAGTTAAAAACGGATTTGAAATTAAGGGAAGCTTGCGGATCGAGTTTTATTAGTGTTATTATGAACTACTAGATATAAGAAATTCTTAGCAGCGGATAAGAACGAAAAATTAAATTAACTTATTACAACTTGAGAACAAAATCGCCTCATAAAACCAAATATTCTTTAAACTTTATTAGAATTTCTTATCAAGACTTCTGTATCCTAACGGTTTATTTCTCCAAGGGACAATCCTCACTCCCCAGACCTGCAACTTAACTTACTACTAGTCATTGCCCAGATAGGAAACAACATCATCGCAGGGTCGTTAAGACCAAAAGTACACGTCAGCTAACGTCGCATAACAAATAATTAATTACAACAAGAGAAAGACTTAATTCAATAGCTGTCAATTCGCAGAAAAGTACGCTTCGATCATGCTAATAAAGAATAATTATTTTCATATAAAGGTTAGTCAGCCATACTGCTGTACTATCCAGCCATACTGTCGGTACACTCCAATCTCCATAAGTGAGACAATACATTAGGGGGAGCTAACCCCTAAGCAAGTCTCTACCATAGACACTCGCCTTACTTCGGTGCCTATGGTTAAGTATGCATACCCCCGCGGTGGCTCATAATGCCTTCATATACCGCGAGTAATTCATTTCCACCAATTGACGTCATACTACGTTCACTTTAAAGTTAGTGAGGTCATACTACCTCTGCTTATCAAAACAATGTATAAAAATTATTGATTCGAAAGATAACATTATTCGTACTATATATCCATACTTTACTTTTGTATACCATTATTATATGATACATCGGACTAATGCGAACCACGCTGCGTGTACATACCTTAAGCAAGATAACCAATTCACAAGCGTCTTAATCAATTCCCGGTCACGAATCGACTTCCTACAAGGTTCAATCGTATTCGGGAAATAAGCACACATACACATTTTCCTCAAATCATCCATAACACACATATACAATTACCCACACCTAGAATACCACACACATCATGAACATCCATCACATACTATAACATGGTAAACACACAAAACAGGACAGCATACATAATCTGTCCAGAAACACAACTTAAAACTGTCAAACTGAAAATCCGACTTCACCGTTGCGTCCGGAAGGCGTCAAAACCCCCGGGTACCAATTTCCATAATTTATAACATAGTATAAGTATTTTTAACCTAATTTCAAAGCCAAAAATGTTCCAAAAACACCTTTTTTCACCATTTTCCAAACCTACGGGATTTTGTCATTTCATTTTTTTTTATCACAAAAATATAAATTTCAATGCTTTATTTCCTATTAAATCTAAATGACTATTTACATAATTTTCATGACCATCTATGAAATTAATTTTTATTCCTCAAAAATAATTCTTTTTACACAATGTACACACACACACATCACATATATATTTATATATATTTCTCTAACAACATTATAAATTCCTCCTATTAATCAATAAAATAAATTTCTAACACCACATACATTTTTCTATTAGCATCCATTTTTTATATATATATATATACTTTACAATCATCCATCAAACAATTCTTCACACACATGTAAACATATCCAAAACCCTAAAAACCATACATTAATTTAGATAGAAAAACATCATACTTCCACACATGAATTTTAAATCATGAACAAATCATAAACTATAAGATAACACACATAAAAATCATAGAAATTTAAATTAAAACTTAAAAATAAAACTAGGTTAAGAATTACTCACAATTGCACAAGGACAAAACACCAAAATTGATGAACCAAAGGGTGATTAGCCGTGAGGATTAGAGCATTTGGGAGTGTTTTCTTTACTTGCAAATGATTTTGAAATGAAAGGATGTAAGGTAAGGAATTAATTAAGGAATTATGAGATTTAATTGTGATAATTTCCTTAACCATTCAATTGCCAAAATGGAAGTTACAATCTTCCCCCAAATCCCTCATGTGGCCGGCCAAACCCATTCACATTCCCACTTTTATTTATTATTTTTTTTTTTTGAAATTAAAGATAGATTAGGAAAAAGGTTTGGACTTAAAATGGTTTTAATTGCCTTAAAAAGTTGAAGTCTCATGATTTAACCTACTAACAAAATAAATAATAAAAAGAAATATATATTTTTTTTTCTAAAAAGAATAATAATAATAATAATAATAATAATAATAATAATAATAATATTATTAGCAAATCATTTAATATTTCGGAAAAATATCGGGGTGTTACAGTTTCCTTCCCAGTTGAACGTCCATCTTTGCATACTCGATTATCACCGCGTCGCTAAGAGAACATTGCGGGATACCATTATTGAAACCCGAAAGGTTGGGTTTGATGTCGAAGGAAGTCTTGATATTCCATCCTTCCGAATTATAGAGGTAGGCAAATTTAGTCCTATACCCCTTTTGGTTATCAGGGAGGTTGTGGACTATCTTCAGTCCACGACGGTGGGTAAAAGTTATCCAGCCGCAGCCGTATGATTGAGAATTACATAAGCGGGCTCTGAATATATATCTAAAGGCGGTGAGTGTTGGTGGCACGGCCAAAACTTTGCACAAGATCAAAAATGCCACCATACAACCCCAGGCGTTTGGGTATAACTCGGGCACTGAAACGTTCAAAAACTCTAACACCTCCCTAAAAAACGGGTGAAGAGGAAACCTAAGTCCTAACTCAAAAGAGGGAAAGTATACAGCTATACAGTGTGGGGGAGGAAACCTAACAGTGTCATAATTCCCCGGGGTAATAATGTTTATGTTGTCTTTCAAACCCCATTTTTGAGAGATGGCTTCCCGACGGTTGTCTAGGTCTCTCTTGGTTTGTAAATCTATGAAATAGTTAAGGGGACCGCCGTTGGGAATGTAGAATGGAGGAGGAACTGGCGCTGCGCTCTCCCTTCCAGAAGACTCGGCTGATCCTTCAAGGTTTTCCATATCTACATACAATAACCCTTCCAGGTCAGGATTTATTCGCGGCAAGTAATTGGGAAAGAAAGCAATGCTCACTTCCCAAGGAGCAGTTTTCATAATCTCCGGAGGGTATATAGGGGATACAGACAACTCATCCCCGGCTTTTATTGGTTCATAATGGGGGGTGATTCTCACTGAACTACTTTCGTCCGAATCATTCATTAATAACCCCTGTTTATTAAAACGTCTACATGCTACCAAAGAATTTCCGTCGGGATATCTAAGTTAATGTCGATGTTAGCTATTATCTCATGAGTAGCCGCGACATCCATATTAATGAATCGAAAAATAGTAGGCGAAACTTTTGAAGGATTGGGGCTAATTTCATAAAATTAATTAATTAAATATTCAAGAACGCGAAGAACAATCTGAAGAACAGTTTGAAGATTAATGTGAAGAAATTCAAGAAATTTGAAGAAAGATTTGAATACCTTGAAAATATTTTGAAGATTTGTCAGAAATTTGATGAAGTTCTGTCAGAATCCTTGAAGATCTTCGAGAGGATTGTCAGAAGTTTGAAGAGGGGTTGAAGATTCTCAGAGCGTCTCTCTCTACTTTCTCTTTCTAAGCAATAAGAATTGAGGGAATTGATGTGTTGGGTGAAGGAGGATTTGTTCCAACAACCCTATTTATTGCAGCCATAAATGTTAAAAACATCGGATTTAGACCTCTTTTGAAAGAAAAGAGGTGTCCAAAACTTAAACCGGGGAGTCGATAAGTCGGACCCCCAATAAGAGGGCAAACGCCAAAAAATTTGTCAAGTATTTTTACATGACATCCGAGAAGTCGATTAGTCGGACCCCTCATGAAGGGAAATATTGAAAATATTTTCCAAGTATCAAATCTTGGTTATGGCCGTGTGTTCGATAAGTCGGACTATCAGGATGGGGTAAAATAGCAATAGTTCTAAGTTATAAAAATTCTGTTAAAGCCGTAGGTTCGATAAGTCGGACCCTGAATTACACTCCAGAACGAATACGAATTATTTCAAATATTGGGATGCCCACATGGTCGATAAGTTGGACCCCCAAATGGTCCCAGTTAAGGTGAAAAATTCTAAGTATGGGAGAGATGCTTCCGTATTTTTAGTATCATCCGTGACAGAATTACAAAATCTTTCCGCATCTTTGAAGAAAAAGGGGGGACATGTCAGAGCAAAGAAATTCAAAACGACTTCAAGTTTTAAATTCCCCGCCACATCCATAAGTCGGACCCCCTTAAATACCTCAATGCAGAATAAAAATCAAGGTATATTCAAGCCGTGTCTTCCATACATATGGCTCATTTTAACTAGTGGGTCAGCTCAATTATGCCGCGGTATCATGTTTTCCCTCTACCCTCCGGCTTGAAGCATTAATGAAAAGGAAGGTAGATCAGATCAAACCAGCATCCTGTCCGTAGGGTCTATAAGTCGGACCCGCCTTGGTGGTGTTCTCGTTCAAAGATATCCAGGTCCTTGGAAGATCCGTGCGGTCGATAAGTCGGACCCTCTGTGGGGGCTTCCTTATTCAAAAATATTCTAAGTATTGAGGCTTCCGCGACATCAGTTGGGCACGTATCAGGATCCGACTCCTGCATCTATTCTTCTGCTGATAAATGAAAAGGGGCAGCCAAAGATATTCCGCGGCATGCTAGAAGTCGCGGCTTTGATGGTGTTAATCATTTTTCTTTACTTTGAAGCATCTCTTGCGGTTATTTTGAAAAGTCGATAACTTCTCCATTATAACTCGGAATTTGACATGTGAACTGTCGATTCGAAGCTTACGAGCCAAATTTTCCTAATCCATCAGAAGGTCTGCCAGATTGTGGCCGTATTACTCCTTATGAGCTTTTGAGTATTCTCTACGATCAGGTTTCTTCATTAAACCAAGTCCGACGGACGCGTATTTTTCCGCATAAAGGAAGATGTTTCTGATCGCTGGGACTATTCCTCACATCCTCCTTCATGCGTGGGGCTAAATGTCATGGTATTATTTATTTATTTATTTATTTACATTATTCATGTTATATTACTTAAATACCCCTTGACCTTTCGGGTTGACTTTGACTTTCGGTCAACGGGCCTTTTCTGGATTCCCCATCTTCCTTGAATGGCCCATGGGCCAATTATCTCTAAAAACCCTAACTTCCCATAAGGGAATGACCATCAAGTTGACTCACCTCCCCACTCTCCCATAATGCATGGTTCTCCTTACTTGGTAACTTCCCACTTCCCCTTAATTGCATGGTAGTCCTTTCTCCATGGGAAGTGACTGCCCATGTCTCCCATGTTTTTCAACTCCCACTCTCTGATGTAACTTCCCTTCCTCACCATTATAAATAGGGGCTACCATCGAGAGGGGAGGGGGCATCTGAAAATAATCCTCTTAAGCATCCTTGCTCATACTCCACTTCATTAGCCTACCAACATTCCAATAACAACACCCACTGCATCTTTTTGTATTCATTCTGTAATCACTAACTCCATATTCTCATATCCACGTTCTAACTTGAGCGTCGGAGGGGTTTTCCGGGAGATCACCTCCGGACAAGGCTAACGTGTTGTTTTGCAGGAATTCTAGTCACTTACTCCCACGAGTTGCTCCTCTTGATCACACTTCTACCTATCTTCAGGTATTTTAAGTGTCTTTTGCACTTCCTCGTTTCATCGCCGAAACACCACGCAATTATCTTCACCATTATAATCTCTTGTATTTGCATAAGATCAGGAAATTTTCTGCATTTGCATATCTATCATATTATCAATTGTAATCAATAAACAATACACCTCACAATAATTAACCATCATCATCATTAAAAATCCTCTACCCCTTTAAAAATATCATCGTCATCTTCGTCGTCATCCTCATCATCATCATCATCATCATCTTCATTATCATCATCATCACTCTCTGTAATAAAGCTTAAGATCATCTATTAACGTTAGTAATGGTCTTGATAAATCTTAGAGATCAGACGACGAAGAGGACAGTGACCAGTTTTAGCAATACTCTCTTTCCGCATATTAACACCATGATCATTTTACTCGACCTCCATTAATGGCAGTGAGTTTGAGTGATTTTCGATGATCAATTGCTAAGTGGATGAAGATAGCGTTTTGTTCAATTGATTTTTCTGTTAAAAGGGAAGAGCAAATGGGCTGGGCTTTAGAATTATTGGTCGCATACATACATTCGCCGCACAAAAGAATTGCTGTTGTATTTATCTTTGGTACAATAAGCGCGTGGGCTTTTCTTATCGGAAAAAGCAGGTTGCTTTGAATGTCAAAATGCAAATATCAATTTGTTTTAATATTTAAAATGGATATTTAATTAATCTATTTAAATTATTTAGCTTAATTTTGAATTAGCGTATTTTATAAGAATTTATGCTAAATCTTTACTCTAAATTCGAAAATATATATTAATTGTTTTGAGAATTACATATAATATTGCATCACATGATTTTTCTAATTTTTAATTTATAGATAAGAACAATCTCTTATAGAAAAGAAAGAGAAGGAAGATAAATTCTTCAACCATAAGTTAACTCATAAGTTTCATTTTGCTATTGTACATGTGCCGTGGAATTTGATGACTAATGGAAATAATTATTTTTTTGGAAGACAAGTATCATATAAATTTTTTTTATACGTCTTGAAAAATTTAAAGGTTTTGTGTAAAATTTTTATTTTGCACCTTATTTATAATAAATGTATTTATTTTATTAATAAATTTAACATATTTCGTTTTTTATTAAAATTTTCATATACGGGAGAAAGAAAAAATTCTATACTACCGATCACCTTGTAGATATATAAACTTCAGTTTCATTCAAAAGGATGTTTTCTAAGGTATCTTGCTTGAATTTTCGAAGTAAAACTAAGAAAGGACATTAACAATAGAAAAATCTCATCCCACAAAATATAGTTTCTTGTAAAAAGATAGTAAATAAAAGTTAATATGCTACAACAATTTTTTGAATGATAATTGTAAGTCAAATCCAGATGAAACTTATATTTTTCAATCATTTATTCTTTTTTAATCTTGTTGTTTTGTTTATTATTCTATTCTTTTCTAAGAATCATAACTTTTCACTTTGATCTCTTTTTTTGCAAGTTAACAACACAATTACACTGCAATATAATTTGCTTTTAATGAAATATATTTAGCGAAATTTAATTTAAATATCCCTACGTCAAATTTTCATTAATAGTAAATACAATAGATTTAATAACATTTATTAGACTCTTTAACAGCATAATAAAAAATCATATTAAAGTTTTTCGCAACATAAGATCTAGTGACGGAAATGTCACTATAGATTATGGTAACAATTACATATGCCATTAAAAGTCAAATTAAGTGTCATTTAATCACTTTATACTGAAACTTAAAATAAAAACCAACAATTATTACACCAAAAATATAATTGAAGATATTTTTTTAATTCCACTAAATCTAATATTACAAAAAGTTAAATTTATTGTAGTGTTATAGCTTATAAGACATTATAAAGGGATTTATAGTACTCCATGCATCTACAAATATACTTTACGTTTTATAAAGCTGATTTACTAAATTATCATCTAAAATCTGTACTTTTCGATAATTTATTTATGCAAAGGGTGACGAAAAGAGTCATATTAACTTGTGTTTAACTTGCAAGATCAGTCATAGCTACCTTGAATTTTTAAATGGAATTCAAAATATAACTACACATACAAATAGTAATATTAGAGCAATTTATGAATGGCTAATGTCAAGCAAACGTAGGGAGTACGTATATGAACAAATACCTTTTAAATTCGTAGGTATAAAAATACTATTACACATAGCAAAAGAACAGTTATGGCATGTGAGCTTAGGCCAAGCAAGGAATTAAAATGAGTGACTTTGAATAAAGAGGAAGCACTTGTTATCTACTTTCAAGAAAAGGACATTAAGCACTTGTTACGATATAATATGATTCAATGAATTATTCACTTCTGATTCATTATGTCCATATAATGGACCATTTGGGTTCTCAACTTAGTGCTCAATTTGTATTTTCATATCTTTGCTTTTACCAAAAACAGATCAATCAATTTTAATTTTTTTTAATATATTATTAGGGAATCACTTAAGGAATTTAGGCTAATATCTATCCACATTATGACCCTCAATTATAATTATATTAATATTGAATTGTGTAGTATATATATATATATATATATATATATATATATATATATATATATATATATATATATATATATATATATATATATATATATATATATATATATATATATATATATATATATACATATATATATATATATATATACATATATATATATATATATACATATATATATATATATATATACATATATACATATATATATACATATATACATATATATATACATATATATATACATATATACATATATATATACATATATACATATATATATATATATATACATATATATATATATATATATATATATATATATATATATATACATATATATATATATATACATATATATATATATATATATATATATATATATATATATATATATATATATATATACATATATATATATATATATATATATATACATATATATATATATATATATATACACACATATATATATATATATATATATATATATATATATATATATGTATATATATATATATATATATATATATATATATATACATATATATATATATATATATATATATATATACATATATATATATATATATACATATATATATATATATATATACATATATATATATATATATACATATATATATATATATATATACATATACATATATATATATATACATATATATATATACATATATATATATATATATACACATATATATATATACATATATATATATACATATATATATATACATATATATATATATATATATATATATATACATATATATATACATATATATATACATATATATATATATATATATATATATATATACATATATATATATATATATATATAATAATAATAATAATAATAATAAGTGATAGTTAGGTTAATTATGTACATCTATAAATCGTGATTATAATGTTCTGTTCATCTCATACCCTCTCTAATAAATTTTCACTTTAATTTGGATGAACTCATTTTAACCATAATAATAATCACTCATTTGACACATGTTATTGTTAAACTAGTATCAAAATTTTCTATCCTATCCAAATTTTATCTAAAAGCCCATCCAAAAAACAGACCATAACATATACAATTATTCTTGTGAATTTTCTCAATTAGATAACTTTCAAATAAGAAACTCATATTCTCATAATTTGAATTAATTGAATATTTTAATTTATGTATTAGACGCGTCTCATGGTGAGACTACTAACACAAAACACAAAAAGGTAACTCTAAAAACACAAAAATGTTAACCTGATATATAAAAGGTAACTCTAAAAATTATTAATCAAGTAGAATTATGATTTATTTTGCATCTAATATCCATACTGCTAAGTGTCAAGCGCGCTTCATTAATTTTTAATAAAGCTTACTAATCTCTCTCTCACACACACAATTAAGTTATTATACAACTTTTAAATTAAAATAAATGATAAATAAATTTATTTTGAAAATAGTTCAAATACTTAATAAGACCCAAATTACTGTTTGATTATAAAAATATATCAAAACCACATATGCTACTTTTATTCTTTAATAATTGTAAACTATGGAGTGATCACACAGTAATAAAAATTAAATCTTAAGAGCAAGTGTAGTATTGTTATATATTAAAAAAATAAAGAGATAATAATAGTATTGAAAATATTTTCAAAAAAGGATTATAAATAAAAAGATCATTCAATAAACAACTTAAATCAAAATATTTACAAAAAAATAATACTCCAAGAAAAACTTAAAAGATACTCCCTTCAATTCTTTTTACTTGTCTCATTTCAGTAAGTTCATTACTTGTCCTATTTCTATGAAGAAGAAAATCATAGAGAAGAAGGTCGAGTTCAGGGGAAAAATCATGTGGAAGAGACTTAGAGGGGATATGGTCACAACCCTATCAAGCAAGATAAGTTTATTAGGCTTCCCAAGTCAGTCAGAGGATGCGAATGAAATGTGGGTGAACATGGCAAAAACCATTAGAAAAGTGGCAAAAGAGACCTTGGGGATGTCGTCGGGTAAACCAAAAGTGTTCAAAGAGTCGTGGTGGTGAAACAATGAGGTGGAAAAGAAGATAAAGGATAAAAACAAGATATCTAAGGAACCTATGGGATACACGGAAGAGGAAAATAGGATAGAAAAGAGAGTGAGCTATAAAGAAGCAAAGCGGGCGGCAAAGAAAGCGGTAACGGAGGCAAAAAAACCGTGGTTATGAGGACCTGTATCGGAAGCTTGATACCAAAGATGGGGAGAAGCAAAATTTTTAAGTTGGCAACAACTAGGCCCAGGCAACGGTAAGACTTAGAGGCAGTGAAATACAAGAGGACATCAAAACCAGATGGCTCCAGTATTTCTCTCAACTACTCAATAAATCTAGGGGCCAAAGGAGGCAGATAATCAAATTTTGGACGATTAAAGACCACTGGAATATGGGACAACGAGTGATATTACCACAGAAGAAGTAGGAGAAACTCTCAAAAAGATTGGGAGAACAAAGGTAGTCGGGGCAGATAACATCCCGATTGAGGTGTGGAGGGTTTTAATAGAAAAGGGTATTCATTGGCTAAATAAAATCTTTAATATTATTTTGAGGACAAATAAGATGCCAGAAGAAAGGAGGAATAGCACACTAATACCTCTGTTTAAGAACAAAAGCGATGCGCAAGTATGCGGGAACTATAGAGCTATCAAACTTCTAAGCCACACAATGAAATTGTGGGAAAGAGTAATAGAGAGGAGAATTAGACAGGAAACGGTGATTAGAGAGAACCAATTCGATTTTATGCCAGAAAGGTAAACCATTGAGGCAATTCATGTTTTGAGGAGACTGATGGAGAAATATAGGGAGCGAATGAAGGATCTGCATATGGTGTTCATTGACTTGGAGAAATCGTGTGATAACATACCATGACGTGTCATCTGGGATAGCCTTAAGGCTAGATGTATTTCTTCGGTGTACATTGAGGCTATACGGGATACGTATGACAGAGTTTCGATTAACATTCAAACACCGGTGGGGATAACAGAGCCTTTTCCGGTTAAAGTTGGACTATATCAGGGATCGACTCTAAACCCTTTCCTTTTTACTGTCATTATGGTAGAGATTTCTAAATCTATTTGGGAGACGGTACCATGGTGCATGCTATTCGCTGACGACATAGTGCTGGTAGCAGAAACTAGAGAGGAGGTTAGTAACAAATTGGATGAGTAGAGAAAAGCTTTAGAAGGTAAAAGGTTGCACATTAGTCGTACAAAAACCGAGTATTTGCGTTGTGACTTTAGTGGGACATCACCGGTAGGTGAACCAGAAGTGTCCATTGATGAAGCAGTTGTTAAAAGTACAATCAAGTACAAGTATTTGAGATCGATCATTCAAAGGGATGAAGAGATTGGCGAAGATGTAAATCATCGTATACATGCGGGTTGGCTTAAGTGGCGAGCAGCCACTGCAGTGCTTTGTGATAGGAAATTCCCAAGCAAGTTAGAAGGAAAATTCTACTCGGCGGCAATCAAACCTGCGCTACTATATGGGACCGAATATTGGTTTGTAAAGAAGATTTTTGAACATAAGATGGAAGTTACAGAAATGCGTATGCTGAGGTGGATGTGTGGGCACACATCAATGGATCAAATTAGGAACCAAGAGTTTAGGGACAAACTAGGGGTAGCCCTTATTTCTAGAAAAATGTGCGAAAATAGATTGAGGTGGTTTGGACATATGCAAAGAAAGACTTTTGACCACCCTGTGAAGAGGGTTAAAAGCATTATAGTAGAGGGTAAGAGCAGTCGAGGAAGACCCAGGAGAACTTGAGATGAGCAAATAAGAGTTGACTTGCATGAATTAAACCTCTTTAAGGGCCTGACTAGGGATAGGGGTAGTTGGAGGCGTCATATCCATGTTTTAGACTACTGATGTCCTCTTAGATTACTTTTTGGTGTTCTGGACCTCTTGCTTCTCTAGTTTCTTTTATTATTAGTTTTTATTTTCTTTTATTTTGTAGTTGGTTCTACTTATTTATTTTATTTATAAGCATTTAATTTATCTTTCCCGTGTAGTTACGTCGCTTTATTTTCTCGAACCGGGGGACTCTTTTGGTTGCGCTCTCCTTTATGGGTATGAGTTGCCGCCGTCCTTCCTTCCCACACCCTGTCCATAGTTTTTCACTTTTTCTATGAGCGGGATACACTAGGTAGGATGATGATGATGATGAATTTATAGGTGGTCTCTTCATTTTCTTAATATTAAAAATGCCTAACATTGCACATGGGTCTACTATTTTATGTGATCCCCTCTTTTTTTTAATATTAAAAACACCAAATATTGCACATTAGTCTACTATTTTAAGTAGTTACTTATTTTCTTAATATTTGTACCCAAACCAATTGAACAACTAAATTGAATTGGAGGGAGTATTTATTTCTACTATAATTAAGTAGCACATAGATACCCAAATGGATTATCTATGAAAAGATTTTTACAAGAAAAAATCAAATAAAATTATTGATTCATTTTTACATAATTTAATAATTGAAGTCATATTCACTAATCTAAATGTTTTATTTTTTTACTTCTCGTAAAGACCAAAATTGATCACCAATTAAAAAAAGGTAAAAACCAGAATATAGTGTAAACCCATGGGAATAAGATTGAGAAAGAAGAATACAAAAGAAGTAATGAGATGCTCTGACATCTTCCAAAAATTGACAGCTTAATCACAGCTCATACCCAACCGGCAACCTATACGTATTTGAGCAATTATACTCCAATTTTATTTCAGACTTTTCAGTAAACATTTCATTTTTATCACAACTTCACAAAAACATAATTACACATAATTTTTTTTATTTTAGAATTCACCAATCCACTTTGAATCTATATTCCTCAGAATTATCTCATTTATGTTTATTTATTAATGAGGTCTAAGCTACTATACTAATATGTAAGCTAGCGGTTTCAATTTCACTAATTTTTTTTGTTGCAAGAACCTATCATTCCATGAAATAATTTAGTGCCGGGGATTTTTTAGCTTTATGCGTATGAGTTGACGTCTTCTTTCCTCCTTAAACCCTAATCATAGTTTTCTATGGACGAGATACACTGAGTACGACAATAATGATGATTTATGAGGTTATAAACTAATTCAAATATCAAATAAGAAAACATCTAAATTAAAAATTAACACGTGAATAATTTTTGATAATTTTTGATAATTTTATTTTCTAATTTTATCAATGAAATATATAAAATCATTCAATAATAAACGGATGATTCAAAGGGCTCATTAGTTTTTTACTACTTAATAAATATAATAGTCAAATCATTTACTCAAATAAAAATAAAGTAAAATGATTAAATTTATAATTTGTGAGTTGCCTACAAATAATTAAAATGTTTCCTTTTTTGAAATTGCGTTGGTCCATGGACCCGTTAAGTTCACATGGCCAATTTGGTTGAAGTGCATGTGGTTACCTCTAAAATCGAAAATTTGAATCAGTTAATTAAAAAAATAAAAAAAATTAACAAAATAAACTAACTTTCAAAAATATTTTAAAAGTAAGCGTAAAAATCTCAAATCTGAGGTTTGGAACTGTTCGCAGTTACTAACTGCGAACAGTTAAATAGGACAAAATAGCTCGCAGTTAGCCAGTTACTAACTGTGAACAACTATTTTGTCCTGTTCGGCGTGTTCATAGTTAGTAACTGCGAACAGATATTTAATATTTTTTTCCTTAGTTTTTGAGTTGTTATTTGTTGTATTTGCATTAGAGGCATTAGAATAAGTAATTACAAGTCAATGTATGTTTCAGGCGACATGATTCATCGCCAAAACTCCGATCATTCGCGCAAGAATTAGGGTGCGGCAAAGTGAATGGACATCAACTGGCGTCACATCACTCGTTGGGATGGTAGACTGGAGTTGCTGGCACAAGGTGCGCCGATCGATGTTCATGGCGCACCTACTACACCAAACTACATGTCGTGGTTCCTCTCCATCACGCGCCGATGGATGACACCACGTGCCATCTTCGCAGCAGCAGCACATTACGCACCTGCTGCACCTACAATGACCCAATTTGTAAGTCTTCATTTGCATTTATATGATTAAGTTGCCGATTAAATAATATAATTTACATTAACTAAATATTAATTGCAGGCACAAGAGGCGACAGCAGTGATGCGGTACAGACACAAGGAGCCGGTGAGGGAGATTGCGCATGGCATGCTCGTCGGCTCGCAGTTCCAGCACTTCACACTGGAAGTCGCTGTAGAGTCCTCACCGACTACCACCCATACGCACGTCTCATCTTCTGCTTATGACTATCATTTGGAAGAGATGGACCATTCATACCCCGTTGACGTTGCAGGGACCTCGCAGGCTGGGCCATTACAGCTATCACAGTACCAGTCTCCTCCATTGCCAGAGCAACACCCGAACGCCTCTTACTATAGTAGAAGGCGTAGGAAACCAACTCAGTTGGATAGGGTAGATGAGGGTCGTGAGCGTTAACGTTTAACTTTTGTGTATTTGGATCGACTATGTATGTGTGTGTGTGTGTGTATATATATATATATATATATATTGAGTTGTATATTTCAAACATTTATATATATTTTGTTGTATATATATGTTTAATTACTTTCCATAGCCTCCAAGCTTTCACTTATGAATGATCGGAGTTTTGGCGATGAATCATGCCGCCTGAAACATACATCGACTTGTAATTACTTATTCGAATGTCTCTAATGCAAATACAACAAATAACAACCCAAAAATTAAGGAAAAAAAAATATTAAATATCTGTTCGCAGTTAGTAACTGCAAACAGCTAAATAGGACAAAGTAGTTGTTAACTGCGAATAACTATTTTGTCCTATTTGACTGTTCGTAATTACTCCAAACTACAGATTTGAAATTTTCATGCTTACTCTTAGAGTATTTTAAAAGTTTGTTTATCTGTCAATTTTTATTTAAGCCCAGAATTTAGGTCCAAATTGATCCAAAAAATAATTAAAAAAAAAAAAAAAAGAAAAGATACTTTTCAAGAGACAACAACTCCAAGTAAGGGCTTGATGTGGCCTGTTGCTGTGGGTGCTGTCAGTGGGCCCCTACCTGTAAAGTGACTGACTCAAACTATGCTTTGTTTAACTCTTTTATTTCTCCTACTAATTCTCAGATTGGCTTTATGTAAATTGTAACTTAAATTCTCCCATTTTTATTTTTATACATTTACATTATGGTCAATTCCGCCAAGGTGGTACAACTATTAATAACCAATGCCATTACTCTCATCGTCCCATTAAATTGTCTCGATCCTATTTTGCACAAAGGTTAATAAATTATAAAAATATCAATATTGTGGAGATAATATTATATAATAATAAGTAGATGCTAATAAAAGAAATGATGGAGTCATTTCTATAAAAAAATTATAACAAAGTAAAAGAAATAGACTAAAAGGAAAAGTCTTAGACACACAGAAATTACAAGTTATCTTTTAACATATGTACTTTAATTAAATTAATATGATTGAATTTGGTTGATTATTAATTATTGTAGTACTTTCTCCGTTTAATATTATTTGCACCAAACGAATTTTTGTACTATTTATTATTTTATGGTAATTTACATATTTCAATTATTACACGAGAAAAAAACATAGTTATGTAAAATTTTGTTTTATTCGACTCATCGTATATTTTCATAATATCAAATTTTTATACTTCCTCAGCTCTAAAACACTTACCACGTTTGCTTTTTCACGCAGTCCAACTAATTCAATTCTTAATATCTATAATTATGTATAATAAAAAAGTTATTAAAATTTAATATCAATAATCTTTGCATCAAGACGAATCCAAGATCTCACTTGAGTATGTTTTAACTTAAAAATTACAAATGAATTACAAATTAAGAGAGATAAGTGAATAGTGCAAGGATTTTAAATGATGCTAGTAAATTGAAACAGGAAGTAATTTAGGAACAGAGAAAGTAATCATTATTTCCTCCGTTTCAATTGACTTGCAACATTTGTTTTTTCGCGTAGTTCAATGCACTAACTCAATTCTTAATATCTCTAATTATGTAAAATAAAAAATTATAAAAATTTGATTTTAATAATTTTTGCAATGATACGAATCAAACAAGATCTCACTTGACTATATTTTAACTTATAGATTAAAAACTAATTACAAATTAAAAGTGATGGATAAATAGTGACATTTTTTCTAATATTGCAACTAATATAAAACGGAGAAAGTATAATCTATAATAGAGTATGATTCTACCCGGCTCGCGAGGCGTCCCTCTCGCAGTACGTGCTTCTTGCTCGCCTCCCTCTCGCAATACGTGCTTCTTGCTCGCCTCGCTCTTGTGACATGCTATATTTCCCTTTTTCATGTGTTAAAAGTCTGAATAAACATAATACTTCCCTGTTCCAAAATACTTACACCAAACATATTTTTGCGTATTCAATATATTTGTCGGATCGTTATATCTAAAGTTGTACATAACTAAAACTTTTAAATTTTTGATATTATGAAAATATGCGACGAGACGAATTAAACAAGATCTCATATAATTATATATTTTTTTCTCGCATAATAGCCAAAATATGTAAATTACCATAGAATAATGAATAATGTAAAAGTTAATTTGGTGCAATTAATATGTAAGGGAGGAAGTAAAATCAACTAGAATTGATCAATTGAATTAAAGTCTAAATAAACCTAATAAATTAAAGAGAAGGTCTTAGTAAATAATGATGATTTGTTAAGTCACCCTTATATAGTATAATTTGATAGGACAAGACTTTTATGATTTTAATTTACTTTTTTTATTTTGTTTATTTAATTATTATTTTTTTGTTAGAAATTATTGTAAATTAAATCAAGTGAGATTGAACAATTGAAGTGACTTGAAGATTGAACAATTAGTACTTCCTATTCTGCTCTTGACATTTTAATTATTGCCTCGTAGCATGACATATAGTTTAAGGAAAAAACATTATTTATTTGATTTCTTATTTATTATTTCTATTTTTTATTGATCAAATCTCTCGTTTGTTTTTTGTAATTATTTATTAATTATTATTAATTTGTATTTTATTTTTAATTTGTTAGTTAAGTGATGATCAAGTGTCATTTTATTTGATTTGTATTCATATAAATTTTATTATTTTATTAATTTTTTATAATTTTTAACCACCATAATCAGAAAATTTTAAGATTGAAATAATATTTTTAAAAATGTACAAAATAAAATAAAACTTATAATTAGAATACAAGGGAGTATTTAGAAGAAATAACTTCATATTCCTTCTCTTCCACTCATTAGCATCTTTTTTTATCCTTCTCCCTTATAATGAGTTATTTCTATTTTTGACAATGGTTTGCCAATTTTTTAAATTTTATTTATACATTTTGTTTATCAAAATCTACATTTTCTGAAAAATGAAAAATACCTCATTTCTCATTGCTATTATCTCAAAAATGAAGATATATAGTCATTCGTGTTTTAAAATTAATAGGTTGGATTCACATATCGTATTCATAAATCAGAATCATCATTCATAATATTGTGACATTAGCTGTACTTATATTTCATGATTTTGTTATAAATATGACAATTAATATATTTAGTTCGAAATATTGAAAAAATGAAATAAAAATTCGGAAAAGAAAATGAAGGATAAGATAGTTTTAAAAGAAATTGAGAAGAGCTAGCTGGCTGATAAGTGATAGCTTATACAGTAAATTACCCTTGCCTAAAACCTGTCAAAAATTTACTCCCGGATAAAAAAGGCAGCTAGTTATCATATCATTGACCTAATGTTCACTGGAAGCATTACTTACTACTTATAGACACTAAATCATTAACTTTATTTTTATAAACCTCATTATTGTTAATGACTTTCCCCTTGGCTCTTGGCCCTTGCTAATCTTCTTCTAAAAGCAATGTTTCCTCATTAAAATTGGTTAAAACTTAGAAATAAACATCTAAGCACCTAATCTTAATCCTAATTAGTTAATTACAGCATCATGAGTATCAAGACATGCATTACTTAAATTTAATTAGTTAATTCCTCGGAGGATAGAAATAAGTTATTAAGATAAAAAAAATTATGATAAGTTTGTAGATAAGATTTAAAAAAAGAAGATGAGACAATTACCAAAAAGAAAAATAGTGCAAAATGAATAGACCAAACTAAAATGGACAAAAATGCAAAATAAAATAAATTAAAATAAAATAAAATAAATACTAATTAGATAAACGAAAAAAAGATAAATTAAAATTCTAAAAGTCTCAACCTATTAAATTTTTCCACATAATAGCAATTTGTCAATATTACAAATTATTGTTATTTATTTAGATTACCTCCTCTAGAAAACGGAAGGCTAAAATGAATTAGCTAGTCATTTCCGAAGCATAATATATAAGAATATGATAATGATGATGAGATATTTTCAAATTTTGGCCATTAAATGTCCTACAATACTTCTCTTTCCATTTTTTTCATTCTCGATTAATTATTGTGTAGTTTTCAAGTTAATTTAAGCTTTCATATCTCAAAATGCGCATTATAAAAAACTATAAAAAATATATGATAAAAAAATATATATTAAAACAAATCAAACGAGATTTCACATGAATATATTTTATCATTTACATTAATTAAATTTCTCTCTTCTAAATAATATATTCTAAACGGAAAAAAATTTAAGAAACAGAGAAAGTAGTATACAGTACTAATACACAACTACCCCCATGCCTTCTCTTTAAATTTTGAAATATACATATCCAATTGTAATATGTTTTGTGAGTACATATAACTATAAATTATAATTAAGAAGTAGAAAATATTATACTTCTGAGAGAAAATATATATATCTCTTCTTTGGTGTTTTCAAGAGAATACACCCCGAACGTGAATAACACACGAACTATACTCCTAATAAAGACCTACTGCAACTATTCATATACCCCAAAAATCAAAATACAGCATACTATTAGTGGTATCAATCTAGCATGATATGAAATCACAAAGTTATGTTTTAAAAAAAATCAAATAGAAAAGAAAAATTATCTAAAATAATCTAATTTTTTATTTATTTTTCAACAATAATTTTAATTTTTAATTAATTATGAATAATCTCAGCTTTAGAGAGTGTTTACTAAGAGTGCTCTCGGATGACCTTTAACTTGTTTAACAGGTTTTTTTAGTAAAACAAAATTAAAAAATAAATTAAAATTATCAAAAAAAATCTGAAGAAAAACAACACTTTCCCACCACCACCAACGCATTCCTAGTTGGCCCAATCCCTCTTCCCCTTCACCACTACTACACCTTCACCACTATTATCGGTTCTTCAACATTAGGAATAAGATTTCCTTCATTATAATGCTTCTCTTCGGTATCTACTGCGGTACTTCCCACAAAAATTGTTCTTTAAAACTTAAGAAAAAAAAAAAAATCCGTGTATTTGGCCTTACTTGGGGTTCTAATACAAACGCATCTCAATCTTGTCCTCATGAAACTTTTAAAAAAAATGGAAATGGTGCAGGCTATGCTACTCCATTGGAAGCCATGGCTTACCTAAAAAATCTCTTTTATGTCATTTGTGTTTATACTGGTCATGTGTTTGCTGCCATTGGAAGCCATTTGCAGAGAGATGGCAATTGTTTGCTGTCATGGAAAAGGTCTAGGCTATGCTGCCATTGGAAGCCCTTTAATGATCATGTTATTTTGATTAATCTTTTATGAATTGATAAATGATACTAATCTGTTTTTTCCAGATATGGGTGAAAACCAAATTCATGTGGGTTAGTTTTGTTGGAACAGGATGAAAGAGATATAAAAATTCTTTTTTGCATGTCATGGATAGGAATGTAGTGGCCTGTTAAAAGGTACAATGACAGTAGAATGGGAGACGATTGGAAGACGGTGAAGATGGGGTGGCTGCGGGAAAGTAGAAGGGGAGGGGTTGTTTTTCTTTTAATTTTTATTTTACTTTTAATTTTTAGAATTTTTATTTTTATTTGTATTTTTCCTTTATTTTTTAAAAAGTTAATCTATAATAGTAAGTTAATATTGTGGGACAAGATTTTTTATTAAGTGATTCAAAACTTAAAAATTATTCAAAATCAATTAAAAATTTAAATTATTGTAAAAAAATAAGAGAAAAATTAAATTATTTATAGTGATTTTTGCAATAAAGAATTACGATTGTTCTGAACACTAATTACTACTAGTCAATAGTGGAGAACCTGCAATAATGTTGGCCAGTGAAGAAAAGTATTATTGAAAAAGAAATCTCGTTTTTCTTTTTTCTGGAATTATTCCCCAATCAATTTTGCCTTTTTCTGCCAAAAAAACATCATATGTAATAATAATAATTAATTAAATTATTTAATCAACCAATACAATACCAGCACAAAATTCTACATCTATCATTTATTTTTCAATCAAAACCAAAAAAACAATAGATCTCAAAATTTGGTTCCCAAATAAAGGAACCCAGAATTGAAAATAATAGGAGTATAACGTTACTTTAAATTCAAAAAAAAAAAAAAAAAAAAAAAAAAACCAATATACCGATTAAATGCAATCTGTCAACACTCAACTGTACATCCTCCCCATCTACCCTTCTACAAAAGAATTAATTTGTTCTTTCTTTTTCCAATATTTTTGTTCACAATAAATAAAAATGAAATTAAATGGAAATGAATAGAAACTACAACCAACCAATTAATGAATTAGAAGCAAAGCTAGAAACAAATTGCTGATTTTGATGATCATCATCTACCTCTATTCCTTTGAACAAATCATAGGGTTCCCACAAATGATCCAACGGACATGGTTTATTTCCATCAAGTCTAACCCATGGTTTACCTTTACCACTCCAATGCAACAAACTTACAGGTCCTGGATGTAAAGATCTACATGAACCTCTTACATTATCTCCTCCTAATCCATGTTGATTCCATCTATGATCAATTGGTTCTATTTTTCCACCAAACACTAACAAAAATGGTGGTAATGAACCCAACTCATATATCCTCTTTTTCTTCTGTATTTCCATCCATGATTCAATCTTCTTCCCGTAATTTCCTTCCCTCCATTTCTTCAAATCCATAACCATTACACCCGTATTGAAATAACATGGTTTTCGGCTCGTTGACCCGAAAGCCAAAGATTTGAGTCCATGATTTGACCAAAATGTGTTGGTGAAGTATGTTGTGAAATTAGCATGGCAATACTCCGGAGCTCCGATAATGTGAGTTGATGAAAGAGTTGTATTCCATAATTTGTGGATATCATCAACTAGAATAAGATCCGAATCAAGGTAAATGACTCGGTTTACACACGGGTCAAGTATATCACCCAAATAATTTCGGGCGTAGTTTAATGGGTTTTCTAACGCGCTACGGATAGAAGAAGAGATTAAGTTAATAACCGTGTCTTCTCGAAAAATGTAAACCTTAAAGTTTAAAGAAGGGAAAGTGGATCGGACGAGTTGACTCAGAACTCTAGGTGAGAGCGAGTCAAACTCAGCAGCAATGAAATGAAAGAAGACATTTTCAGGACAAGAAGAATGCTTGAGAACAGAATGAACCGCTGAGATTGAACCACGCAAGTACTCAAAATCAAGGGTCATAGCCACGTGAACTAACGAAGGGTCACAAACAGAAGATGGTGAAAGAGTAGATGAGCAGTCCATGCCGTTACGGTAGTCCGGCGCTTCAGAGTAGCGTAGCAGATGATGAAATTCCAATCCAACCCCTGAAGAAGAAGTTGCAGTAGTTTTAGTAGTAGAAGCATATCTTGCAAGAGATCTGATACCAAGACAGAAAGGAGAGAAGAAAAGAAGTAAAACGATGGCGTTCCATAAGTGATGGAGCGCCATTAATCTTTTCTTGAACAGCTTCTTGTTCTTCTGAAATATAGCTATGGTTGGAAAGTATATGTTATTGCATTTGATATGATAAAAAAGAAAAGGTAAAATTGGATTAAAAGAAAAGAAAGATAAAAGATAGAGAGAAGAAAGAAGAAATAGAAGAAGACGGAGATTTAAAGAGAAAGAGATAGAGAGAGATAAGGTGTGTATTTATATATGGAGGATGGAGAAGTGCAAAACAGTTAAGAAAAGGAAGGAATAATAATTGTATTGTTGTGTTGGTAAAATTTAAAGGGAAATATGGAATGAATTTTCACAGCTGTGGACTGTGGTACTGCTAATAGAGCAATTGAGCTGTTCATGGGCATTAGGCTCCAGCCGCTCGGGCTGCACACGGTTCGGTCTGATCTGATTTGACAGAAAAATCAGACTAGAATGGTCTTGTCTGGTCTGGTCTACAATTTTTTTTTTGTATTTTTTTAATTGAGTGAGAATCTAAGATAAACGATAATCTGTAAACAAAATACATCATCAAATCCGAAAACATCACAAATTTTCAATAGTTAACTACATCACTAATTTTATAATATAGAACATAAAGTAAATTTTTAGTAGTCACTAGTCAGCACTCAGCAATAGCAATTTCATCCATAATACCAACATATCAAACGAGTAATACCAACATATTAACATTCAACATTCAACATAATTAACAATTTAACATTCAAAATTTCAGAATGTTGATTCTTTCAATACAACAATCAAACAAAATGGTGATTCTTTCAAATTTCAATACTACAATCAAACAGAATTTCAAATGCTGTTGTTTCTATTGAATTGTGAAATGGGTTCTTGTTTTTCTGAATAATCTTTTTGTGTACAATTATTTCATTCAACTGAAAATTAAGCAATCCATTCGTCCATAACTAATTAACATAAAAATGAAAATTACCACTTGAGAAGTTGAGATTCTTTGAATTTAAACAAAAACTGATAAAAAAAACCCCTAAAAAATCAAAAAAATCAACCAATATACTTACATTACGAGATTCTACACTTGATTCCGTAGTGACTGGTGAGATTGGAGAATGAAGATTGGAGGAGGAGCGTCGAAGCCTTGAAGAAGCACAGAAGCACAGTAGTCTGGCGATGAGTTGAAGGAGGCCGTCTGGCGTTTGGCGTCTGGCGTCTGTCGACTGTCGATGGGTTGAAGGCTTGAAGCTCGAAGAGTTGAAGCCTCGAAGGATGCGAGAAATTAGAGAGGAGGCGAGGAATCAGAGAGGAGGCGAGAAAGATAGAAGAATGTTACGAGTTGGGAGAAGGAGGCAGCCAGGCAGGAGTAGTAGCCCTAAGCCCCCTAACATTTGAATAAAATGGAACTTAGGGGTTCCGGTCTACGGTTTACGGTTTTCACCAGACCGGAATTAATTACGATTTTCCGGTCCGGTCTGGTCTGAAAATTTTAAAACCGGGACCGGACCGTAAACCGTTTAAAAAAAAACCCGGACCAGACCATTTAGACCGTAGACCAGACCAAATATTTAAATTCCGGTTTGGTTTACGGTTTAGATCAAACTATGTTCAGCCCTAGCTCCACCCATCCGGTTCCAAAAACGGGTGAGCTTGGATAATTATTTTACAAAATAATATTAAATGGATAATATCTATGCGCTAAGTTAAATAGACTGATAGTGACAAAAAAAAAACTACCTATAGGTAAACATATCTGTCTGCTTATTTTATAAATATATAATCTTTTTAATTTTTTTTATTTAAGATTTGCTATATGAGAAAATATAATACACAAAGAGCCCAAAGTTTAACTCTATAATTTTTTTAATTGATTATCCAACAGTGTGGACATTTAACTTTAACATTTTAACTTTTAAGTATTCCTCCTCCATTGTCAAGTGTCTTGATTTTTTAGAATATCCTTAGATTTGTAGTATTTTGGAGAAGTTCAAGTATTTTTTGCAACAAAGGTTCATTCGCAACAAAAACTAGACAAAGATTGAATTACTTAAAAAAATTTAAAAGGTGAAATTATTAACAAAGAATAGACAATAAGTTGAATTATTCAAGACAATTTTTCTTTTATTTTTTAATGGTTAAAATTTTAAAGGTTTGTAAATCTTAATTAAAAAATTGTTTTGAACTTTACCTTGTTTATAGATGCATAAGGATTAAAAAATATTCACAAATCACACAAAATAGAGATTATTCAAGGAAAATACTAACATTCGTTCGTCATTTTATTATTCTCCTATTTGATAACTAATGAGTTCTCCGAGATTTTGGAAAATAAATCAATTACAATCCGTTAATTATTAGTTTATTACTCTTATAATCCATCCCGATCTGTTCAGAAGTTTAATTTTAGTATTGTTTTAGATATATTTGTTACTTATTATTTTCTCAAGATTGTATAGTAATCCCTCTTATTTTTAAACACAAATTCTTGTGAGAGATGGTTTCTTTGAGAGACTATCTCTAATTGGGCCGGCTCATTATATATTTTTTAAAATAATATAAGAAGGTATTAAGAATGACGTAAGTAGACATTTAAGATATTGAAATTAGGCATTAAGGATATAATAAATAAGCATTAAGTATGATGTAAGTAGGCATTAAGAATACGATAAGTAGGTATTAATCTTTAATGGACTGGGCTTGAGATACGGCTTGAAATACGTCTCTCAAGACTAGCTGATTTTTAAATGTTCATTTGATTTTATCACATTTGCCAATGCACGTTTTTAATATTCAATATATCTAATTGTGTTGAGTAAAAATTATAAAAAGTTGATATTAATAAAATTTACAATAAGAATAATCAAATAAAATCTCAGTTGATTATATTTTTAACTTATAGATTAAAATCAAATCACATAACAAGAGTATTAGATGAATAGCATTGAAAAACCAAATGAGACATTTATGGGGTGTTTGGTATAAAAACTGGAAATGAAATGAAAAGGGAAAGGGAATTCTTAAGAAGGGGTAAGAGAAATGATAAAGGTTATTGTTGTTAGTTGTTTGGCATAGTTATGTAACGTAAACACCTTTTAAAAATGTGTTACCGAAGCTTTGAAGTGAAAACAAATTGGAGGAATCAATTACCAAGGGAAACGAAAATGGTTACCTAATTATCTTAATAAATATAATAAATGTAAAGTATAGGATTTACTTATCATTTTTCTTACTTAATCCAAAAAGTTGCATACTAAACATATTCATAAAGTAAATAGGGAGAGTAAATAGGGAGAGTAGTATATATTTTTGTGTCTCGTTGAAATTTTTTTTGAAGTGAACCTCAAGATTATATTCATTGAATTTATGTAATACTCATGGTCATTGGTATATCATATAATTAAAGGTGAGAGTCCAATAGGCAGCAAAAACAATCAAAGACAATACCAAGACAAATAAAGAAAAAATAAATTGATAAATATGAAATATCTTAAATCGAATATGTAAATTCAAAGCAAAAATAGACATTTTTGTAGGAATACACATGTCATAACCCATAATCAACAACATTATAAGATGTTAATTATATGAACTAAGACGGTTGTTTACTTTTATGCAGATTAGGGTAAGATAATGCTAAGCTTTGGAAATTTTAATAGTAAAATTTTACCTCTACTTAGTTATTAGCTTTTAAAATTTTCATATTTAATTTTTCATGTAAAAAGTCAATTTTTGCATCATGATTAATCTACTGGTATGAAAACACAAATTTATTGAATATGAAATACTACACATAAAACTTTAAAGAATAATGCAAGTATATATTATTGTGATTAGATTTATCGAATACATGATTTTCTTAAAGAAAAAATTAAATACTAATTTTTTTAAAATATAGTTTATCGAATACATCACTTTTTTCATTCAATTAAATATATCAAATTCTAGGTTAGATATATAGAATTGTTATAATAAATTATATAAATACTTTACCTAATATAGCTCTAATTTTAAAAATAACTAAATTCTAAATTTTAGTAATTGTCATGTAATCAACTATTACCACTAAAATGATTTCTACTCCCTCCGTTTTCTAATGTTTTTCCCGTTTAAAATATTCTATTTTGGGGAGAGAAATTAGATTAAATTTTTTAAAACATATATAGATGACAAAATATATCCATGTGAGATCTCATTTGATTGGTCTTAATGTATATTTTTTTATCATATATTTTTTATAATTTATTATAATGCGTATTTAAAGATATCGAGACTCGAAAATTGCTTTGAAAACTAAGCACAAAGTAAATGGGAAGAACAAAAAAGAACAGAGAAAGTATTTGTTAAGGCTTCCTAAGAATGACATTTGTCATTTTCCGGTATTTCTATTAATATGTATGATTGTTTTCAAGTTATATTGCTGTAAATTTACTCATAACTTATCTGAAAGACTTAATTCGTTGTGTTACTTGAATCTTAAACTAAAAATTACTTAATAATTTATCTCAATGACGTCAATATTCCAATGGAGATTATAGTAGTAGTGAGCAAAATTTAGTTTTCACCCTCATATTCTGATGCACACCCGACTTAACTTATGTGTAAGTTTTTTTTTTTTTTTATTTTATTTTATTTATAAAGATAAGTAAAGCAAAATATAAAGATTTAAGCTCTCTTATGCTCGAGAATTATACCTAATCTATCAACATAAGTTGTGTATCAAAAAATGCAATTGCATGCCATTTGATAGTTTAATTATTATTGCGTGCAACATATATATAACAGACTATATTCATAATTTGGTGACATATAACAAATCACTCCCATCCCATACGGCAAAATTTTGTTTGGGTATCGTTAATTAACCATTGATGATTATAGATAATCCGTAGGGATTTATATTCGCATATTAGGTGAATATTAGCAACTACCACAACAAATATACATTATATATAACAAGTATGTTGTATACACTTTAAATAATTGAGCGATAATGTACACACTCTTAACCCTTTGAAATATGGTCAACGAATCGATATCTGTTCAAGCCTCGACTCTCGTAACTCTCTATAAATCTAATTATTTATCTTATGGGTCCTACAAGAGAGTGGGTAGATCGCATTTTCTTAAACAAAATTGAAAGTATAACTTTTATTTTTATGTCTATTCGAAGAATAAAAATCCATAGGATTATGTGTAGTCTTTGTAGGATTGTTTATAGGTTTCTCTAAGCTTAAAAATGTTGGTCCTACAAGCTAAGAAAGGTTGGATGTTCATTATATTATCCGTCTCTAATCAATGTTTGACTTTGTTGAGCTATCTATGATTTTTGAAAAGTTTTACATACAAGTTTATCTATGAATTAAGCAAACCACTTGATTCATAACAAGTTAGCGTACGTCTAGTGAGACAAGGCAAATGAAATTAGAACGTTGAATTTTAAATATGAACGTAGCAATTTAAAATGATTTGCAATTTGCAAGATATATAGGCATGTAGTCCAAAAAATACAGATTTGAGACATAGGGCATAGGCATGAAGGCATCCGCATAGTTGGAAAAGAATCAGAAGGCAAAAGTAGTATATTTAACTTCATTTTAATTGGAGTAGCATTATCGTTGGAATGATGTAAATCAAGATCAACGATTCTAAAACAATAATAAAAACACGATTAAATAAACAAATTGAAAAAAAATAGGAGTATATTTTTTCTAACCCTTTGAATTTACCACACTATGTTTTTAAGACTCTAATTTAAATTTGCATAAAGCAATAATTATTCTGAATAGACGGATGATAATTTCTTGAACTCAGACATCCTTATTACTCCTTGTGTCTCTATTAGTATGTTGCACTTTTTATTTTTAGATCGTCCTTTTAATTTGCACCCTTTACTTTTTAAGTAATAACCTCATTCTTCTTTTTAGTTTTAAGCTTATTAGCAAATTTAATTCATTTCTATAACTCATTTTTTAATAAGTCTCATTTTTTTCATATGTATGTCTTTTACTGTGGGAAAGAGTAATAGAGAGGAGAATTACACAAGAATCCGTGATTAGAGAGAACCATGCCAGGAAGGTCAACCATTAAGGCAATTCATATTTTGAGGAGACTGATGAAGAAATATAGGGAGCAAATGAAAGATCTGCATATGGTGTTCATTGACTTGGAGAAAGCGTATGATAACATACCACGACGTGTCATTTGGGATAGCCTCAAGACTAGAGGTATTTCTTCAGTGTACATTGAGGCTATACGGGATATGTATGACAGATTTTCGACTAACATTCAAACACTAGTGGGGATAACAGAGCCTTTTCCGGTTAAAGTTGGACTACATCAGGGATCGGCTCTAACCCTTTCATTTTTACTGTCATTATGGTAGAGATTTCTAAATCTATTTGGGAGACGGTACCATGGTGCATGCTATTCGCTGACGATATAGTGCTGATAGCAAAAACTAGAGAGGAGGTTAGTAACAAATTGGATGAGTGGAGGGAAGCTTTAGAAGGTAAAAGGTTGCACATTAGTCACACAAAAACCGAGTATTTGCGCTGTGACTTTAGTGGGACATCACTGGTAGGTGAACCAGAGGTGTCCATTGATGAAGCAGTTGTTAAAAGTACGACCAAGTACAAGTATTTGGGATCGATCATTCAAAGGGATGAGGAGATTGACGAAGATGTAAATCATCGTATACATGCGGGTTGGCTCAAGTGGCGAGCAGGCACTGCAGTGCTTTGTGATAGGAAATTCCCAAGCAAGTTAGAAGGAAAATTCTACTCGGCGGCAATCGGACTTGCTCTGCTATATGGGACCGAATGTTGGCCCGTAAAAAAGATTTTTGAACATAAGATGAAAGTTACAAAAATGTGTATGCTGAGGTGGATGTGTAGGCACACATCGATGGATCGAATTAGGAACCAAGAGTTTAAGGACAAAGTAACGGTAGTCCCCTATTTTTGGAAAAATACGCGAAAATAGATTGAGGTGGTTTTGACATATGTAGAGAAAGACTTTCGACACCCCTGTAAGGAGGGTAAAAAGCATTATAGTAGAGGGTAAGAGGAGTCGAGGAAGACCCAGGAGAACTTGGGATGAGTAATAAGAGTTGATTTGCATGAGTTAAACCTCTTTAAGGGCCTGACTAAGGATAGGGTAGTTAGAGGCGCTATATCCATGTTTTAGACTACTGATGTCCTCTTAGATTATGTTTTGGTGTTCTTGCCCTCTTGCTTCTCTCGTTTCTTTTATTATTAGTTTTTGTTTTCTTTTATTTTGTAGTTGGTTCTACTTATTTATTTTATTTATAAGCATTTAATTTATCTTTCCCGTGTAATTACGTCTCTTTATTTTCTTGAGCCGAGGAACTCCTTTGATCACGCTCTCCTTTATGGGTATGAGTTGACGCCATTCTTTCCTTCCTACTAGACCCTGTCTATAATTTTTCTATAAATAAATATTAAACTTCTTAAAAAGCGGGTAATATTATACTATATGTTAGAATCCAATGTAGAAAGAAAAATGGCACACGACATCCTATAACATCTTTGACAAATTCTAGAATGTGATTATTCAGAAAGTTTCAAGTTACTAATTATGATTGTGACATTCCAATAGTCATATAATAGAGCCTTTTCATGATGTGCCACGAATTTGAATAACTTTCTTAAGAGATTACAAATTAAAAAAAACAAAATAATTAATATATTTGATAGTACTATTTAAATTAATAACCTTCATTCATTGGTGCTCCTGCAATGAATTTCATTATATTGACTATTCTAGTGGGTCCATTTAATATTGTGATAGCAACAACTCCAACAGTCCGACTCCTTTATCAAATATTACTCCTGAATTACGAGTACTATATGTGAAAATAGACATGACTTGACCCAATTTAATTCGTAATTAGCCATGTTTTAAGACAATGGACAGCTTAAGATCCTTAATTCAACATCACGTACGTCTTTTTAGCATTTAATTATAAGTAATAAGTATAGACGTGTGCTACCACTACTCTTCTTACAAATGCTCCACTTTTTGTGCCACTTTAATTAAGTCTTGTTTTCATGAAATGGTCCAATTAAATTGTTATTGTATGTATTATTAAAGCCAGGCTTCTAATAGTAATATTCATAAACGATTGGAGCAAGACCTGTGTAATATGTCGGATACAAGTCAAGACCCACTCAAAAGAAATATGGTCAATCTTAAAAGATAAGATCGAAGTCTATATATAGATTCAGAACTGCAAAAAAATAATTTGATTAAAATTAAAATTGAAAAAGTTCAGATATCATGCTAGAGTTCAGATATCATAACACAAGCTACATTAGTATTTTATTATCTGCAACAAATATTAATTTAATGCTTGATCCCTCCACTTTAAAAAGTCTAAAGTTTTTCTGAATAAATATAATTCTTTACTATAAGAAGGAGAAGCGAAATTGATCTTTCAATAGTTAATAAGAATTTAACTCCTATTAAACAGGTAAATGAGAAAATTTTAATCAGCAAATCAACCTATAATTTTCACATTCGTTAATAAATTTATACAAATTTTATCGAATTCATATTCACCTAACATTTGCGCCACCAAAGAAAATGCCACCAAGTTCAAGAAACATGAATAGCCAAAAAAAAAAAAAACTTATATTTAGATCCAAAGGATGAAGCTTTATTCCTCCTCAAGGGGACAACCCACATTGTTCCAAGAAGCCACTATTAAAAGTTTGTAGTCAATTAGTTAATAAGTTAGCCTTATAGCATGTGGTTGGTCTAGTAGGTTCTAGTAATAATATAATTGGTATGGACGAATGATTAGAATACCCCACAACAAAATTTAAAGAAACAAATAGAAGTACTTCCTACAACAAGTAATAGAAACGGAAGCTTCAAGTAGATTACATAAAGATTCTACCATCTTACTTTATTTTGATCAACTATTAATATTATATTGCATTTTAGAAAATAATTTACAATTTTAGGTTCATGCATGAAGCAACCATTTTTTAATGATGTTTCCTTGCTGGTTGGCCAATTCAACAACTTTCTTTGTTGCCTTTTCTAAAGCTCCTATATATATATATATATATATATATATATATATATATATATATATATATATATATATATATATATATATATATATACATATATATATATATATATATATATATATATATATATATATATATATATATATATATATATATATATATATATATATACTCTCTCCTATTTTACTCATTAGTCCCATTTATTTGTTTTACTATTTACTTATCACTCTTAATTTGTATTTTATTCTTAGTCTATAAGTCAAAACATAGTCATGTAAAATTTTGTTTAATTCGTCTCAATACAAAGATTATTAATATCAATTTTTTATAATTTTTAATTAAGAATAATTAGAGATATTAAATGTTAAAATATTATTTTAACAAGTGTAAAAAGCTAAATGGGACTAACGGGTAGAATAGGAGGTATAATAATAATAATAATAATAATAATAATGTATTCTAAGTTTAACAATTTACCTTACCTGACCTTACCTTTTACTATTATTAAATTATAAAACCTTAATTGACTTACGTGTATAGTAGTCGCGAGACCGAATTATTGTTCACCTCCATTCCATGTATTGATCAAGTTATGTTAAACTAATAAAAGTATAAATAGTAACTATTTGAAAAAAGTTGTACGACAAATTATTATCATATTTTAAAAAAATACCACAGTCGATCAAAATGAGGTATACGTTGCTCGTTTGACATAGAGTTAATTGATAAATTCCATACTTCTCTGTGTCCAAAATTTTTGTTACTTTTACTTTTGTTTTTACATTATGCAATAGATTGATACCCTAAATTAGAGGTGATCAAAAATCGGGCCGGGCCGGGAGGCAAAAATCTGTCCATTTATGCGGGCCGGGCTGGGCCGAAGTGCGGGCCATAAAGTTCTTGCCCAAACCCGTACTATGCGGGCTTTACGGGCTTTTGCGGGCCTATGCTATATATTATTTATAATATTATGTAAAATTTAAATAACTTTATAATTTTTAAATTTTTATGTAAACTTTACTTATCCAATCTAAAAGGTACTATTATGAAGTATTGAAAATCTAAAGAGATTGAAGCAGCCAATATAAATGACAAACTCATGGTCCCTGCCTCCCTCCTGCTGCTTGCAGTGTTGTACCAAACAATTTCTTCTATTTTTTTATTTTAAATTAATTTTAAGATAACCATGATTATTTCACTATAACTTAAAGCACTCATCAATAATGCTTTAAATTAAAAACTCTCATTTTTTTTATTTAATAATTTCTAATCAATCCGTGATTTGTAAATAACCAAAAAAATAAAAATATAAAACTAAAATAAATAAAACCAAAAAAGACAAAGAAATTCACAAAACTACAAATACAATTGTTGCATATTATACATAATTTAAAACACAAATTACAAATAATTGAAATAATCAAATACAATTGTTACATATTATACATAATATAAAACAAATTTAAAATGCAAATCATGAACACACACTTTTTCAGGCCGGGCCGGGCCGGCCCGCGGGCCAAACACCAAATCCCAAACCCGTCCCAAAAAAAATCGGACCACTTATTTTCTACCCAAACCCGCCCATCGTGCCATATTTTGGCACCCAAACCCTCACTTTTTCGGGCCGGGTTGGACCGGGCCGGCGGGCCGGGCCGCCCATGATCACCTCTACCCTAAATTAATGTTTCATATTTTTCATAAAAAGTTATTATTAATAATTTATGCATTAAGAAAAATTAAATAAAATTTCATTTGATTATATTTTAACTTATAAAATTAAAATAAAATACAAATTAAAATCAATTGATGAACAATACCAACAAACAACTATTATAAAATATAGGAAGAGAGGGGTAGCAAAATTGTGAATCGTAGAATTTAATGACTCTTATGCGACAACTAACAACATTTGTGACAAATGGTAGTAATAAAGAGAGGCATAAAGAAGGAGCCTACATAGTGTGTTATGTCATGAGACAAATGATAGTAATTAAGCTAATGCAAAAGACTTATACAAGTAAGAATGTAACTAAAAGAGTTCAAATTTTGTTAACAAGGCCAATATTCTAGAAAAAATAAATAAAAATTCATAAATAAATCATACGATAAAACCTAAAACATAAATTTTTAAAGTATAAATTAAAATCCAACCCATTCATTACTTTCATAATAGCAAACACTAAACATTAATTTAACATACTATTTTATTTTTCATGACTCATGCCGTAGCTTATGCCAGCCCGAATCTACATACGCCCTTGCCTATAATAATGTTGCAATTCTTATGATGTTTTGTTGGTGGTTCTAAGAAGAGAACTCATGATTTGTTTGTTGTTTTAGTAGTAAGTAGTATGAGTATGTAAGATTAAATTGAGTTAATTACTCCTACTCTTTAATTAGAAAAAATCCTTGCAATTGTCCATATAGGATTCCAATTTTGAACAATTACACGAAGGGAAAACATGTGATGAAAAAAGCTAGTAAGAAGAATTACATACTACTCATGACTCATGAGAAATGAGAATGGGTTTAAAAATGTTGGGCGGTGAGCCTGACAGAGTTGGTAGTTATGGGGAGCTGTGGCCGTGGCCGTGGCCCGTGAATAGAATACTCTGCGCATCAGCCATCATATACAGTACTACAAGTACCACTGTAGTAGTTAGTACCATAATTTTTACTTTACAATTTTAAACCTTATTATGGTACGGGTACCCTATTTCATTATAAGGCAGTGTTTGACCAAATTTTTATAACAACTTTTACCATAAAAAAGCTAAAATTTGATCAAATACTGTATTTCTGAAAAATTAGAGTAATTTTGAATAAAACTAAAAATAACTTCTACAAGGATTTACAAATTATAAATTTTCCTTACAACTTCTTAAGGAGTTCCATATTTTTCTCATCTTATGTTAAAAAAATTCTTATATTTTCTCCAACTATGAAAATCTTTTTCAATTACTTTTTGTTTCTTTCCCCATATCTCCCTCCAAAATTTAAAATTTTCTACTTTATTGCATAATTATTCATTTGGTATCACAACTAACATCTCAATTATTGTAAGTAATTCTACGCTTATTGAATATTATGTGATCAAATTAGATCAAAATTTCATATATGTTTTATCTTTAAATTTATTAACACATTTAATTATGTTTTTCTATATAGTAAATTGTCAAATTGGGGATTTATTTTTATTTTCATTTACTTTAGTATATTTAAAAAAAAAATCTAACATTATAGTGATTATTTTTTAGTGTATGCTATATGTTTTTCCATCATATAACAACACTAATTTTAAGTAAACATAGTTTATCTTCCAAAAACTCTTTAAAAATATAAGGTCAAAACACATCTATTTTTAAAAAGTATCTCTAAAAACAATTTCTACAGAATTACTTTTGGGAAATAAAAATTGATTTCCAAAAATTAGGCCAAACATACCCTAAATAATTTAAAGAAAGAGCTACTTCTAGAATTGAGATTACAAAACAATTGGCACGGGCGCACCTAATATCAGACCCAATTTTGGGCCTTATTGTGCTGTTTTCCATAATAATAATAATATAATAGGAATTAATTAATAGTAGTAGTACTATTTTTGGATTAGTTCATGCACGTGCACTCTGCACTTACTAAGTTACAAACACAACATTAATCTTACTTTTTTTTTTTTATTTGTTTTTTAGAAATAAGAGGTGTCATCATCTTCAATATATTCTAAGTATCGTGAGTACATACTCCATGTAATAAAGTGTGTCCAATAATCTAATGCTTAAACCAAACGCTCACACAAACACACTATGCCTGCTTATACAAATGGGCTAATGTGGTTATGACTTATGATTAACCAAATGCCACTCTTGGCTTCTTTTACTGTTAAGTACTCTCTTTTCTAAATTAATTAACTGTTAACACATTCAATACATCTACGACACCCTAACGCTAATGAAATACCTACTCATACTACTACAATTTATTTGCTTTTATCTTACAAAAACAACCTTTTTTAACAGCTGGAAAGCCGACTACTAACAATTACTCCTATTATGTTTCCCAAATTAAAAACACACAAAAAATTCATGTGTCAAACACACACCATCACCATGTATAATAATAGAAGGATCATGTATTTTTGAGAAATTACAATTTTAATTTAAAATTAATTTGAATGAACACAATACACAATCATCAATGCAAGATATGCTAAATTTTAACTATCCAAAACACAATTGGCAATTCAATTTAAAAAGTGTTGTTCAGAAGATCATCTCTTCTGCAAACGGACTTATTTATTCAAGTTTTTTTTAGTTATTGTGTTACTAAACCTGAAAACTATTAAGTAGGACATAAATAAATGAAAAATCTCACCCTAATTAAAATGTAAACTCTTTTCAGATTAGCATAATGTAAATTTAAACAATAACATCATTACAATTGACTAGTACAAAAAAGGAATTTTATTAGTTAACATTAACAGGCACCGATAATATACCAAATCTAGAAAGACAAGGAATTTTGCTACCATACAACAGAGTTAATCAATTTGTAATAAAAAGAAATAAAATAAAACAAAAGAATATATAAGAAATAATTTTCAATATCTACGTCAAATGTGTGAAATACTTCTATGTTTGGCAACACGAACAGAACCACAGAAGTGGAGAATGAAGGTCTCGAAGCATATCTCAGATCAATGTTCAACAGCTAATAAGCTTATAAACTTATAACATTATATAGGTAAGGGCGTGCAAAAATATCCGTTCCGAAATATCAAAGATTCAATTTTAAAAAACCAGATAATTGAAACACAATTTCTCAATTGAGATAATCTTACAATGATACTGTCTCAATTGGACTGACCCAATGTACACTTACAATCTTAAGATGATCACTTATAATTCTAAAATGATCAATTAGAATAATAGCCTGATTACGTGAACTCATCTCATAATAAGGCGATTTCATACAAGACTTGCTATAATTAAAAAAATTAATTACTTAGAATTTTTATGTAGTGGTCCTATTGCCTATTGCCTATTGGTGATTTGGACTGAACCGAATCAAATAGTTATACTTATTCTGAAATAAAGAAAGCCCATCATAATAAAAAAATATTTATAAATTAAGCTTCTTTTAAAATTGATACCCAAAGTCGGTGTTTCTTTATCCGAACCTGTGGTGAGGAATAGACCATTGTTATTTGTTAGTAATAAGTCTGTCAAAAAGAATCATTACAAGCAGCAACATTTTGGGTTCTTATTTGTCTGTAATATTAAGTGCCAAAGAGAACTCAAACGTCTGGTTTGTAATAAAACTCTGATCAAATTGCATATGAAACTAATTCTTAAGCACACTTACAATATTCAATTAATCAATAATGTGCCGAATCCAAAGCTGTGCAGTGATCTATAGCAAGTAGGCAAAGTTGCCCTAATCTTTAGGAGGGCGGAAAACCAACTGTATAGAACAACAGAAATAGCACACGCCAAAAAAAATAATCGAGTCAAAACCTTTTATTTTGAGATTTCCATCTCATCTTCATTCAAAGTATACATAAGATCATCACATCCTCTCATGGTAATGTAGTTCTAAGTGTTTTTCTGTCGGGGCCGAATGACTGCAAAAGAAAACACGGGTAAATTAGTAATAGTTTTTAGGTGTATAAAAGCACAGCATCAGCAGTTCTATATTTTAGACTTTTTTCTTTCGTTTGTTCAAGTGTAGACATCAGCAGTTCTAAGACAGACAGATTTCTGCAAAATCTTTCTGCTATTTCTTCAGTTTGTTTGATAGGGAAGAATCAAGATCAAAACCACTTTCTACGGGTGAAGGGCCAATGACCGTAATCAGCAGACAGCTCCATATTCATCACTATTCACAATGTTTACCCATGCTCCTTTGCTGAACCTCTCAACTCTTTTAAACTAGCTTATATTTAATAACTTAAAAATTGTGCTTCTCCAGCAACATCAACCACAAGATTGTGTCAAGCACAACAATGCCGAAACCTTCATCCCAACTATATAGAGTCGGCTAATTGGGTAACAATAAAAACAAAAAAAAGGGGAAATAAAAAACAAGATGCTTATATTCATCATCCAAACTTGCACGCTTCTCTAGCTTTAATTAATAGCAGATCCTGATCACAAACATACATAGAAAATTTAATACAACATAGTATAAGTATACAGCTAATCTTCTTATCTTCACAAACTTGTGTTCTGTTCCTGAATTTATAACCAATTTAATTGCTTCAAAGAAAATTTTCCGAATATCAATCATCCTACTAAAACTGTCAGCCACTTTGGTACCATAATGTACAATATAGTTTACATACATCACTGCATGTAAAAGAGGCAGAGATAGTAAACACTTAACAATAAAATCAAACCCTACTTGTCCAACACCAGCTTGTCGTTTGTACATGCTCTCTTTCCCTGCTCCATCAATCATCTTAACCAGGTCTTCACTCCTTGCTCCTCACTTCTACACGTCCAAGAGGATTCAATTTGAAGACTCACCTCCATGACGCACCACAAAGCTCAATCAATCTTTTCCAGATGCATATTATCACCTTCATGGTTTACCCTAATCAAATCATTTGTGTGCATAACTAGATAAACTCTATCGTCATCTTACTTCCTCAAACAAGTAGCTTTAGAAGTTTCTCATCCATGTATCATCACCATGATGCTGACAGTTTTCACCAACAAGATACTGGAGCCCACTAAATGCGCATTGCACTTTTCCTAAACAAGTGCTCTCAGGATAAAACTTTCCCCCACCATCGCAATGCCTCTTTTCCTCATTTTTGCACTCAGCTTCAACGATAAGCTTCCAGCATGACATTTTGAATATATGGAACATTTTTAACATTTCTTTTAATAGAAACCCTCTGATGTCAGGATACATACCAATATTAAACCATATAGTCTAACATCTACGTTACTCGTGTCGCCACACAAGAGTTGATGGGCTATACGCTTTACTATTGAGTATAGCGTTCAGGTTTCGATGGTTTTAATGCTATCTTCTTCAAGCATGGAGCCTGATCAAAGCTAATGCATTTGATGGTTATATTTAGCTTCTATAAGCCTAGTGTTCTGCTAGTGAGTTGTGCCTCTATCAATCTACAGCCCAAGTATCTTAACACTTCATTTGGTATAAATCATACATATGTATAAAATTCTTGCTCATAGAGCTCAGTGATTTATAGATATTACCAATTTACCATCTCGTCTTTGGAGACATATAATAGCATTATAATAGCTACTGATTAATTAAAGGCTATTCTAGAACAAACTCATCTCTTGAATGGCCTATTTTATCACATAATATCTTAGTTGGGATTTCCTAGGGCTTTCATCAAATTGTAATGACTTGTGTGACTTGAGTCTCCCATTCCACCCTTATCAAAGCAAGTTTAAACATTTAATGATTCTTCAGCAAGGGAAGGATTAAGGCAAGTTGGCCCTTTATCAACTAGCGAATTTGCAGTGATTACGGAATAACTCCCTAGCAATTAGATCAAATTCTACAGAATCCTGATTTACCTATCATCCTAAGCATGATACCATATATTACCCATTCTGAATTTTGCAGGTCAATTTGATCTCTATTCAGTAATTGTTTGAGTAGTTCCTTGACTTCTCATCAAGCAAGTACAACAAGCATCCACTCTTGAAGCACCTCATTATCTCCTATGGCACTCACTGTCCAGTGCTATTTATTTAGCGTGTCTAAGAAACTTCTCAAAGCAAACAAAAAGCACTAGAGATCTTGAGCGGAAAGTGTCCATGGACTAGAAAATCTTTATTCTCCCTGGTGTATGGGTGGTCTAAATCTAAGAATCACACTATCTAACAAGATTGTTATTTTCAAGCCACACATGCTCTTGACCAGTAAAAGCAGATCTAGAGTTTCTAGAAGGTCGGCGAATAAATGAGTACAATTATTACATCAAGACTTAGACACTTGGTTATTGATGTCCTACATGCTTAGGAATGTAATAACATATCTAGAGATTATGGAAGGTGGGTGGCTCCATATAATCATCATGCTCAAAACTCTATGAAGAGCTCAGCCTATGCAAGCCCAATGTGTTTGTTTATTGCCTGGGTTGTTTTTCAATAAAATCTGTACAGACCTGAAACAATAGATGAAGACTCCTGACAGTGGAATATCACTTGTGTTATTTGTACCTTACATCAGTTACCCCTGATACAGTCAACGCCTCTTCTCTGACTACAGCTATTCTATTTTACTAGGGATCTACACATCTCTAGTGTTTACAGAATCGGACAGCCTATTGCTCACGAGTTGGATTTTATAAAATTTAGTAGGAAGGTTTTCAACTTAAATCATTTGGTAATAATTGGTATGTTCTTTGAGGATGCAATCCATGGACTGGCTCCGTACAGAATCTAAATCCAGATTCACTCCTGCACTAAAAATGTTATTTTCCCCCTAGTTTGCAAGCCAATAGTTCATGGCATGGTCATATATGAACTCCATCCTTAAAATAACCACAGCATCAACCTGACCATCAAGTCAAAAAAAACTGTCTAGAAAGAAAGATAATTCAGACAATAAGACAATAATATTCCTGCCAACATATATTTCAAAAGCTTCAGGCATAAAGTGCACTGAATTAAATGATCATTAATGAATGAGGTATCTCAGGAATCTTTATTCCAATACCCATTGAAGACTTATAGGATCACCAAGTAGGCAAGAACCTACTATTTTCCATACAAAATAAATCCAAATCACCATTCAAAATCATAAACCACACTATAGGGCATTAATCAATTTTATTATATGGTAAATCCACTTTTGAGTTAATCTTCACACTCAACCAAAGTATCTCTTCTCTCGAAACTAGCTTTTTCTCTAAAGAATGAATATAACATTCAAGTAGTCACTAATTACTAGAGAAATGATGGTTAGCAATGACCTTTGAGAACAAAAACTACATTTAAAACCAATAAAGCAAGTAGATAAGTTGAGTGCCAACAAAGAAGACAAAATGTAAATTGAAGGAACTGTTTTTAAAATTTACCTCTACCCCATAACCTTTCACATAGATGTTTGTAAAAAGCTCTGAGGAATCCGGCATGGGACTCTCCTGGAAACACCATTCACAAATCAGCAACAAGTAAAGCAACCAAGAAGTTCAAGAGAAATGAATAAAATCAAAAGACAATCTTTATGTGGACTACGACATATAAGACAATCTCTTACTTTAGCCTTAGCAATAGCTTCATCTACTTCTTTTCTAACATCCTTTTCAATATCCTGCATGGTTAGATGCAAAAGAGAAAGGAGGTCAAAAACAACATTTCAACCCAAAACTTCAGGGTTCACGGGAAATCAGTAAATGTCATAACTGCACATCTTAAAAGCACTTTATTCATTAAACCCAAGATTCAAGAATTTGAAAAACTAATGTGTTATGATAAAAAATACCTTCAGCTCCTTTTCAGTGGCAATATCATGAGCTAATATCAACTTTCTAACCCTCTCAATAGGGTCTCGTTCCTGTCAAGGAATAAAATATAAATAGTATGTATTCAATTGAAAATTTAGTTCTTTTTTAAAGTATTAGAGATTTCTCTTACTTGTCTTATTCCAGATATCTCATCACGTGTTCGGTAAGTGCTTCCAGGATCAGACATGGAGTGCCCATGATACCTATAAGTGTCCATCTCAAGGATCTAAAGAGAAAAAGACTATTATAAAACACATATAATGCGCAGTTAGAAAACAAGATATACAGCGCTAAGAGTAATACATGTTCTCTTCAAGTTTAAAACTATTAGATCCTATAAACATAAGTCTACATAAGCAACAATGGGTTTGATCATTAAAAATCATTGCATAGAAGACATGGTACGGAATCTGTAAAATATGATTTTAGATTGTAGAAAGTAAAAATAAATTTAACAAGTACCATTCAATTTCAAACAGCAAAAACAGTTTGATAAGTACAATTTAGTTTTACTCAGTAAAATTGATTTCAATTAATCAGATGAAGAAAACAAGGCTGAAGTAGCTTTGCATGTCACAAAAGTTGTAAGAACTTCTGGAATAACATTTCTCAGCACAACAATAAGGGAGTTGATGCTAAAAACATAAACTTACAATAGGCCCATTCTTCAAAACATATTCCTTTGCAAACTTGCAAGCTTGCTTTACGGCCAATACATCCATACCGTCAACCTACCAAATTAAAGTTTTGCAATTACAAGCATCAAAATTTTGTTACATAAATTATAAATATTGGGGAGATAAGAAACTGGAAATAACAAACAAATAATATAGGACACTATTTCACTATATGCAACATATTTCTATGTAGTTCAGCTGTTCAAGGGTATTATGACTTTCAACAGCAACAAACTATAAGCCATCATGTATACTTACAGATAAATTATTCCTCTTTCAACAATGTGTTGTTTCCCTTCCACTTTACTTTTTAGTTTTTAGTGTTCCTTTACCACACTCTCCCTCCAAGCACACTTAGGTGCGAGAAAAAAAGCTTTTTCAAGACCAAGTGACGGCGTCAAGAGGCGCACAGGAGGGGGAAAGGCACAGGGTATGCCTGGGCCAAGGTGCAATGTTTTTTAAAAATCCAAAAAAAAAAAACATTTTAGCATGCGCTTTTAGAAAATAGACAACTAAAGTCTCTCCAGCACCATCCTTGTACACACATTTTGATGCTACAATGACCTTAAATATCCTTATGGAACAGAGGGAGCAACTACCTACCAATATTTTGTGCCTGTTTGGTAATCGGTACTAAATGGTGGGAATGAGAATGATTTGAAGAATAAAATTATGATATATATATATATGTGTGTATATATATATATATATATCATGTCATTTTAATGGTAATAAAATTTTGATCATAAAGTTTTTTTCACAATTTTCCATTACCACTTAATACCATACGTTCAAATGGTAATACATTGGAATGAATTTAGAGATAAAAATAAGATTGTTGGAGTAAAACCATGACCATTAAACTTGCCAAGAGATATTCCTCCTAAAATTACACTAACTTTCCATTACCATTCCTACTTTTTAGTATTGATTACCAAACGGACCGTGTATGTACTTGTGCAAAGATACAATAGAATTAGAATATTTACATAAATTCTTTGAAGTTTTTAACATGTGATACAGTCATTCATGCAATCAGATGCAGATAGCTCCCACTGCCTTGATAATGTTGCTCATGCAAAGATACATGCATTTCAACAACATTTACAATTACAATTAATAAAAAACAAAGTAGTAGCACTGGCATCCTTTTGTTTCGTCATTAATCGGGAACTAAATTCATCTTAAAATTGAAAAGTTGTCTAGCACCTCTGCTATGTGAGAAATGTGTTCTAATAACCATATATGGCTTTAAAAAGTAGACATAAAACCAGTCAACAAAATGTAAAAACTAAATTGTATCCAACCTTCAATCCAGGAACATAATCCCCACGTTTGTAATAAGCTGGGCTCTTTGCAGCCCTCCACTCTGCGGTTCCCATACCATCTGAAACAAAATGCACACCATAATCAATTAACATCACTCCGTAACATCAACTAGAATTGCCCATGATTACATTCAACAATAAAACGTCAAATAAATTATTCAAACATTGCAAATCTGCAGAAAATTTCCACCAACTAAAAGCAGCTCACTTAATTAAACACAAAACAGTAAGCAATGGCAACAGATCCTTCAATATCCAAAAAAAGGAAATTTTTCTTAACTGTTTCAATTAGCACGTATATATCCTATTGAGTTTTCTGTTTTTCCATGTGAGTGAGGAATGAAGTTTTCATCAAAGATCCAGTTCCACGGAACTAGACTTTCGTTTTGAACGATACAACACACCAAAATTCTAACTGCAAACTTGGAGTGTGGGATATAAATTGTTTCCAATACAAGAGACACTCCTTCAGAAAAATAATGGGTTCCTCGCATCTTACCAAAGTATCTCATTGAAAAAAACAATCTTTGTAGCAATGCACCTTAAATACAGCATATTATTAAAAATAACCCAATTCAGTTGTAGTATTGGAACTCAAATACAAACACCGCATTTAAAAACCTATTTTTTCTGTAGCAATATACCTTAAAATTAAGATCACAATAGAAAAAACCAATTTTATTGGTAGAAACACACCTTAAATGCCAAGATACATTGAAAAAAGCTAATCCTTTTGTAGCAATCACAACTACAAAACCAACATCACATTGCAAGAAACTATTCTATACATAGCTAAGCACCTCAAAAACCAACATCACCTAAAAAGTAAATAATCTTTTAATTGCAAAATTCCTCAAGAACCATAGCTAATCACTACATAAACCAACATCACATCAAATAAAACTAATCATTTTCAACCAACAAAGCACCATATCAAAATACAGTTACATTCTTAGAACCAATACAACTCATAATTCACAGAATCAACAACAAAAACTACCAACAAATGAAAATATTCATTCTCAACCAACGCAGCGCAAAAATCAACCAAATTCACAAAAAAAAAAATCAAATCAAAATACAAATGTAATTAAAAAAAACCAATAAAAATTCAATTTCAACCAAGACAACTCAAAAATGAAAAATCGACCAAATTCAAACCGCAACAAGTAAAACACAAATATAATCCAAAACCAACAAAAAATCATAATTCATGCAATCAATTACAAAAACTGCCAGAAAACTTACAATGATTATTCTCACAAACCAAAATAGCAGGTAGATCCCAAAGTGCAGCCATATTCAACGCTTCAAACAACTGTCCTTGGTTAGCAGCACCATCACCATACATTGAAAAACTCACATTATCCTCCTTATTATACTTATGAGCAAAAGCAAGTCCAATACCCAACGGAACTTGAGCACCAACAATTCCATGCCCACCAAAAAACCCAGAATCCTTTTTATAAAAATGCATCGACCCACCTTTCCCTCTCGAACACCCATCTTGTCTCCCCATCAATTCCGCAAACGCACCGAGAAGAGTTCCTCCACGAGCAAGATATATACAATGATCCCTATACGCCGTAATTACACTATCTTTTTTCGTGATTGCGGCCTCCATACCAACCGCAACAGCTTCTTGACCATCGTAAAGATGGCAAAAACCTCGAATTAATTTCGCTTTGTAAAGAGAATCGGATGCGATCTCCATACGACGCATAAGAGCCATATCACGGAAAAAATTCATAAGTTCGGAGGATGATGTATCGATGGAGGTAGGTGGAGGTTCGACGATGTGAGATTTGTAAGGTACGCTGGTTTCGATTGTTAGGGTTTTGGAGGAATCGGTGGAGAAATGGTGGTGGGTTGGGGTTGAAATTGGGCGAAGGAGGGTCGTGAGGGGTTTGGATTTGATTAGGTGATGAAGAACCGCCATTGTTGAAGGGATTTACAGGAGAGAATATGGGATTGAAGAGAAAACAGTGAATGAATGAAAGTAAAGATTGGAAATTGGAGTAACTCAATGCAGGCCGATATTGGAGTAAATATACTGAAATGATAACACGAATTCTTAATGAAAAAGGTGTCAAAAGCACCTAATAAAATTTTTTTTCAAAAAAAGTATCAAATAAAACAAATTTTGACAAAAAATAACTAATGAAATTTTTTTTTTTTAAAAGAGAATCAAATAATGGTTGGAGTTAAATTTTTTATTATCTTTTTTGTCCATCTTTAAAAAATACCTAATAAAATTTTTCTTTTCAAAAAAGTACCAAGAACACAACATAATATATAACTCTAAGAACATCTTCTAATACAAATACAACATAAAAACATCAGTCAATACAAGCCTAGAGACTCACACAACTAAAATTTCATAATTATCCAATACAAACACAAAATATGAAAGTTTCAAACTTGACTACTTTGGTCTACTACATCATTAACATAACTTGATTGTTGTTGACTCCCTTATGTTGGTATAGACTTGTCCGGCTTCTTTCTCCTTGTAACATGTTTAACCCTTCGTTGACCACAATTGGCAATGAATGAAGTGGTAGCACTGTTAGTTGGAGTTGTAATGGTTGTAGTGGTTGTTGTAGTTATTGGTTGAGCTGATTCAGGGGCTCTGACTGTGGTTTGAGTTGCTGTAAGGGTAATGATGTAATTGGTGAAGCTGTATTAGGATGCTTTTTTGGTCTTCCTCTTTTAATTAGTGCTACACTAGTGGATGCTTCATTTGATTTGTGTGGATTCTTGCAAGTCTTATTGTAATGACCAAGCTCTTTACAATTCCCATCACTTGTCCCTCATTAACTTCTACCACATTGTTTTAGGATTTTTCCCCCATATTATACCCTCCATGTACAATATACAAGTGTATCATCTATCAATTTTAGGAGATTCTAAAAAGTAAAGGATATCTTTATCATTTTTAATTTCACTTCTCCCATCAAATAAAGTGTACACTTTTTTTTACATCAAATCCTTCCCACATCATCCAAACCACAATCATTCTTAATCAAATGTGCAATTTCAAGGTAACAAACTTCTTATTTTAATGTCTTGATCCTAAAACCCTTTCAATCATACACAGTAATATTATATTTTGCCACAAAAAACCCCCAAAGTAAATTCTAATCTTAATAGGTTACATGAGGTCACACAACCTAAAACAAAGTAATTGAAAGAAAAAGAAAAAAAATCAAAATCCAATTGCAAATCCAACAAGAAGAATTAAAGCAAAAGTGTAAAATTCAACAAAATGATCCCAAATTTTCAAAAAAAAAAAATAGGGCAAAGATTACTTACTTGAAGATTTTCGCAGAGGGGAGTGAGTGAAGATGAGTAAGGAAATAGTAAAGAAATAAGAACTTTTAAATTGCAAAAAAATGGTTGTTTGGGCGAAGCATGAATCGTCTCTAATGGTGGTGTTCGAACTAGTGAGGAAGAAGATGGAGAATTATAGGAGTGAGAAACTATTTTGAATAAGCAAATGAAAATGGGTTAGGATTTTCAAAAAGAAAAAGCAAATGAAAAACCATATGTGCCAGTCAACGCTATAATAAATGGTCAACTTAACACTAACTGTTACTTGATACTCTTTTAAAAAGAAAAATTTTTGTTAGTTATTTGGCAAAATTTTTTTTATTAGGTACTTTTTTAAAAAAAAATTATTAAATACTTTTTGATACTTTTTTTCTATTTAAAATCTAGAATTGACATTTTAGATCTTAGAATAAACATTTTACTTCTTAAAATTGACAACTAAAACTTTTGGAGAAGTCATTTCAAGTGTTGGAGTAGTTAGTATAATCATTGATGAAGAGTAGGAAGTAGGGACTTTAAACTTTGAAGTAGAGATTTCATGTAATATCTTATATTTAGCTTGAAAAAAAAGTGATAGACTACTCATATCAATAAGGTGCACTTTCTTTTCTAAGGAACCCATTTGTTAATAACTCCATTTCAAGTCTTTAAATAGACATTAAATGGTTAGAATAGGTTGGTAAAAAATAAATTCAAGCGAATAAGAAAAATTAAGACTTAAAGTAAGAGTTTTAGGAGTTGAAATTGACATTTTAAGTCTTAAATGAGTGTTTTAAGGGTTGAAATAGATACTTAAAAATAAAGTTAAACATTTGAAGAAAGAATATTAAAACTTGAGTATGAATTTTCAATGTTGGAATTGACATTTTTAAGCCGGATTAGGTGAGTGTCAAAAAATTTAAATTTTTTAATGGGTCGTCCATACAAGTGGCATACAAGATTTTTGTGTTTATAATTTTACATAAAAACTTGTAAGTGGCGACCTCATTATGAGACATACTAAATTACTAATGAGCAAGCCAAAATTGAAGTTTTTTTTCAAATAAATTAATTTTGATTAAAGGTGATCCATCTTAACATTAAAATGGTCAGTTTTAATTTAAAGTATATAACCTTAAATGAATCAACAATGATCATTTTAAAGTTCAATTTCGACATTAAAGTAATCAATTCAAGCCTTAAAAAGATCAATTATAAATTTATAACAAATTGATAAGTTTAAAAATTATCAATTACAATCTAAAAATAATCAATTTTAAGCTTGTATTGTCAAATTATAAGTCATCACCTGCATAGTGATCAATAACAACTTATAATTTTAAACGAGTTTATTATTAACTTTAAAGAGATTAATTACAAATTTTAAAGTAGTCAATTATGACTTTCAAGTAATAAGTTATAAATAATCAGTTATAACTTTTTAAAAATATCAATTTTGAATTTAAATGTTTCAATTATGACCTTAAATTGATCAATTTGTGATCGTGTATCGTAAAAGATTATAATTTGACTAAATGGACTACTCTTATGCAAGTAATCTCACAGTAAGACGGTCTCTCACAACATCTACTAATACTCTTGAATTTAGGCTCCTTGTATATGAACTTGTTTCATCTGGAGACAATCTTATACACAAGAATTGTTATGGTTCGACTAGTCAATTTCTCATCCAAATCTTCAAAAGAGACCAATTACCTGCAAACAGGATTTGTTATCCCTAACGGAATGGAGCTAAAGTTGAAACTTAAGAATTATTTTAGTGGTTAAAAGTTTCCTCCACACTTGTATTAAATTCTAACTCTCACCCAGATAAATTCATCCCCCCCTTGACTCTGAGATTATCCAAATTATTAAAAAAAATAAGTTAACAAGTCCTCCTTGCTTTCATTTCTGTACACTAACACTAAGAAACAAAAGGCAAATGAGAAAACAGAAAAAATTAATGAGCGGATGACTTTTCCAATCTCATACGTAGTCTCCCCTTGTCATCGCATGCATCCACTATTCCACTTGTACAAAATACAAATTGTATATACAAACGAGTGTACAGTACACTTCTTCAATAATCAACATCAAAGTTAGAAAAAGATAAATCCCAAATCATCTGTAAAACTAATAAATTCAATCCACACAAAAAAAATTAATAAAATTTGACAGACTGCATGAAAGAAAAAACTTCAATTAATTCCTTTACTAAATTGGCAGCATGGCTGCAAATATTGACAATATTCATATGAACTTACAAACCTGACAAGGCAAAAAAGGAAATGACCAAAAAGGGATATAGGATGGAACTAAAATTGATCAGTAATGTAAATGAATGAAATGATATTAGCTATATTTACACAGATTGTGGTACAATTGCAACAAACATACATTATACTGCACTATCGCCAATTATCGTTCCCTTTATTCAGTTGGAAGGAAGGAATTTGTAGGGAATACGTCTACAACAAACTAGCAAGTAGCCAAGTAGAAACTCTATTGCTTTCTTTTTCCCTTTCACTGTTCCATATAGAAATGACGACTATATTACTTTCTTCACCATATTCTCATAACTAGTATCGGTTTGCTTAAATTATTATATCCTTCATAAATAGTGCAGGCATTAAATAAAAATTCCTATGGAGTAGGAAATGTAGCTTACTCATTTTCTGATACATGAAAATTTGTTCACCAGCAACAGTAAGCCTTGCTTTAGCAACCCCCACAGCATTGCGAGAGTTAAGTGAGCAACGCATGCATCTCATAAAAGTACCATAATGTCTCAAGTGATATTGGCATGAGCATGACAACCATCGATACAGCAGTGAAAAATGCATCAATCTACACCTTGACCAACAAATCTAAGGGTCACATTGCTATGCATCATTGTGAGCTCGAAAGCAATCTGCTAAAAGGATCTAATCTGCGAGAAGAGCCCTTTTGTGACTTCGCCTGGTCATTGCAAGCACTGCTCACACGCAAAGTTCTCCTATTTCTTATCTTCCGGTAAAAGAAATCTTCAGTGTCTAATACATAATACACCTACGAAACATGACAAATTACCATGTGCAATAAAAAATGGTGATTCCAAATACTCAAACTGTAAAAGCATGCATTCAACCTTTCTCAAAAATGTCAATGTCTTCCAATGATCAAAATACCTTGGACGAATTGCAAGCTATCTTGCACTCTAAACCATTGACAACTTGAACTCCTTCCATGACAAAGGAAGCACTGGAGATTTCATCTCCACTAGTATGCTGGCGTTTACTCCTGCTACAGCAAGTATCTTGTATCAGTGAAATCCATCCAACACCCTTAATAAAAGGGCCAATTTAAAGTCAAAGACCGCATACCTCTTTAGAAAAATCCCAGTCTTCTCTTTCTTATCTGGGACGACTGAGAGGAATTCATTATGTAGATAGGCTGAAAAAGTGGGGTCCAATGACACAGCTGAAACTTCAGGTTTTTCATGCCCTTTCTCCATTAATTGAATAGACAAGCGAGTCGGTGAGGATGACTGCAGCAATAACCAAAAATGTATGACTAAATGAATGTTGCAAATGATCATAAATGGAGAAAATAAAACAGAAAAGTGCAAATAAAATTGAACGTACGCATTCAATGCGGTATATGTTCTCCTCATGAAGTAAAACACGAGCATTTTCGTGATAAACGACATCCAAGAATCGCTCTGGTTTTCTAGAGCTTTCATATGCATATAACTGAAGAAGCTTGTTGTCCATTTCCTCAGTGGCCAATATTTGAAGCTGATAATCAAACACAAGCAACAAAACAAGTTAGATTTATTCAAGGAAAAAACAACTAAATAGCAAGTTTTTGGAATTTGAAAAACCTGTTTGACAAGCTTGTATATGAGTTTGTCTAAAGTGAACAGAAGATATGACTGGGTACCAACAATTGCTCGGCAATCATCCTCAAATTTAGTATTGTCAGATGAACCATCAACCAAACTATATAGTGCATTCATAAACCTGTAACAAGAACATTTACATCAGTTTATAACGCATACAGCTAAGTCCGGAAGCAAAAAAACAAATCCATATTACACAACCTTGAATACAGGTCAGTCGGAACTGTTTCAAGTGAACATTTCCATTTCCTGTCACCAGAAGACGAGTTAATCTTCGCCGATTGTATTCTATCGTACAGAGTCTGTTCAAAAGAGAAGTTAGACGGTTACATAGGAATAGCTAAAGAATATTTGACATGTATTTTGCGTAAAGTCATCCTTACTTGATGTAGTCTAAAGAGCACATAAAAGGAATCATTGCCATAGAAGATGCGGGAACTCTTTGTTCTTTCGTTTAAAGCTGTAGGTACATGCTTTACAAGAGGCTTCACTGTTTGCAGAAAGCGTTCTGAGGGAGGCAATGATGTCCCATCTCCATCTTGTGCATCTGCCATTCCTTCAGCCTCACCTTCACTCTCTGCCTTGTTATCATTCTCATCATGTTCTACTTCATCTTGATCAGGAGAGCAATCCTCTCTCTCACCAGATTCACTGGGGGAAACATCCCCATTCTCTGAAACATTCTCACTGTCCTCAGATGACCTGTGAGCACTTTCCTCGCCTTCATCATCAACATCTACATCATTTTCACCTCCAGCCTCACCATCATGTGCCTCACGTCTCTGTCTGCTTGGACGTGGTGCATTTGAAGCACCGTCATTTGGCTTATTAGCAGGCTCTGTTGCCGCATTTCCATAAAGTGCAAAATTATCTTCCTCAAAATCTCCATTTGGAGACAACTCACCCTCCTCTCTTTCAGCCTTAGTATGTCCATTAGACAATTCACAGTATTTAACATCTTTGTTGGCTCCTGGCACTCCATTTGATGTGGTAAGTGGCTTAGAAGAATCAGCAACCTGCAGAATCAAAAGGCATCACATAAGTCAAGCAATTGTAGACAAAAGAAACGTTCCAACAAGACAATATCAAACATCCATATAGAGCTCCTAAAGTTGTTCATTTAATTGTCATGTAAATTATTGTTGAGGCCTTTGAATTCTTGAGATGTGAGCTAAAGAGTCGATCATATGAAAGAGGATGTAGCATAATAATCAACTAAGTATTAGGCAATATAATATGAACTGAAACATGCGAGAAACTAAATAAGGTCCTTGACTTGTAAGCTTACTCCTGTAAAAAAAATAAACATACCTCCATTGAAGTCAAATTTCCACCATTAGATCTCGACTCAAGACCAATGTCATCTGCCGTATTTCCAACTCTTGATAGTGTAGCAATATGACCTGGGTAGCGTCAGAAAGTTCCAACCATCAAGTCAAAACGTAAAGACAAGAACAAATAATAGCAACCAACTTCCAAAACATGAAGTCAAAAGCAAAAGCTTATGTGCCTTGTTACACGATCATGACATCTATGTACATCATGAAACCTTTCACGTATTAACATAAAACAAACATTAATGCTATGTTTGGATAAGGAAATGGAGGGATTGTATTTCCTTCATTTGTATAAAAAAGAGGAGGGGAGAGAACGGAGGGAAGAAAATTGAAGGGGGGGGGGGGGGGGGGGGGGATTCCTTCACATTTTGTACAAAACAAACACTTCCAATGTAAAAAATACTTCCAAAATTAAAAATATTTGGAAGGAAAAACACAAATCTTCCCTCCCCTCCCATACTCTCCCCTCTCCTTCACTCCTAACATGGGATCCAAACATGTCGTAAACCTCCAAGTAGTAAAGGTTAGCATGAACAGAGTTCTACCTACATTAGATCATCAAATATAGTGATTATGTTCATCACAACTGTCATCAGTAAACATACCTGAAGAGTTTTCAACGTTTCTTCCATGAAATTGCTCAACTCCATATGGAAGAGACGCACGAGTAGTGCTTAATTGTTCATTGGAAGTGGGTTGTTTTCCTAGACTAGATATCTGATCAACCATGTTGCTGTTACTCTGTGTTCTACCTTGATGCAGGGCATTGCTACTGCCATCAGGATATCCATTATCTTTCGCATGATTGCCAGAACTGGATTGTTCCGGTGGACTACCTTCATGTTTGTGAATAGCAGCAGAACCATCAGGGCTTCTATCACTCTCACCAGTAGCAGGGTCTTCGGCTCTGATATCCTCCTTGACTCTCACAGCATCTTCAGAGTCTTCTGCACCATGAGCTCGAGCAGGCACACCAAGCATGGGTTCGAGAAAAGTTGTCCAGATTTTCATCACTTTATCAACCTGTTCAGCCGTACAAACTTCACCACAGGAATATTTCATGAGTTGATACAAATCTTCATGTATTTCTGCATCAGGGTACTCAAATTCCATATGGGAAACGATGGTTCGTTTGTTTCCAGCGGCAACAGCAAGTACATCATCCTCTTTGCCTTTCTGCTCACTGATCTCTTTAACCTCTGCCAATAAAGCTGCATATAGAATTATGATAATCAAATCAGTTAGACCTTAAGTATTACCACACTATAACACCTTGTCCTCAGATTCAGAGCAGATCATTCTGTAATTAACCTAAAGCAAGCCTCAGGTTAAAGAAAGACAAGCGTACTAAAAGAAAATCAACAAATTACCTTTTGTACTCAAGCTCTTTGTGTCATGCTGCTTGAAGTAAAAGCTACGATGATCAAGTGATTTGTGATAATTTTTAGCATATATTTCAGCCCACACCTTATTGAAATCAGCTCGGCATCTGGCCCACTCTTCTTGTTTTTGTTTCAAACGAGTCAATATAACAGGCAAAGCAAGAATTGCATTTTTTCTCAACACGTCCATGACATCAAGACCATGGTCCCCATACAATCGTTCTATGCATCTTAAATTTATAGCTGAAAGGAAAGAAAGATATGTCAAACATGATATGACATAGAAAACACTGTAAAAAGAAAGATCAGAGTTTGCACGCAGAATGTACATGTAAAGTGATCCTCTATCCGAATAGGATTTTCTGTTTTAATTATGTTGGAGTTGATTTTATCCAAAATGTCCTCCACACGCTTAATTGTAATATTCACAGACTCCAACAGCATGTCTAGCTCAAACCTGAACGAGACACAGCATGATGAGAAAGCATTTGGAAGAGAATATGAACATGCAGGAGACTCAATTTGGATATATCTCAATAAAGCTACTAATTTGTGCAAAATGATACTTGCCAAGGGAGACCTGCATAACACAACCATATCCACTGACTGCATAGTAAAACAACTTTGAAGCAAGGACTATACTGAACAATATAGCATTGATACCTGTCATCTTCGCATCGGAAAAGGCTCTCCTCATACTGATTTTTCCGCATGTGTTTAAATGAATAATCCTCACTTCCAGAAGTGACAGAGACCCAATGATCATTCAACACTTTAGCTCCAAGATCTGTTCTGTGGCTTGCCATAGGTATGGGATACTGCAGCAATCAAACACACAAGGACTTAGAAAAAGAATTCATACAAGTCATCTTCAAAGCATCATGTCGAAAAGTATCTGCCTACATTCTTGGGAAGAAGTCGATAACTAGGCGTGCAGCGTTCACAATTGGAGAGGTCAAGCTCTTGTATAGGTTTTCCTATATACTTGTCCTTGTTCGAATTTAAAGACATCCTCAGGTTTGCAACTTCTTTGTTCCCATAAAGAGCACTTCTATCAGTGCGATCCCTTTCTCTGCTTTCGCGATCTCTATCCCTATCATATCTTCCAATTTCTCCTTGATCCCTATCCTCAGCTTTCACTGATTTTGATGGACCGTCGCTGGACAGAGATTCTGGCCACAAAGATTCTGGACAAAAGATCATTCAGTTAATTACAAAAGCATAACTTTTTCCTCTGTCGAATATAAATTTACAAGGCAAGCAAATGAATGCATTTAAATCTTGTGACCCTTAACAAAATATAAGAGCAAATGCAGAGGATAAAACACATGAACATCTGGAGATAAGGGCACGCACTTTTACTTATAACGCTACCAAGAAAACCATCTGCAAAACATCATATTTCACATTAGGAAGCAGCCTAATATTTGATAAGGTGGGATAGACTTGTAAAATAGTTCTCAAACATTACCAATTTTCTCACTACGTGTCAAGAACTCATCAAATCCCTCCATGAGATATGTTCCAAGTATTTCACCCACCTAGAAAGAAAATGGAAGTATTCAATCATGTTACCAATATGTTTACAGTTCAAAAGCTCCAAGGACCAAGATGTAGAGAGTTTTGAAGCAGTAACTGGTGTTACGCTAATGTAAATGATTGCTAACCTAGGTGTTGAAAAAGTTGCATAGAAAATGCAAATTCACTATCATGATTAAGAAATCATACCAAAGAATGCAATTCTTGTCTTGTGATAATATCCCTGCTATATATGTGAAGACATTTTAAAAATTCCTGATAATCCTCAGGACTATGCAATGTCTCCTTGACTTTTTCACAAAATGCAAATTCTTGGCTGTACATACCTGCAACAATTGCCAATCTCAGGACATGATAACCAGGAATGATATAGGCATATAAAATGTTGACTGTAACTGATATAACTTCTTTCCTAGCCTTATACAGAATATGGAAACAAGAGGCTACCAAGCCTTATAAAGAAAGGATAAAGTTCAAAGAAGAAAGCCAAAACCAACAAAAAGAATAAAATTAAGCAAAAAAGGATAAGGTACTGAAACCATTAGAATTAATAAAAGCAAAACATGAAATAACAAGTAGCTAAAAAAATCAATATGAATGGACTGCAAATTCACTAACTCCACCAAATAATTGTGTTCTAAATAATTTGATAAAAATGAAAGCACATTTTCTGCTACGCCTGTCCATCAAAAATGAGCTTTATGGTGCTCTACGAAAAAAAAATAAAGATGAAAAGTTCAAAAGGTCTTCACATATTGTTTTCAGAATAAGAATTTGATAATCACAGTAAAATTAAACACAAGTCAGCTATGCATTTATTTAGTTTAACCAACAATAAGCCGGGTGTGTGTCTGAGCTAGTGCCTAAGTGCGTGCATTGAAACAAACAAACTGTACTTTACATACATATTTATATTCAATGATTTTCTGTTTTCAAAAAATCTTGCCACCATAAGACAGAGCTGATATAAACAATCAGAGTTTGCAAGCTCACTTTTTAGAGAATTCTTATCATCATAAGACCCAGGAACACGCGGTCCACAGTTTTCAGCACCTTGGTCTGTAACAGAGTCTTCATCCCTGAAAGTAGGTTTCTCATTGTTACAAAACAACCATAATAAAAATTATCACAGTCCTGAACACTGATTCCCATTCTAACCTGTGTACAACATCTTTTTTGTCTCGTTCTTTGTCAACCCTTCTCCTTTGCTCTCGCTCTACTTCCATCAGTTTATCATTGTCGAGATCAGAGCAACCAACGTTGATATCCTGGTCCTTCTGCAAGTGTAAATGAACAATCATCAGCAGGAAGATAATTGTACAAGAAAAGAGCAGAGTAGGAAGAATGATGATATATTATTAATTTATTTTTAGTTTATTACCTTGTCAAAATGCATCGGCTTTGTACTAGGCATCCTGTCCCGCAAAATAGAATTTCTACCAGGTCCATGTTGACCTGGTGCTGCTGCTGAAGTATCAGGAAGAAAATGAGCAAATTCCTCAAGAAGGTCTCGATGGTCTTGGAAGAGCGTAGCCACCTGCATATAGAGACATGATAAATAACCAAGATCATACTAACTACAGTCTTTCCTCTCTTGGATCCTAATTTAACAATTTGATGTTTATCTACTATGTCTCACTTTAAAAACTTTACATCCAATCATATCATCTAACTTAAGATAAATTATTTGGACTCAGTGAGGTATCAAAATCTAAGATGTGGAATTACATAGAATAAAAATGAGCAAATGATCTTTCCCACTATCTCCCCCCAACCTCCCCCCATATTAAGAGTGGATGCAGAGGAATTAAAAATATACCTCCTGGTAGACCTCACTAATGGTCTTGTTTTCTTTCCGATACATGTTTAGAATGTCAAGAAATGACTTGTAAACACGATCATCACCTTGGAAACGCGCCTGCAATAGCAACTCAATAACTTTTAATAGAAAAGTTAGATTATAAGTATTACAAAGTACATCCAATGCCATATTTCACCTTAATTTTGTTGACAAAACTAATCGCTTCCTCAAATTCAACCGGCTTCTTTGCAGGAGGATCATCCTCGGGAGGAAGGGTAATTTCATAACCTTTAGGCAAAAAGGTATTAAACCCTAGAATTAAGTTGCGATGCCCTTTGAACAATTCTTTAACTCTTGCAATTACACCTGTGGTATCAATCCTACAAATCAACATACAAAATACAATCAGCAAACAACAGGTACCAAATAATAACATCGCTTTTGAAAAAAGAGCAGGCAACAAGGATCAAACCTCTGAGCTTTGAAATCCTTCATAACTTCCAAAAACTCTTCGTATTTCTCTTTTTTATCTTGAAACATTTCCTTAACTGCCTTCAGATAAGCTAGGGCATCATTAGTCGTTAACCTTTGTGGCGCAGCCGCACCACTTCCGCCACCTCCAACCATTTGAGGCTGCCCAGAACTGAATTCCAAATCCACAAACTCTTAAGTCAAAAATTTCCATGATCACATTACAAGCCACTTACCACAAATTTGATCAAACCCTTTAAAAAAGCCGTACAAAACTCCAACATAAACATATACTTAATCTACTTTATTACTAATTAACAAAAAAGGAAAATAATGTATCAGCATCAAAAACACCATAAAAGTCAAATCTTTAGCCATAATCAAACTACAAGCATTCCAATTCAAGAGTATAATATTAATGCTAATCAAAAATTAATCAAAATTCAAAAAACTATCAGCAAACCTAATTATTCAAACATTAACGGCAACCATATAATCAGAACTAATTTACAAATTTACACATCAAAAAACCATCGAGCACAATTATTAACAAAACGTAAAAGAAATAAATCTTACGTTTCACCACGGAACGAATTAGCAGGTTGAGGCCGTTTGACTTGAGTCCCCGTGTAAACGTCATCTCTAGACCTCTTCATCGCTTAAAACATAAATTACCTTAAAAATCCTTCCCTCTTGATTTCAACACATCATACAGCTGTAATCACCGGAAAATGAAAATTTCTCTGCAAACATCAAAATAACTTAAATTCAAACAAAAATACAGATCTTGAAAACTTAAATTCAAACAAACCTAATCTAGTTCACCAGATCACAACAAAAACAAACAGCTTAACACAATCGCATTACTTAGAAATTACAGAAATCATGAATATCAACACCAACATGAAATTAAAACAAGAAAACAAGATTAAGAAGTGCAAAATATAAACAAGACGATCGCTGAACTTACTGTTATCCTTTTCGTTGGAGACGAAATATCTACAAACTTTCAACTCACAAAAAACATCGAAAGACAAGGAAGAAAAAGTGGTAGAAAGACTTATAATAGTTTGAATTTAGGTTGAAAATGGGAGAAACAGTACAAATTAGAGGGAAGAAATAAGAGTTTAAGAGAGAGGGTGAAGAAAGGCGGAGAGAGATTTTTGAGCTCTGTGAATTGTGAAGGTTGATTTTGGTTTTGGTTTTGGGTGTTGAGAGAAGAAGCTACATCCTAATGTTTGTAATTTGTATGTTGAATGGTATAATAAATAATAAAGAATAAATAATAATAATAATAATAATAATAATAATAATAATAAGGAAAATTGACTGAAATTAATCCTAACTATCACCCGTTGGCCAAAAATAATCCCGACTATCGATTAATTTTTAATAATCCCAACTATTAACTTAATTTGTTCAAAACATCCCCTTTCCAGCCGACCGATTGTAGCAGGTTAAACAGGTTTCAATTTTTTTTCCTTTTTTTTAATTTCAATAATAACCTATCTCCTTCATCTATTGATCCCCTTCCCTCTTCTTCTTCCCCATTAACCCCCATTAATACCCTCCTTCATTGATGAACCCTTACCTTTCAAAAAATCCCCATTAATCTTCAAATTCCTGCAACCTATGGTATTGATACTCCAATATTCATTGATGAACCCTTACCTTTCAAAAAATCCCCATTAATCTTCAAATTCCTGCAACCTATGGTATTGATACCCCAAAAGTAATTAATTCAGCTTGTTCTTCTATGTTTTCAAATCCTAATCCCAAATCTAGGGGTGAACTTTTTGGAGGAAGCTTGACATGCTACCATGGTCTTCTTGCGCAACTGAGGGTTGCCAAAAGAGGTACTAGACCGGAAAACAAATTCTATGGTTGTGGTAATTGGCCTGTAAGTGCTCCAATTTCTTGAAAAATTTTCAATTTTATTTTTTCACCCAAAATAAAACATATTTGATTTAATCTTTGTATGGTTATGATAGGATACTAATTGTAAGTTTTTTAAGTGGGAAGATGATGTTGACAAATTCACTAATGAGATCGAGAAGCATGAACAATTAGATGTTGAAATTGAAGCGTTAGTTGAGAAAATTCAAAAATTAAAAAATAAGAAGAGGACTATGGAAGAGGTGGTTACATCACTTAAAGTTGAAAATGCAAAGCTCAATGGCACAGTGAAGGCCTTAGGAATTATGCTTGTGTTCTCATGGTTCATATGTTTCGCGATTATATTTCTTCTTACTTAGCAATGTACTAACATTCAATGTAATTGGAGGCAATGTACTAAATTGCAACTTGTATTAAGAATCATCACAGCTTTGTTCATGTTCATATAAGCAAATAATCTGGTATTCATGTTTACATATCAGTTGATTACAAATCAGTACGACACAGCAACAAATTGCACAGCATAGCACAGCAACATATTAGTACACTCTGGCAGTCATCATGTTCTTGGATTCATACATATCAGTGAACACTTAGTTGCTTCCTCTTTCTTGGATTCATTGCAGACCGACTGATATGTTCTTGGATTCATTGCAGACCTACTGATATCAGCACAACAAATCAGCACTAACCAACTGATATGTTCTTGGATTCATACATATCAGTGAACACCAAATCAATACAGACCAAATCTGGTAATCATCATGTTCTTGGATTCAAACATAGTAGTTTAGTGCTATACAAATCATGGATTCATACAAAATTACAATAATAGTTCACGGACTCATACATACTAGCTACCCTTACAATCATAGTTAACTATAAAATTAAAATCACTATAGTGCTGGGATTCAATCATATTAGTTGTCCTTCAATACTAATGAAGTTGATTCTTGAGTACTGCAAATCTCCAACGTTGACCTTGATCTTGTGTTCGGTCCCTAACAAGAAAAGGAAGCAAGTCAAAACAACATAGAAACTGACTATTTAGCATTGCAAATATTCAATATTTACATGGCCTGTGGTTGTAGATGAACTTGCACTTCTTCCACTCCTTCGAACAGTACCCCTAACTCCCTGACCCGCCCTTATTGTTTTACTACCTCTACCAATTGCTGAAGGTTGGGTAGACACCAAGTAATGTGAAGGTTGCTGTGTTGGTGTTTTCAAGGGAGTAGTAGCAATTTTTTAGGTCTTCCTCTTGGTTTTTTGGGCTGTGGAGGGACCTCTTGCACCTTACCCTTCTCAGGGCATTTTAGTATCTATGTAACTCTCCTGTTCACTTTCTTCTAGCTCAGTACTTACACAATAGCTCCTATCCTCACTGTTACTATCACCTACCCCATCACTTGACTCACTTACATCTTGATCATCCAAGCCTTCACTAAGTGCATCCTCAAACTGTTCATTCCCATCACCATCATAAACTTCACTAACCCCGACTTTAGATGCTTGACTATCCTCAACCGTAAACTCTTGATTACCCTCTAACAAAAGGTTATCTTGATGGCCTATGGGGTTAAGTGGGGGACTATGAAGGCTAGGGTTTGGGATAAAAGTGGACAAAGGTTTGGGGTTCTATGTATTAAAGGAATCTGGACAGCTGTTTTGGGGACCACATGCCTCAATTTGTTTCTTATATTTGACGTTGCTTTTACCTGCCCTTTTGAAACTTAACTTTGGTACCCTTGTAGTTAAGTCATTTTCCAACTCTGCATCATCACCTACCTTAAGTATATACACAACTACTGCCCTAAATTTAACACCCAGCCTTGCCATTTCCATTACACTTTCATCACTATTTACCCTTTTCAAACCCATCTCAAATTGCATACAAGTTGGGTTCATAAAAACAAAGAATGCTCATAATCAACCCCAACCTTACTCACTACTAAATCATCTAAATCAAACCAAGAAATTAGGTCTGCATCAATTTCTATGGTACAACTTCCACCACCAACTTAATCTAAACCATTGTTTGTCCATTTGAATTTACCCCCAAACCAAAATTTTGTAGTAAATTTGTCAAAAACACCAGCCTAAACGGAATTAAAAGGGAAAAATCAACAACTAATACAATTCAAAAGCAACAGATTACAAAAACAATAAGGAAAACGCCATTAAAAGGAAATCAGCAAAAGGGAAATCGCCAGCAACAGATTACAGAAACAAAAAGGAAATCGCCATTACCATTGATGAACCGAAATTGAGAAGCGCCTTCCACTTCCACACCTTCAATTGATCTTCTTCAACACTAATAATTTGTTTATTCGCGTTCTACTGATTAGTTAGGGTTTGATTTTGAGTGTGGGGAAGGATGTATGGAGGGTCAGTAATGGAGAATGAAGAAGGAGATAGTTTTGGATTATTATTGAAATTAAAAAAAAAAGAAAAAAAATTGAAACTTGTTTAACCTGCTACAACCGGTTGGCTTGTGGGGGGGGGGGGGGGGGGGTGTTTCGAACAAATTAAGTAATAGTTGGGATTATTAAAAAATAATCGATATTGGGGATTATTTTTGGCCAACGGGTGATAGTTGGGATTAATTTCAGCCAATTTTCCTAATAATAATAATAATAATAATAATAATAAATAATAATAATAATAATAATAATAATAATAATAATAATAATAAAGAAACAATAAAACGTAGGGAAATTTAGCAACTTATTTATAAGAAACGCGAGTGGTAGTTTTTTTTAAAAAAATTCCCGATAGCAACATGTTTATGCATTTATCAATTGACGTAATTTTATTGATCTAATGTTTACAAAATTTCGTTATGTTTTCATGGAATTACCTTTTTACTCTTATTCACGGTGGATTCATCTTCTCCAATTTGAAATGTACCATTGTTGGTTTTCATTTTAAACATGTAAACCTTAACGCCAGAGATTCACTTATTCTGCAAATTAAAACAATCAAAAGCAAATTATTATTCTAATTTTTGCAATAAACTGGGAAATGAAAGACACAATCAAAAACAAATAACATGCAAACATTAAAAATACTACAATTAATCCCTAATTTCAACAACAAATTAGTAAATAAAATAAATTCAAAGGTTCAAATAACAACCATTAACATAACAATAGAAGCAACGAACCCTAATTTTTCACATATAAATAAACTTGCAAAAAATTAAAATTTATGAAAAATTATCTCAAATTACAGATTATAAGCTTGTGAATTTCAAAGATAAATTATACTAAATTTTAGGTTACAGCGGAGGGGAAGAAGAGCTCATAGAATGCATTCAAAGAGTGAGGAAAACAAGTTTGAAGTTTGTTGGCTTTCTATAATTTGAAAAAATGGACTTTAATATTTTTTGCTTATTAATGTTATTGAAAACATAAGCAAGCAATTTTAATATTATGCTGTTGAAAAATATTTAAAATAAGCTACCACTCGCGTTTCTTAAAAATACGTTTCCAACATATATAATATTCCTAACATATATAAACAACTAAATTAAATACTTAATAATTTAATTTTTTGGTAATTGGTAGTATTTTTTTCAAATAATTGTTTACTCTTTCACTCACTATTTTTTTAATATTCACATTATTTTTTTTAGGGAAATTATCATTGGTACCCCTAAATTTTGCACTTTATCATACCCTTAAGTTTTTTTTTATTATCAATGGTACCTTCTTGTTATTGAGCGTTTTACAACCGTAACCTTTTCTAATTTTTTCTGTCCAAAACCGTTAACTTTTTTCTTTTATTTTTTTAATGTTTTAAATTGAAAAATAAAAGAAAAAGAAAAAAAGTTAACAGTTTTGGACGGAAAAAATTAGAAAAGGTTATGGTTGTACTATTGATAATCGAAAAAACTTAGGGGTACCATTGATGATTTTCCTATTTTTTAAGATAGTATGAAATATTGAAAATAAAATTTAAATGAGTTATTTTTATGAGAAATTATTGGTGAGACAAATTCCAAAAAAATTATACTAGCAATTTGTACTAATTAGGCTATTTAACTCATGCATGAAACGTATCTTATATATGGTGAAACTATCATATAAGAATTTGTATGGAAATTTGTATTAATTAGGCTATTTAACTCATGCATAAAACGTATCTTATATATGATGAAATTGTCATATAAGAATTTGTGAATTAAAATAATCATATAATAATTTCATTACATGCGCGCGCACACACATATATATACATACACATCATACATTCTATTAATTTTACTGTATAATAGCAAAAAGGAAGTTTAATTGTGAGCATGTCATTTGTCTTTTTTCATTGGTTAGTATTAATGAAATTTGACTGATTTAGATTTTTTACACTTACCATATTTACAAACTTATATTTTCGGAAAACCTCATACATTAATGGATGTAATAAATCACAATTGTTTCAATTACACAGTTGTATATAAATGCACTGGTTAAAAAATTATAATGGGAAATATATAATGTACTGTGTAGAATATTATATATTGTCCGACATAATTCTGGAATTATAAAGCGTAGAAAATTATACTATAGAATAAATTACATTTATTTCAATGTAATTGGAAGTACACAATTTAGAAAATTATACAGCAAAATTACACTGTGTATAAAATTAAACAACAATTTAGGAAATTATTTGAAGTACATAATAACTCTTTTTCTATCAATTGTTATTTAAAACTAAAATGACATAAAATTCAATTAATTAATCATTAAAATCAGTCATTTAAATTGTTAGACTACCATAATTACAATTTTAAATTTTTGAAAAAATGTGAAGTATGGTTTGCATTGCAATCTAAAATTTCATTATAATATTAACGTATATAAAAATCCGTGCATTGCACGGGTATCTATCCTAGTACAAATAATAATGATGAAACAATTAGGATAAATGTCGACTTTATGATAAAAAAATTATGCTCATGTCATGTTCTAATCACGCAAATATTTTTTTTGCACGTTATGTAATATCTTTCAGATTGTATTTGTTTAATTGATTATTTACAAGAGATTTTAAAATTATACTCCTACCTTATTTAATAACTTTTTACCATATACAATCAATTGAGATATGTAGTATTTTAAAATTATGATGGATAAATATTGAATAATATATTAATTATTTATATAATAAATTTATTTTTATTATAATATTTTTGTAATAAATCAAGAAAACAAAATAATTTTACTTTTTCATATGTATTCCTAGATATTTCTTACATGACTATATTCAAAAAATATGTTCTTTAGGCTAAAAACTTATTTAGGGTTTTACAAAGGCATTCGACATTTAAAACATTTTTATATTATTTTTTATGTGTTGAAATTTATTATTATTATTTTTATTCCTACATAATTATTTATAATCTATTTTGTTTAGTGTGTGATTTTATGATTATGTTTTATATATTAGTAATTAGTAATATGTATCTCAATTTAATAGTACCTTGAGTCTTACTAATGCTTTTACAATTTTAAAAACAAATCAATTTATAGTTTCAATAATAAGGAGTCATAGAATAACTTAATCACATATATAAGATTGTTAATTTTTATTTAAATTATTTGTAAACCATGTTTGACACGAAAATCTATCTAGTTGTACTATTAGTACTTTACTAGTATTTTTTAAAAGGTTACTACTTTACTACTCCCCCTGTTCCTTTGTTATTTTTGGGCGTTTCATTTGTTGTTCTCATAAATAATCTTTCTATTTGCATCATGAATTTGACAAAAATAACATTGTTTATCCCTATTTTGATATTTTAATAACGCTTATGGTCCCTACATATATTCAACTAATTTCATTTTAACTTATAATTCTTATGGTCTCCACATATTTCCCACTAACTTTATAATTTTTTTTAATTAGTCGTGGTTCTCATATTTTTTCTACTAACTTTCTTTTAATTTTTTTAATGTTTATGGTTTTCAATTTTCCTCCATCAAATTTAATTTTCAATGAAATAATATATCTATCATCTAAAATATTAATTTTCTTAATTTCCGTAAACATTCATTGTAAGAACTTTATTAAGAAACGGAAGGAGTAGTATACTCCATAATTACTATTAAGTAACTAAATATTTTGATTTAATTTCAATTAACTTCGTTTTGATTTATTTATCAAGAGACCGTTTGTTTGAGAGACATATCTCTAACCCAACCCATTAAAGATTAATGTCTACTTTTCCTATTCTTAATGCCTTTTACATTATCTTTAATGCTTACTTATCGTATCCTTAATGCCTACTTTCAATATCTTAAATGTCTACATACAATAATTTAAAAAATATATAATGAACCGGCTCAATTAGAGATAAAACAGCTAGTCTCTTGAGAAACCGTTTCTATGGGAGACGATCCTCAAGCCCAGTCCACTACATACTTTTCATTAATTATTAAAAAAAACTAAAAAAATAAGAATGACTTAAGTTTTGTGAGTTTAAAAAAGAAATTGCTTTAACTTCCCAAGCACAGCAGGAGTAAATTCTCCTCGAAAAAAGTGTTGCATTTAATGTTATATTCATCCATCTTTTTTTTCTCTTTTGCCATTGTTGTGTCTAACACCAAATTTTCTGCCATTGATATGGTTATTTTTCTAATTGTATCTTAATTTTGCAATATTTTTGAGAAGGAAGGAAGACTCATATTTGGTTCTTGATTTTTTTGAAATTAAACTCCCAATTGTTGTTTTGTATTTTTTTATAAATTAAGTCTGATGTAAATAGGCATTAAGTGTTTTGTAAATTGGCATTAAGTCTGATGTAATTTGACATTAAGTTTGATGTAAGGTTGCATTAAGTATGATGTAAGTTAACGTTAAGTCTGATATAAGTAGACATTAAGTCTAATGTAAGTTGGCATTGAGTCTGATGTAAGTAGGCATTAAGTGTACTATAAGTTGACATTAAGTCTGATGTAAGTAGGCAAAGTGTGTTGTAAGTTGACATTAAGTCTGATGTTAGTTGGCATTAAGTCTGATTGAAGTAGACAATAAGTGTGTTGTAAGTTGGCATTAAGTTTGATGTAAGCTGGCATTAAGTCTAATGTAAGGTTCAATAGTGGAAAAAACTTTATTTGCTGCGGTTTTTTGGCCATAATATGCTGCGGTTTTGGCCCCAAGCAATAATGATAGCAGCAAATGGCCTATTTTAAATGTTGCGGTTTTAAACCGTGGCAAAAAAATGCAACATTTGCTGCGGGCCATAAAAAAACCGCTGCAAAAAATTGCAACATTTGCTGCGGGCCACAGAAAAACCGCAACAAATAGTCTTAACTATTTGCTGCGGGCCACGAAAAACCGCAGGAAATAATCTTAACTATTTGCTGCGGTTTTTTTGTGCCCCGCAACAAATATTTGTTATTTTCTTTTTCTCTTTTTTCGTTTAATACTAATAATAATCCAATAATAATGTACAATGTAATAAACAATGATTAATCCAATAATCCAATAATAATCACAAATAATCACCAATAATTTCTTTGTAATAATAAACTCTCGATCGTATATATAATATAATAATATGTACGTACATATATATTAAAGTCCTAAAAATCTAAACTAATTACAATTTACCAAGAACAAAAATTAGCAAGATACGCGACAATCTTGTCTTTTAATTCGCGCATTTCTCCATTTCTCAAAGGGCGTGTTTCCCTTGGAATGTCGTATAAAACCTATAATATAATATAAAATTAAAATATTAATAAACATAAGATTTTACCAATAATATAATATAGTAAATATATATATATATATATATATATATATATATATATATATATATATATATATATATATATATATATATATATATATATATATATTATAATTTAAGAACGTAACAACTACTTACGGCATCTATATTTTCGACTCCAACCTCCTTCACGGATTTTATAATATTGTTCATGTAAAAAGCTTAAAAACGCAAAAAATCGTAACTTAATTAACACGTAATTTCTAGCATATGACTATGATTTACAATTCTAACCACTTCAACACAATAATATATACCAAATAGTGTTGTGTGTCAAGTTTCGTGCAAAACAAACTAAGTTTGAGCTACCTAATGGGCGAAAGTGTCAAAAACACTTAAAAACCCATAAAATCGCAACTTAACACGTAATTTCTAGCATATGACTATGATTTACAATTCTAACCACTTTAACACAATAATATATACCAAACAGTGTTGTGTGTCAAGTTTCTTGCAAAACAAACCAAGTTTGTGCTAGTTTATGCGCAAAAGTGCCAAAAACGCTTAAAAACCCTTAAAATCGCAACTTAACACGTAATTTCTAGCATATGACTATGATTTACAATTCTAACCAATTCAACACAATAATATATACCAAATAGTGTTGTGTGCCAAGTTGCATGCAAACAAACCAAGTTTTGAGCTACTTTATGCGCGAAAGTCCAAAAAAATCTTTAAAACCCATAAAATCGAATAGTGTTGCATTGTATACGTACCTTTACTGCTGTCCATTTCGGAAATGTGGCTCTGGATATAGATCCCATTTGTCCACGCACTTTCTTCATTGTGCTGAAACGCATGGGAAAAGTAATACTATTTATATATATATAACACTTAATTAAATCAAATTGGTAAAATAATTAATATTACGTACACATTCAACAACGCTTTGAATTTTGTGTTACGAGACGGGCTTTGAGGTTTTTGTAATGAGTCGAAGACGTGCACAGTGTTCGTTAAAGGACAAATGACCAAAAGTATCCAATGCAAACTACAAACGCAAAGTTAAAATCAACAAATTAGAGATTATGTGAACTTAAAAATCAAAAGATAAGTTCAATTTCAAAAATAAAACTTAATCTTCCACATATGGAGCCAGAATGAACGTGTGTTTAGATGGAAGGGAATTAGTCAAAGAAGTCTCAATGTATGCTTTGACGTCATTTGGATCATTTACACTTTTAGTACCCGTAATCAACTCAGGACAAAACCATCCAATTTTTATTGGAGGTTCGCAAGAATTTAGCTCCTCGTAAGCCGCACTAAACTCACGAATAAGAAAATTTTGTCAGTAATTCGGTTATTAAAACAATTAACAACAATACCTAACTTGTAAGATAATGAACATCACCTCATGTAGACATGGATAAGAGCTACTTTCAACATCTCTTCTCTCAAAAGTTGCCCAATGTCACTAGGACCAATAATTACAAATGGGCTCTCTACAAAGCAGAATTGTTCCTTCTGCAGGTTTAGAATGATTGGGTCCTCCTCACTTATGCGAGACGCACAAGTGTGCAACCATTTGCAATCTTGAGAGAGATCTTTTAGCTCCGCATCACTCAAAATTGGAGTGATTGGCATCGACTTTGACCCAGTCGACACCTTTGATGAGGAACTGATCTCTCTCCTAGAGCCCTTTGGACTCTTTTGCTATTTCAATTTATACAATTAAATTAGTGTAAGCATGAAATTAAAAAATAAAAATAAATAAGATACAAATGATTATTACCATGGTAGTGAATCGGACCCAAGCATATGACCATGTGACGAAACTACCTAGCGCGTCTGATAGTTTCTCAAGGCTCCATTCTGGCATTGGAACCGGAAGTGAGAAATCTTCAAACCCCTTTAGAATAGTTTCTACGGTTGCACTGATGTGGCCACTTGTAACAGGCATCGAATGCACTGTTTTGCCCTCTTTGGTTGGCTGGGCGCCTGGGCCACACCATATGCAACCTCAGTTAAGTCGCCATCACTAGCAACACCTAACTGAGGCAGCAAAAGAGAACAAGGAGTCGCCTCCTAAAAATTATTAAGTTTAGTATAATAAGCATCATAATAAAATATTAAAACGCGTTGCAATTTAAATTAATAAGTGCTTATATATTTAAAAACTATGTACCTGTACCACTGGCTCCGGATTTGAGCAACGGAGTACATGGTCTCCGGTGTGGGGTTTTGCCCTTCAGGGGTAGTAATGGGCTGGGGTGCTACGGGGTAATGGGCTGGGGTGCTACAGGGTAATGGGCTCGGGTGTTGGCTCGACTGAAGCGTTAGGATCTCCATGTTGACTTTGCTGATCCTCGACAATCAGGTTTGCCAAGTCAACAGTGGGTGCTCCCATCTTCTGCAACACAAGTGCCACCTTAGCGAGAACGTCCTTCGTAATTTCTGTTCGAAGGGTTGCTACTTCATCAGGTGGCATCGTTCGGGATTGAGTAACAACACACTCTTTGTCGAATGCCTTCTTTAAACCCACGCGTACGCCTTCTTTTCCATCTACCCACCCTCAATGGTCTTTCCCTAAGACCATATGCAATGCGTCAACATTGCCTTTTGGGGTGAACTCCCCGTAGCTTCTTTTTCCTTCCAGTCCATCTGTTCAAATAAAAAGTGACATATATAACAATTAGTATAAGAAAATCAAAGCCAAAAAATACAAAACAAATCAAGAATATACTTAATAATCTCAAAACTCACCACAACATCAGCAACCTTCTTCGTTCTCGGATCAGTGATTGTAAAGTTACCACTTGCATCTCGGGAATGAAGTCCGCAATACCAATCTCGCACCCGATCTCCAGCAGAAGTATTCACGGATACAGAGGTAATTGTAGATGAGGGTGTGGCTGGACTTTGATTGGGGTATAAACCCGCATCCACCCACTCTTTTCGGACCTCATCGTACGTTTTTTGGCCCAAGCGATGGTAAAACTTCCGTTTGCTTGCTAATTTAGAAGCTTTACCACGCTTTTCCTAATTAATCAATGGAAATTGAATGTCATATATTAGTTTAATGACTGAATCAAAAGAAGTAAATTCAAATCAAAAACTATAATATAATATGAAATACTTACAACTTCAATGGGAGTTGTTCTTTTGGCAACAAAAGCCTCTCATTCCTTCTTCGATATGTGACCCCATATTTCGTAGGGCATCTTCGAAGGTGCTTGCTCTCCACCTTCGTTTCCCGTTTTGACCTTTTTGGTCGTACGGGCACGCTTCTTCGTGATTCAGCCAGTTACTAGCTTGGATTTGAAATCTCTGAATCTTTCAGCAACAGTTGAAAGAAATACATTCTTCTTAACCTCATCGCTCTCGATGTGAAAAAAATTCTACAAAAAAAAATATATTTATTAGTGTCAATTAAATTAATTTTAAAATGAAACTAAATGAATAAAAATAGTAAAGTTGCTTACCACAGTATCATTTCATAGAGAGTTCTTCAAACCCTCTGGAACCTCGTTCCATGTACAATATGGAAATCTTGCGGATACATAGGCCCACTTGTTTTCCATATTGTCTATGCCATTTTCCACAAGGTTGACCCAATGCATTGTATTCCAAATGCATGGGTTCTGTGACTTTGAGGTTTTTCGTAGGACCTCGCCCTTTTCTTTTCTTACTGGTAGTGGGAGCATCCATTAGTGGGGTGTCTTCAGTCTCATAATCATTGTTAAGTGGTAGAGCGTCTTCAGCCATACGCTCGTATCTCACAATTTGTTCCTCTTCAGTGTCATGACTATGTTGCTCATTATCCAGGTCTTAATCTCTGGGATAATTTCGTCTCTGAAAAGATGCATTGTATATCAGTACCTGAAAGTGTATGAATAGAAATATATTAGAACACAAGCTAAGTAATATTAAGAATATGACTATGATTTACAATTCTAATACGTTCAACACAATAATATATATCAAATAGTGTTGTGTGCAAAGTTTCATGCAAAACAAACCAAATTTGAGCTACTTTATGCGCGAAAATGCCAAAAAAGCTTAAAAAAAAACCTTAAATTGCAACTTACCAAGTAATATTAGGAATATGAATATGATTTACCATTCTAATACGTTCAACACAATAATATATACCAAATAGTGTTGTGTGCAAAGTTTCATGCAAAACAAACCAAGTTTGAGCTACTTTATGCGCCAAAAAAACTTAAAGAACCTTAAAATCGCTACTTACCAAGTAATATTATGAATATGACTATGATTTACAATTCTAATACTTTCAATACAATAATATATACCAAATAGTGTTGTGTGCAAAGTTTCATGCAAAACAAACCAAGTTTGAGCTACTTTATGCGCGCCAAAAAAACTTAAAGAACCTTAAAATCGCAACTTACCAAGTAATATTAAGAATATGACTATGATTTACAATTCTAATACTTTCAATACAATAATATATACCAAATAGTGTTGTGTGCAAAGTTTCATGCAAAACAAACCAAGTTTGAGCTACTTTATGCGCGCCAAAAAAACTTAGAGAACCTTAAAATTCATACCTTATGAATCACTTAATTCAAATGTATTCCATCTGTGTGATCTACACGCATATAACCAACATATACATCATCTTGATCCACTGATTTTGGATTGATAAAGGGCGGGGAATCTTCAAAAGCTTCATATTCTTCCTCATCCTCAACATCACCTATACCAAGGATGCTTCTTTTTTCCGGTACAACAATAGACCATTTTTTATCAAACGGGTCTACAATGTAGAATACTTGCTTGGCTTGTGTGGCTAGTATGAATGGCTACTCACTATCAAGCAAACGAGCTAACTTTACAAGAGTGAATCCACAAGGGTCGTCATTTTTTATGCATCGTCGATTATTATCTACCCACTTACATTTGAAAAGACCAATAGTGAAAGTATAGTAGTCAAGCTCCCATATTTCATGTACCCGTCCGTAATATACCAATTTAGCATCAACCGGCGCTTGATTCTTGGCACTGGAATAAAATGTAGATGACGCCAAAATAGAAACCCCACTATTCTGCAGATAAGATGACTCTTTGTCTTGACCCTCAGTCCAAAATGTGAACCCATTGACATCGTAACCCTCATATTTGTTGACATCATCACGAGGACCAAAAGCTAAACACTTAACAATTTCTGATACACCCTTGAGTTCTTCACATATTACTCGATTATGTAACCAATCAATAAATGTCTTGTCATGCAACTGCATCAATCCTCTATTCCCGACCCTTTACAAGGATATTTTGCGCGCAATATATCTAAATGCTCACTCAAAAAAGGATTGACTTCAGGAATATGATTCAACACATACAAGTGTGCTTGTAGATGACTGTCTCGAGGAGGTGTGATTGATTTGGAGCCAATTGTTCCTTTTCTCTCAAGCCTTCCTTCATGTCGAGAGGTGGGAAGTCCAATAGGCGTTGCCATAGCTAAATACTCGGCTATAAAGTTACTAATCTCATCGCTCACAGTGCCTTGAATCATACTCCCCTCTGGTTGTGCTGGATTCCTAACCTTGTTTTGTAAAACACCCATGTGTCTTTCAAAAGGATAACACCACCTTAAAAAAATGGACCCAAAAGTTTGATCTCACGAATGAGATGGACAATAAGATGAACCATTATGTCAAAGAAAGAAGGTGGAAAATACATCTCAAACTTGCAAAAAGTTACAATCACGTCGACTTGAAGAGCATCAAGTTTAAAGGGATCAAGAACTTTACTACAAATTGTGTTGAAGAACGAACATAGCTCGGTAATAGCATATCTCACATGTTTTAGCAGTATTCCACGTATTGCAATTGGTAAGAACACTTGCATCATTACATGGCAATCGTGAGATTTCATGCTTCCCAACTTCAGCTCACCATTTAGGCTCACAAATCTCTTCATGTTGGATGAGTACCCAGACGGATCCTTAATGCCATACAAAGACTCACAAAATGCCCGCTTCTCTGCTTTGGACAATGTGTAGCAAGCTGGAGGCAAATAAACTTTGTCACTACTCATCTTCTTCTTACCGCTCTTTCCCTTGTAACTGCCACCAAATTCATCAGCTCTATTTCTTTTCTTACTCACCTTAACATGTGCCCACAACTCCGGACGAAGACTGTTACATTCAAACCAATCTCGCACGGCCCTAACATCCTTTGTCTTACCCGGAATGTTCATGAGAGTCCCGAGTATGGCATCACATACATTTTTCTCTATATGCATAATGTCAAGACAATGCCTAACCTGTAGATCTCTCCAATATGGAAGCTTCCAAAAGATTGATTCTTTTTTTCATAATCGGTCTTCACCCCTATGCACTTGCCCTGTTTTACCAAATACAGTCTCAACTCCCTTAACCTGTTCATAAACCTCATAACCGGTCAATGGTCGACGAGCTACACGGTCCTCAACCTCCCTGTTGAACATCTTCTTCTTCTTACGATATTGGTGATCTCATGGGAGGAACTTTCGATGGTGCATGAATACATGTTTGCACTTAGGAATCCACGTGGATTCCATGTCATCGATACATATTGGGCATGCTTTCTTCCCTTTGTTCTTATACCCCGATAAGTTGCCATATGCCGGAAAATCATTAACGGTGCATAAAAGCATTGCATGCAAGGTGAACTCCTCATTAACATATGCATTAAACACGGAAACGCCTTCATCCCACATCTTTCTCAAATCTTCAACGAGAGGTGCAAGATATACATTTATGTCATTGCCAGGTTGTTTAGGACCCGAGATAAGAATAAGCGAAAGCATAATGTACTTACGCTTCATACACAACCAAGGTGGCAAATTATAGATCACTAACAGTACTGGCCAAGTACTATGTTGAGAACTAAGATTGCCGAATGGGTTCATTCCATCCGTACACAGTCCGAGACTTAAATTACGAACCTCATCCCAAAAAGTCTTATGCAACTTATCAATACTCTTCCACTCCGGAGAATCAGATGGATGTGTGAGCAAGTGACCTTTCTTCACCCTATCTGCATGCCACCTCAAATTTAACACATCTTTCTTTATAGAAAGCAAGCGCTTGAATCTAGGTATTATTGGAAAATACCACAATACCTTAGCCGGGGGCCCTTTAGCATCCCAAGCCCCTTTACGCTTGTAGCGCGATAACCCACGCCTAGGACACTCTTCTAAGTTCTGGTTTTCATTCCGATACAACACACAATCATTTGGACACGCATGAATCTTCTGGTACTCTAAGCCAAAAGGACACATGAGCTTTTTGACATAATATGTCGACTTTGAAAGTTCATTTCCCTCAGGAAGCATCTCACCTAACGCTTATAATAACATAGTGAAACTAGCGTCACTCCAATTGAACTTTGACTTAATGTTGAAAATTGTCAACACTGCTGTTAGTTTGGTGAACTTTGTACATCCAGGGTACAAAGGCTTTTGAGAAGCCTCTGTCAACAAGTCAAAAACACGAGGACGTTTTCCTAACTCATCCTCGACTCCCTCCATCATCTCATCAACACGATCCACATCCTCATCGACATTCTCTTCATCTGTCTCATACCCATCAACATGATCTACTACATCCTCATTAACATCAGCTACATTATTGACGTCCTCAACAACACTTTTTTCTTTGTAAACTCCCTCCTCACCATGCCAAACCCAAACATGATATTGAGGCCTAAACCCACGTCGAAGTATGTGCTCCCTAAGGATATCAACACTATCTACCTTTGATACATTGCCACAAGTGACACATGGGCAATAAAAACCAACTCCCCCCGTTCTAACTTGATGTTCAACCGCAATACTACAAAATTATAATACGCCATCAATATATTCTGACGATTCAATGCTTCCATACATCCAAGAACGATCTTTTGTCATCCTAATCAGTGTGATTAAATAATTCAAAACAAAATTAATAACAACTTTTTAACATATATACTTATTTATAACAAACATATTTAACCTTAAAAATATATACTTATTTATATCAAATCTATTTAACCCTAAATATACATACTTCATATTCTAATTCTATACTTGATACTTCAATATTAAGCACTACATTGTAAATAAAATCATATTCTAATTCTAATAGTTAAAGACATAACTATAACAACAAACCACATTTTTAACAATTTACACAAATATTTAACAAACTAATAACATAAACTTAAATAATGTAAAATTCATAAATAAATTGATATCTTTAACATTAAACAATAAAGATATGAACTTGCAAATTAGTAAAATAAATATAATTACCTTAATTTCGTGGGTTATGCTATCTACAATGAAAAACAGAGAAACAAAATTAGTATACAAACAGTTGCCCTAATTTTCGAGTGTTTTCATGAATATCTTGCAAAACTTAAAATGCTTAACAAATTAAAAAGAGAAAAAATACCTTAATTTCGTGGGTTTTTAAGATGAACAACACCAAAGTATTAAATTTCGAGTTTATGAATAGTTACAGTCGAGGGTTTATGAATAAGAAGTAGCAGTGAACAGGAAAATGTCGTGGGTTTCAATGGGTTTTTTGAGTGTTTTTCAAGTGAAAAGAAGTAACAAATATGTCGTGGGTTTATGAACCAAGAAGATGAAGAACAAGGTTAATTTGAATAAACTGTTACAGTTTATGAATCAGTTTTTGAATCAGTTTATGAATCAGTTTGCGAAGAAGCAGCAGATGATGAATTTATGGGTTTTAGAAGAAGATGAAGATGAAGAATGAAGCAGTTTATTGCGAAAATGGTGGGTTTGAGAGAATTATACAACAGTAGTCGAGTAGTATTTGTGAAATGAAACATTGAATGACGGGTTTTAATTTTGTGAAATGAAATTTATTTGCTGCGGGCTTACACAAAAATCGCAGCATTTGAATGTAGCAGTTATGAACTATTTGCTGCGGGCTCATATAAAACCGCAGCAATTGAGTGGCCAAGTGAGTAATTGCTGCGGGCAATGAAGAAACCGCATCAGTTGATGATTTTTTTTTTATAAATTCTTTTTCTTATTTATTGCTGCGTGTATAAAAAACCGCAGCAAATGACACGCAGCAGATACATTTTTTTCCACTAGTGGTTGCATTAAGTATGATGCAAGTTTACATTATGTCTGATGTAAGTAGGCATTACGTATGCTATAAGTAGGCATTAAAACACAAAATCTTTAAAATGTAAAGGGATTATATATATATATATATATATATATATATATATATATATATATATATATATATATATATATATATATATATATATATATATATATATATATATATATATATATATATATATATATATATATATATATATATATATATATATATATATATATATATATATATATATATATATATATATATATATATATATATATATATATATATATATATATATATATATATATATATATATATATATATATATATATATATATATATAGATAGATAGATAGATTTAGGATCTAATAGGACAATACGGATAGGAAGGAATTTCATCCGTTAGATCTTAAATCAATGGTCCATCTTGCACGCGGTTCATAACAAAAAATAAATTGTGATGTTTTCTTAATTAATATGTGATACTTTCTGTATAAACATGTGTCACTTGAAATTGTGATGTTTTCTAAATTAATATGTGATGCTTTCTTCATAAACATGTGTTACTAGATCTTCTGCTAAGACAACTTTTTTAAACCGTTAGATCTTAATCAATCAACGGTAGCTACTCCTTCCTATCCTTCCTACTTTCACACCCCTTCTTACTGGATCTCTACCATATATATATATATATATATATATATATATATATATATATATATATATATATATATATATATATATATATATATATATATATATATATATATATATATATATATATATATATATATATATATATATATATATATATATATATATATATATATATATATATATATATATATATATATATATATATATATATATATATATATATATATATATATATATATATATATATATATATAATCCTTAATGCCAATTTACTTCATCCGTAATACCAACTTACAGAATGTTTAATGCCTACTTATAGTGTACTTAGTGCCAACTAATAGTATGTTTAATGCCTACTTCCTATATACTTAATGTCAACTTATAATATGCTTAATGTCTACTTACATCATTCTTAATGCCTACTTAAATCATCCTTAATGTCTACTTATAGTATCCTTAATGCCTATTTATATCATTCTCAATGCCTACTTACACAATGCTAAATGTCAACTTCCAATATGCCTAATGCCTACGTAAAATATGCTTAATGCCTACTTATATCTTCCTTAATGTCTACTTATAGTATTCTTAATGCCTATTTACATCATTCTTAATGCGTTTTTATAATATGTTTAATGTATCCTTAGAGTATGTCTAATGCCTACGTACAATATGCTTAATGAATACTTAGAGTATGTATGTCTACCTACAATATGCTTAATGCCTACTTACAGTACGCTTAATGACTACTTAGAGTATTCTTAATACCAACTTCATTCATGTCCTTTCTTCTGTTTCCAATTTGACATAACACAACTTCGTGTTCTTGTATTTGGGATTAATAATCTTCTATCAAGCTTGCTTTTTTCTTATAAAATTTTCATTAATGTAACTAAAAAATTACATATTATTCACACAAAAAATTACATACTATCCATACGAAATATATATTATTAAACAAATAAATCTATTAAAAATACCCTAAAAAAGGAAAATATATATTCAACAAATAAATGAATCAAATTTGTTTATGTATGAAAAAAGAAAAATAAAAAAGATGAAAAGATGAAAAAATTAATCAAACTTGTTGATTCAACAAGTAATGGTATGAAAAATGGAGAAATTTTGAGAAAATAAAGCCTAAGAAGGGAAAAATTGAGAAAAAAAAGGTGAAAAAGTTAATAAAGAAAAAATAAAAATGACATAAATATGCATATTTAATGGGGCCATGGGGGAGTTTAATTTTTTAGAACTTATAATTTCAATTATTTAATTAAACTAAATTCTGAATATTTTTTTAAAAACTTAAATGGCCAACCCCTAAAAAATGTTGTTTTTGAGAGACGTTTTTTATGAGAATTTGTTATTAAAAATAGTGATGTAATTTGTACCCTAAAGTAGGAAGTTGGGTGAAATTTAGGAGCCGCATAGCCCATAGGGTTTTGGTTTTGTTCAGGCCTAGGTTTCGCCTCCTCTTCTTCTTCTTCTCCGAGACACACTAACACTACACACACAGAGAAGACGAAGAACTTTTACAAAAATGTCGCAATCACTAGAATTATTACTGATTCAATTCTTGATGCCCGATAATGATGCTAGAAGACAAGCTGAAGATCAAATTAAGAGATTATCCAAAGACCCACAAGTTGTTCCTGCTTTAGTTCATCATCTTCGTACTGCTAAAACTCCCAATGTTCGTCAACTTGCTGCTGTTTTGTTGCGAAAAAAGATTACTGGTCATTGGTCTAAACTTGCTCCTAATGTTAGACAACTTGTTAAACAATCTCTTATTGACAGTATCACCATGGAGCACAGGTTTTTTTTTTTTTTTTTTTTTTTTTTTTGTTTTTTCAATAATTCTTTGTCAATAGTTTTTATCGGCCCGACATGTCTTATATATGAAGATTTGATAATACATTTAAGACTTTAGGTATTATTAGTTATATTGGAATAATTGTTGAAGAAATTAATAGTTGATGGCTGAAAAAAGAGTAGACTTTTGTGTTGATGGTTGATTGTTAATGGGCAGTTGAGTGATTGTTTAAAGCCAATTTAATTTTAATTGTGGTTTTGAGGAACCATCCTTTTGTTGATTGTTCAAGACACTGCCAGTTATTTTGGTGGAGTTTTAAGGGAATTTTATTTGAAACCCAAATTGTCCCAGAAATGATATTTTTATTCAGTTAAAATGATTGATATTTTACAAATTGTTTCCAATTAATTTGAAAATGATGTTTTTGGGTTCAAATTCAATATCAAAAGAAGCTTATAGTTCCATGGTTCTGCAATTGCAGCACTCCGGTGAGACGAGCGAGTGCAAATGTTGTGAGTGTCATTGCAAAGTATGCTGTCCCTGCTGGAGAGTGGCCTGATTTGTTACCATTTCTATTCCAGTGTAGTCAAAGTGCACAAGAGGATCACAAAGAGGTATGGTTTACTGCTGTTGCACTTATTAACAGATTGGTTGTCATTTTGTCACGACTGTCTTCCATTTGTTAACTTGACTTTGATGAACTTTTTTGCTTGCTCAAATAACCTGATTGCTTTTGCTTACTGCCACATTTGTCTCACTTCAATGTTGAATTTGATGGCTCTGAGGTATAGGTCCATTTTTTGGTCCTTGAAGCCATCCTTAGTATGTTGGCTTATTGTGGCCAGACATATTCCTTGGTATATCTTTTTTTCATACTGTGGAAATAGTAGTAAAAAGTAGGTTTCTTATTCTGAGAAGAATTTTAACAGATCTTATATGGCCTCATATCAGAAGCATTAGGTTTATATTCCTTTTTGACCAGTTCTTGGTTTATGTTGGTAACTTGGTATCTAAATGTACATATCATAAGAGTTTTACTAATAAAAGACCAATTGACAGTCCAATATGCACTCTTTGAAAATTTGAAATTTTAACACTAAAAATAACAAGAAATAGTACTAAGAGTTACATTGTTGACCATCAAACAGTCATTGCTTCTCAAATATAAACATATTCAACAATATGTGATTTTGTTTCATTCATTTAATTTAATATTAAGAGGTTGTCTCTATGTATCTTAAGCCTTAAGCTTGTAATTGCGAATATTAATATCAGAAATCTTCAGCAATAATCACAAGTAAATGTGATTTCTTGCATGAGTTGAGTATGAATTTCTTGTTCGAGTTGTGCAAGAAAATTTCTTAGTGTTTGCTGTACCCACATATTTTGCGGCTTGTTGACTTCAGAAAGGATATCATAAGCTAACAGATTGACTTTGGGTTTTCATGCTAGGTTTCGTTGATTCTTTTCAGCTCATTGACTGAAACAATTGGGGATACTTTTCGGCCGCATTTTGCAGACCTTCAAAGTCTTTTGCTTAAATGTTTACATGACGAGACAAGTAGCCGAGTTAGAGTTGCAGCACTCAAGTAATTAGAATCCTTGTTTCACTTCAGTTTTCTTGTTTTGCTTGTGTGGAATAGGTTTCTTGTTGACTGATAATCATAGTGTATATAATATTCTTTGACAGGGCTGTTGGATCTTTTCTAGAGTTTACACATGATGCATCTGAAGTGGTGAGTTTCTATGTTCTTCATGCATTTTAATTTTATTTTTCTTTTCTTTATTGATCAAGAATTCTTCCTAGGGCCTAGGGGGTTTACTTTGTAGTATAAATCAAGTAGGATTGGTGAATTTTTTTTTCTTTTGCAACAAAATCAGAATAGTATCCCATCTTAACGATAAGGCAAAAACTAGGCTTAAGATATTTGCTTCCATATTGAGTCCTCTTTTAGACATCGAAGACATACAATTCTCAGATTTGAACGAAACCTAGACGGGTTCGTGTTTGCGTTGTATATGAATAGGTCAAAAAATCCCTTTATTTAAACCTACCCCGTTTAGTTAATTGGGTTTGATATCACAACATTTATCTGGTCAATCCGATTTTAATCAACTAACTCGTTTAGAATTTTCTAGTTTCTATTTTAGGGTTTTTAACGTTGATTATATCTTAATTTTTAGGCCTCATTTTAAACATTTAGGGCCATATGTTATTTTTTTTCTTTGTTTTCTAATTTTCAACTTTTTGAACGCTAGAAACCAAAAATATGAAATTAAACTAAGCGATTCACTTTTAAATTGTTAGTTTTCAAAATCATCATGTTCACTATGAATTGACTAATTTTTTGTTCATTATAGGACTTATTTCATATGACATTGAAAATCAAAAAAAGTATAAAACATAAAATCACATGACCCTTGTCGTTGGCAACAACTTTTTCAGTACTGAGGTGGGAACCTTTCTCAGTCATTAAAAATAGGATGAGATGAAGAAACAAGAGAAAAAGAAAAGAAAACAAGATAAACAGAGAAAAGGAATAGAAGAGAAGATGAGAAGAAAAGAACAAAAAACTTGCCATTAAGGTTTGGCTATAAGAATAAACAAACAGAAACAACGATCAACCGACATTCCTTCTTTCCATCTTTTCCCTTTATATGAGAAAAAAAGGAATTTTTTTGTGTGTAATAACAACTCGAGAAGGATATGTTATGTAAATAATACAAGCTATAGGCTAGTAAAACGAGTAAGATCGACAATGCAATATTATCATATAACTTTCCGTCTTTCTTATAAGCTTGTTCAAGTTACTTTTAGTAATCTGAATTGTTTTCTCATGCTATGTGATTTAATATAAAATTTCTACTATTGATGAAGGCCTTTGAGATTAGCGACTCCTGAGCTATCAATTAGTGATCCCGCAGATTACTAGAAAAAAATCACAATTGTGTTATTCTCTCAGGAATACATTATCCTTCTGCTGAATTTTAAGTTCTCTCTTATCGTTCTTTTTACTTGTTCTTTGACGTTGATAACCAGAATTCTAGCTTTTGTCTGTCTGAAATTGATCCTTGCTAATAATCGTCTTTAAGTTCAAAAGTTCAAGTTAGTGTTATTGTCCCAATTTCAAATTAAAAAGTGCCTTTTTTTTTTCTGAAACTAACTTTTGTAGGTTAAAAAATCACCAGTTGTTTCTTTAAAAATTTTTTTCAGTTCTATATTTACTGATGAAATTTAGTTTTCTTGCTTAATATAGGTTAGATTCAGAGATTTTATACCTGGAATATTGCATGCTGCAAGACAGTGTCTTGTTGCTGGAGAAGAAGATGTGGCAGTAATTGCCTTTGAAATATTTGATGAGCTGATTGAGTCACCTGCTCCACTTTTGGGAGATTCTGTTAAATCTATAGTTCAGTTTTCTCTTGAGGTTTGCTCTAATCAGAATTTGGATGTGAGCACCCGTCATCAGGTTAGACAATGTGTTCTGGCACATGAAATTTGTAAGATCGATCAATTATAGACTTCATAGTATTTGCTTCATAATGACAACTTTTTCCATGACTTTGTTTCTCAGGCTATTCAAATAATCTCCTGGCTAGCAAAATATAAATATAATTCTCTTAAAAAACACAAGTTGATTATGCCAGTCTTGCATGTCATCTGCCCTTTACTTGCAGAGTCAAGTGACAGGGATGATGATGAGGACCTTGCCCCTGATCGAGCTGCTGCTGAAGTTATTGACACAATGGCTTTGAACCTCCCAAAGCAAGTTTTTCAACCAATATTTGAATTCGCATCTATTAGCTGTCAAAATGTAGATCCTAAATTTCGGGAAGCTGCAGTCACAGCTTTGGGAGTTATATCTGAGGGTTGCTTGGATTTGATGAAAAGTAATTTGAAGCCTGTTCTTCATATAGTTTTGGGGTGTTTACGAGATCCGGAACAGATGGTGAGAGGCGCGTCCTCATTTGCGTTAGGTCAGTTTGCTGAGCACCTGCAGCCTGAGATTATATCACATTATGAGAGTGTGCTGCCTTGCATATTAAACGCTTTGGAGGATGGCTCTAATGATGTGAAGGTAAGGCAGGATATTTTCTCCTATAATTTCAATAATTTATTTATTTTTGTTTATGATTGCTATGGATTTCCTTTGCAGGAAAAGTCATACTATGCTTTAGCTGCGTTTTGTGAGAATATGGGTGAGGAAATCCTTCCTTTTATTGATCCTTTAATGGGGAAGCTTTTAGCTGCTCTTCAAAACAGTCCTCGGAACTTACAAGAGACTTGCATGGTTAGATTACTTAGATATTATATATTTGTTGCACATCTCACTTGGTGTGTTCCTTTTGGCAGATTCATGCATCTTGCTTAGCGTTTTTCACAAGATTGAACATTTTTATTTTATATTTTTTCCCAGTCTGCGATTGGTTCTGTTGCATCTGCTGCAGACGAGGCTTTCTTACCATATGCTGAAAGGGTCCTTGAACTGATGAAAAATTTCATGGTTTTAACAAATGATGAGGACCTCTGTTCACGAGCAAGGGCCACTGAGTTAGTAGGGATAGTAGCAATGTCTGCTGGGAGAGCAAGGATGGAGTCCGTATTGCCACCTTATGTTGAAGCTGCAATTAAGGTTCTATATCTTTTAATGTGTATGGAACTTGGGATGGCTGCCTTTTCTTTAGGTATATTATAATATAAAAATTTCTTGCCATTTTCAGGGTTTTGAGTTGGAATTCAGTGAGCTGCGCGAATATACCCATGGATTCTTCAGCAATGTGGCCGAAATTCTGGATGATGGCTTTGTCAATGTAATTATGATCATTTTCTTTTGTAATTACGCGAACATTTTTTTTTTTTATATTGATATGAATGAATAACTTGTTAATTAAACCGCAGTACCTTTCACATGTTGTGCCGTTGGCATTTTCCTCTTGCAATCTTGATGATGGTTCTGCTGTCGACATTGATGAATCCGATGATGATGAAAATGTTCATGGATTTGGCGGAGTCTCATCAGATGATGAAGCTCATGATGAACCAAGAGTAAGAAATATTAGCATAAGAACAGGAGTGTTAGATGAAAAGGCAGCTGCTACGCAGGCTCTAGGACTCTTTGCTCTTCATACCAGAAGATTTTATGAACCGTATCCTTTTTGTTTCAACCGTGCTTTTTTTTTTTTCTGCTGCATCTTGTTCTTTTGTTTCCTTCACTTGTCATGAGTTTGAAATCCTTGATGTACCTTTAAAGATATTTGGAGGAGACTATAAAAATCTTGGTGCGACATTCTACTTACTTTCATGAGGATGTAAGACTTCAGGCCATCATCGCCTTGAAAAGTGAGTAGCTACATCTGCTGTGCCTTTTTTTACACGGCCTGGCCTCCGTTCTACTTACTTTCTCCTTGTATGTGCTTATGATCTACTTATACTGCTATACATTGACCATTGTATGTTATATTTGCTGGATGCAAAACACTCATTTTAGGCTACTTCTGCCTTTTAAAGTGGACTTTTCAATATAAAAATCTATACCATTTTAGGCTATGTAACTAGGAACAGTAAAATGCTTCATGTCTACTTATATAATTCAACCTTTTCTTAGTTTTTGATGAGTAGTGGAAGGAAATTGAGTGAGATTATACAGTTGCGAATTAAAAGCATGAATCTGTTGGCAATCAAAAAAGAAAGATCAATGAAAAAATTGAAAAACTACAAAAATATAGGTTTGTTTTATGAAGGATTTCTTCAAATGAATTGTTTGTTGTGCTAGTCACTTACTTGTACCACCCTGCTGAAACTTTCTAATTTAATTAGATAGGGAAAAGTTTATTCTGAAATCTGAACATCAAAGTTTATCACCGCTATAAAGATGCTTATGGTTTCATTGTCATTCTACCCAATCTAATGTCCCGCAGCTGATCTTCATGAGAAACAGCTAAGGCTTCTTTGCTTTGTTGCTTCCCGTTCAGTCAAAAATTCAGTAATATTACTAATTTCTTTCGTTTTTTGGTAAATTATTCATCAATTCCTGTTGTATCTGAAAGCATCACTATATTTCCAAGGTTTGCTTGGATCATTTTAGGCCATTGGGGTTCTCTTTTGAGGTTTTATATGGTAAAGGCAGAACATTTTTAAAAATAGTTTAGCACTTCAGCTGGAATTCAGATATGTCATATATCTAAAGATAGGATAATGAGTATATGGTGGCTTGTGGCCATTGTAGTCTTGTTCCTGAATGTTATATGATTTTTACCTTTACCTATTTACACACCATAAACTGTATAGGAAAATATTTATACCTTTAAATATTTGTGCAATGCTCATACAGTCATACTTCATTGTTGTTCATCAAATGACCCTTTGATGTGTGGTCCAAGTGACAGGGTTCTAGACCATTTTATAATCTATTTATATATGAATGATTGTTGTTGGTCCATGATGGTGCATGAGTTTTTAAATTTTTTTTTTGGTTGCTATAGAAATAAGCAAAGCCATTTCATTCCTGGATTGTGGTTTCCCCCTCCTTTTCTTTCTTATTATTTGGACCCTTTTCTACCGCTTTTCTTGCCACATTTGTCCACTTTCCACTTTATATCCGTGGTCAATCCCGATGTGTCTATAGATTGGAGAACGGAGAGACAAACTTTGCTAACTTATTAAAGTAGTGAAAAACAAAAAATTAATGGAAAATTATACTATACATTATTGATTTATTTCTATGTTCCATTCAATTTTCTATATTTTTTATTTTCATCTGCCCTCCTATATTTGCTTCATTTTCTTTTTTTTTTTAAAAAATTACCCCACACTCATACTAATTCTCACTCGCACATTTAATTTTTAATCTCTCGTCAGCATATATATCGTTTCAAATATTTTGTCATGTTTTACCTCAACCCAAACAAATTGAAAAAGCATGATTTTGTACTTGTAGCAAATTCAATACTCCTCCATCCCAACCACTTTGCCCCTTTTACTTTTGGCATAGAGATTAAGCAATTGAGTTAAAATAGTGGGGTATTTAGAAATAAGAGAGAATGCAAAAAGTAAAGTGGTGGTGTCATCCCAAAAATAGAAATGAGGCAAATTCATTGGGACATACTAAAATGAAAAATGGGGCAAATTAAGTGGGACAGAGGAGTATGTATGTAGATGTGTGCATGTGTAGTTTTCCAAGACAAAGAAGGACACTTGACATCCAAACGAGATGTAAAGTCTTTATGTAGCTATGACCTATGTGTTATATTTTGTTTTATGAGTGTATAATTAGTTATGCTTTGGTTGCAGATATAATTATAGCAGCACAAGCAGTCTACCAAGGACAAGTGGTGAGTGTATCATGATTATTTCATATAGCTTCACTTATTCTTTATCCTTATGTGCTGTATCTGATAAAATAGTTACTGGCACCCACAGCTTATCCACTTTCTGATTTTGTAGTGCCATTGTGAGAAACAATTTACTAGAAATTTGATGCATATTTTTCATTGATATCATAGAAGTCTCTTCATATTTTCTGGTAATCTATCTTCATGACACAACATCTAAGAAAATAATTGAACAGTTTACTAGTCAATCTCTTCACACCTAACTGTGTCCCGAGTCCTGATCATCTGGAAAAGGCAAAGACTAATTGTGTTTCCTTCGTCATTGGTTGCAGGACGGTTCAGCAAAAGCAAAAGAAGTTCTTGGTAATTACTATTTATAAGATTGTGTTTTGTGAGCAACATCGGTTTTCTTTTGGCTTTTAATGGCCACCTTTGGGCCCATGTTGACTACAATTTATTCTCCCTTCTATCGACAGATACTGTCATGAACATATTAATTAAAACTATGACCGAGGATGATGACAAGGAAGTTGTAGCTCAAGCTTGTATGGGTATAGCAGACATCATCAAGGATACAGGATATATGCCTATTGAGCCATGTTAGTATTAATCTTCAGATGGAGCTTTTTAATTTCGTCTTCCTCTTTGCCTCATATGCTGAGAATAAGGCTTTCTTGCTGTTATTACACCTGTCCCCCTTCAATGCAAGCTCATCATGTTATGTCTTTATTTTTATTTCAGATATGCCGCAGCTAGTTGATGCCACTCTAATGCTTCTTAATGAGCAGTCTGCATGTCAGCAGATTGAATCAGATAGTGATGATGATGAGGATGACGCTACACATGATGAGGTCTTAATGGATGCAGTTTCTGACCTCCTTCCAGCATTTTCCAAGGCCATGGGTCCTCATTTTGCACCCGTGCTAGCCAAACTATTTAACCCCCTGATGAAATTTGCGGTGGGTATAAATTCAAATGTATAATTTATCATTAACTCATATTTGTGATTTTTTCATCTAACCATTTTGGTTGTGCAGAAAAATTCACGTCCACCACAAGATCGGACCATGGTAGTTGCAACCCTTGCAGAAGTTGCGCAGAACATGGGCTCACCTATAGCAGGCTATGTTGATGTAATATTTTGTTAGATTACCTGATTGAAAGTGATTGCACCTTATTGTTAGGACTACTTGGACTAGATTCCTAAAATTAATCGAAGTGTTACTCCATAAAAGCTGCATGATTTTGTTGATATCATTCTTCAACACTAGGTTTTGAACCTTCTCATAAAATATTGACTCGTGTTCAGGCGGTGATGCCATTGGTCTTAAAAGAATTGGTATCTTCTGATGCAACAAATCGGAGAAATGCTGCGTTTTGCGTTGGTGAGTTCTGCAGAAACGGTGGTGAAGTGGCATTGAAGTATCCTCCCTTTGTTTAAATTTCAGTTTTACAGCCTTATTTCTACAATTGGTTTTTTCTTTTATGTTAGAATATCGTGTTTTCCTTTACATCAGTATTAGATATTATGGAGACATCTTGAAAGGACTTTACCCACGTTTTGGCGAATCTGAACCAGATAATGCCGTGAGGGATAATGCAGCAGGTGCTGTGGCAAGGATGATTATGGTACACCCGGAGGCTATCCCATTAAATCAGGTCAGTACTAAGCTTTATCGAGAGCTTTCTTAAAATGTTGATGATTCGGGATAGTTAACTCATTCTTGTTTCAGGTCCTCCCTGTTTTCCTGAAAGCTCTTCCTTTAAGAGAAGATCATGAGGAGTCTATTGCTGTTTATAGCTGTGTTTGCAATCTTGTTTTATCATCACATCCTCAGGTAATATTCATCTATCGCTGTACTAACTAGCTACTTCATCGGTCTGACTTTTCCTGGCTCGCAAAATCTGAATTTTGTGCTGAAAAATATGTCAGATCTTATCACTTGTTCCAGATTTGGTGAATATTTTCGCTCAAGTGGCATTATCACCTGTTGAGACTAATGAAGTAAAAGCCCTAATCGGAAGGGCCTTTTCGCATCTTATCTCAATGTACGGCAATCAAATGCAAGCCTTGCTGAGTACGCTCTCGCCTGCACTTGCTACTGCTCTTGCTTCATTGGCTCCAAAAACTTGATTCCTATTCGTCATTGCTTGTCTATTTGAAAAACAAGAAAAAAGAAATGGTTTCTATGAATTGTGTGAGTAGTAACTAGTAAGTGATTTGCTTGTGTGCTTGAAGATGAGAATAGCCAATACCCTCGCTCGCAGGTACTTCATATTGTACTTGTTTTATGTAATTTAACCCATTTTGGCTTCTCACGTTGTGCTTGATGTATTAATGATATGCAGGCTACATTTGTTTTGGCTCCGCCTGCTGCTTTTGGTCGGTGAGAAAGTATCGGCTTTTTCGCAATTTGATTTGTACTTGCAGGTTTCAAATTCTTTGGAACTTGGAAGTAAAAGTTTTGTATTCTTTTTATTTTTTATTTTTCAATTTTGATTTTGATTTATACATGTGTATATTTGGGGGTATGAATCTTGTGAAAGAGGAGAATGCTTAATAATCGTTGGTTGCGATTATTAATGTGTGAGGTCTGAGGAGTACATCATATCATAATATATTAATATGTCAGATGTTTGCAATTGTTGGTTTGCAATTTTGATTTTGTTCAATCTTTTGGGCTGCCTTATTCCATAATCAAACTACTAAATACTAATACACTTCTTTTGTCATACAATATTATACCTACTTAATACTCCCTCCTATTCATAGAAAATGGAGCATTTTCTTATTGGGCTAATTCACTGAAAATGTTCCATTTTTATTTGTCATTCTTTTTTATCTTTTTACCCTTACTAAAACAACACAATAACACATAAATATCAATACCCTTTATGGAAAAAGAGAGTTTTTCACCTACTTAAGTGCTTTTTCACCCCATTCTCTATGAATAGGAGGGAGTATCATTTTCATTTTCTTGTTTTATATTCCATTCGCTTTTCCTTTTTCTTATGGTATTCCTATGTTTCTTTTAATTTACTATATTATGCAAATCAAGTTAATACTTTTACGTGTTAATATATGATAACAAATTCATAAGGATGGAGAGCACATGTATTTATGATATTGTTATATACTATTCTTATATATTTCTTTTGTTGAGATGACATATTTAATTCAATATTATTACACGTTGAGATTTAATTTTTTAATACTTACAAATGTACGTCTAATTGTTTGAGATTTTTTAGCTTCTCACAACACGTTTAGTATGTGCCTACAATACTAAGTAATAAAATTAACGGATAGTCTCTTGAGAGACCGTCTCTTTGAGAGACGTATCTCAAGCCCACTCCATTAAAGATTAATGTCTACTTACCGTATTTTCAATACCTATTTACATTATCCTTAATGCTTACTTACAGTATCCTTAATGCCTACTTTCAATATCTTTAATATCTACTTAAATCATTCTTAATGCCTATTTATAATATTTTAAAATATATATAATAGGCTGACTCAATTAGAGATGGTCTCTCAAAAAGGCCGTCTCTCACAAGAATATTTTAAAATATACTACCTTCTATTCAACCTATTAGTCCCATTTAGTTTTTCACACATGTCGAGGCAACATTTTAACATTTAATATCTCTAATTATTTTTAATTAAAAATTATAAAAAATAAATATTAATAATCTTTGTATTGAGACGAATTAAACAAGATTGTAAATGACTATGTTTTAACTTATAGACTAAGAATAAAATACAAATTAAGAGTGATAACTGAATAGTGAAAAAAAATAAATGGATTAATGGGTAGAATAGGAAGGAGTATATAATAGGCCGACACAATTAGAGATGATTAATTATAAGTGATTATTTTTTTATAGTCTTAAAATAATTACTTATAATTTTAAAGTGATCACTTACAATTTTACCAATTATAATTATAAAGTGATTATTTACAGTTTTAAAGTGTTCACATGAAGAAATATATAAAGAAATATACTGATTGTAAAGTGTTCACATGAAGAAATATATAAAGAAATATACTGATTGTATGGATACGTTTATTAAAAAAAAAATGATAATGAAGTCAATTCAACGCAAATCCAGAGTTGTACCTCAAAATTGGGCCCTAAGATGCATGTAGCTAAATCCAAATTCCTAAATCTGTTGGTTAATTAACTACTACTTACACTTTCATTTAATAGAAGCATATCAAAATCAATAAATCATTTAACCTATAATAATTAGCAAGTCAACCCCATGACCGGTATTAACATTAACCCGGCCTACCACTATACCTGGATCAGTGGATCCTGCTATTATACCATTACCATCTCTGCTTAGTAACTACAAAGGATAACATACCAATCACAATCAAGCTAAGATAAGCTAATACGACAATTAGGTTTAAATTATACAAGAAGTTATTATTACTACAAGTTATTATTATTATTATTATTATTTTATAAACTTCGTAATTATTTTGAATTCAATAAAAGATACTCCTTTCAATTCAATTTAGTTGTCCCATTTGGCTTGGGCACAAATATTAAGAAAGTGAGCGAACCACCTAAAATAGTAGACTCATGTGTAATATTGAGTTTTTTTAATATTAAGAATTGAGGGGATCACGTAAAATAGTAGACCCATGTGCAATGTTGGGTATTTTTAATATTAAGAAAATGAAGAGACCACTTATAAATATAGGTTTTAAAATAGAAATGGGACAAGTAGGGTGAACTTACCCAACAAAAAAATGAGACAAACAAAAAGAATTGAAGAGTATTTCTTAGAAAATATTATAAATGATATTTTTATCAATTTATTATTTAAACTTATATACTTGTTGCATTAGTTTGAACACCATTATTATTATTATTATTATTATTATTATTATTATTATTATTATTATTATTATTATTATTATAATTTATATTATAATATCATAATCCGAGTTTGATTAATGATCATTGATGTTTTGTAAGATAGAATTGCTTAATTAATGTGATATTTTTTGTTGTTTAATTGAATTATTTTTCCCTTTTAGCTTCTTTTTGTGCAAAATAATTAGCATATATAATTGAAGGAATACTTTGGCTGGCTCCTACATGCATTATATTTTGAAAGAAATATCATTAGTTTATATATTGTCATAATAATAATAATAATAATAATAATAATAATAATAATAATAATAATAATAATGTTATATAGAAGTAATTTAAAAGGTTTTTGTCCCTAGAATGATTCTTACTTACCATGTTCTACGTAGCTTGTTGTCTGTTAGGTTGGTAATTGCTAACATGCTCCACTCCTATCATAAATAACTTTCGAAACTAATAATTAATACTCAATTTCTGTTTGAAACAATGAATTTACTTTCATAAATTATCATAGATTATTTAAGAACCAAGTAAGTTTTATCATTATATTGATCTAATATTATTTATCAAAACTTTACATCTTATAAATCAAAAAAACCTAATTTACATGTAAATCAAAATTACTTTTTCTTAATTCCCTCATTCTTCATTTAATCATATCTGAGCGTATTACACTTTGGCTCATGCATCTCACTTGAAAAACATTAGTCTTGACTATAAATACTTAACTTGAAAGAAGACGTCTGTAAATAATATTCAAACTCGTAAATTGTGAACCTTTTGCTACATTTATTTTCAATATAATATAAAAAATTAAACCATTAAAAGTTTGAGTGCATACTTCTATAATATATTCTATTGACAACAAGTTATTATATTTATATAGAAGTCCGAATTCTCGAAGAGTTATGAATTTTGTGATAATGACGGTTAGAATATTAGTTTTATTTTTAATTTTTCTATTTTATGGTAAGGATATTTTAATATATATAAGAGGAATTGATCGTTTTATAAGTAATGAAAATCGAATTCTAATTATAAATATGTAAAGAAATGCCTTTAACTATCAAACCAATCCATAATTGGTACTAGTAACTTCCGATATAGGAGTAGCAATTTTGCCTAAAAAGCACCAGTACGGCAGTACTCAAACCATTTAAAACAAGTTTTGTTTTTTTTTCCAAAAAAAAATAAATTAAAATAAAATCTCGAAAAAATGTTAAAAATGTTTTAAAAAAATTTATGATTTTTTTTATTATTTAGAATTTTTTATGTAAATTTCAAAATTATTCTCGAATTTTAGATTAATTTTTAGTTTACTTTTTTGATGAATTACCTACTATAGCAGGTCATTGGGTTACCCAAGTTTACTTTAGGCAAACATCCCTTAAAGTTGGGATTATTCATGATTAATCAATATGTGAGATTATTGTAGGAAAATCATAAATAGGTTGGATTATTCTAAATAAAATTTTCTTATATTACAAGTTTATAACTATAAGGGATAAGTTCTTAGGAGTGAGACTTGGTGGCTTATAATTAGAAACATTATTAAAGTATGTATTACCGAAAGAGTTATCAATTTTATTTATGTGCGTTGGGGGTTAATACTCAACATCCTTCTTTGACATTTAAGTATGTATGCAGTATAAATTAGTTAAGTTCTATGCATTAGTGAATTTTATGCTGATATTTTTCATATTAATTTATTTCGGTTATTCACTCTGATTCAAAATAATTGACAATTATTAAGTTCTAAAAAAATCTTGTGATTGATTATTATATTAATATGTGTTACGTGGATCCAATGACTAGACAAGCCAAGCCATCACATGTATAAAAGAGTAGTGTGTTGCATACCATTAATATAATCCTAATACTTAAAATGTAAATACAAACAAGTGAGCTTTCATATATCCCAACTTACCTAATTCCATGTAATTGCAAATTTAAACGTTAAAAGTTTTCCAAAACTTTGCAAAACAATAATAAATACAGTAAGCCATTGAGGCTCTTGCAGTTGTTACTATATATATATATATTTCCTTATCAAATCTTAATGACATAACATACAAAGGGTAAGATAGGGATGACGAGAGCGAGGGGCCAAAGGCATGAGGTGTTTTGTGTACCAATAATATGTTGATGTTGTACCTAATAACACTAATATTTGTTTCACTGAAAGCCATGTCTCTCCTAGTCATATGCCAACATATAGTATATATTTGTATCTAATTAAGTACTTATTTAATTGTTGTTTAGAGCTACGGAAGAAAACGTACTAATTAATAGGGTATATAAAATATAACTTGGAGCTTTGATTATGAATTTAGTTGAGTTTGTTTTTTGACTTTTTATTAAAATTATAGGTTTCAAGTTTAAATTTCATCCACGCCTCATTTAACATCAGGTACATAGAGGTTTTTGGAGGTCTTTGATCTCATTCCTCCTACCTTCTCTTTGGAGAGGATACGAGTATGATTTGTTTGTTGCTGGCTTGCCACTCTCCCGACCCTGACACTAAGTTGGAACTAAATATGATGGTTTGATATGGTACATATGATTAGGAGGTTTATGCTATATTTAGACTTCTTGTTCATAAGAAACAGACACATTTAGTATGCTAGTATGATGTGGCCTGAACACTCACGTCTGCATGTTTAATAAACCAACTTGACTGCCTTTCTTTTATTATATATAACTTTTTTTAATTGTTAGTGAGGTTTTTTGAGCCATGGTATAGACAGGTCCGAATTTAAATTCTCCTTACAATAAACTCTAATTTAAAAGAATTTAAAATGTAATAGACATATAATCTTAAGCTCTAACCAATCAACTTATAACCTCTTGATTTACTTTAACACATATAAAATATCTCTTTATTCACTCACCTAAACAAAAAACACTCAAAGTTGAACAAACACTCAAATAATACGCTCATTCTAATATAAGCCACTCAAATCTAAGGGCCTTGCTCACATGGGGAGGCCACAATGCAACAAAAAGACCTAAATTATATAATTCAATGAATGTGCCTACCAAATGTCTTACCATGTGTATTTGCTTTCCTCCAAAGGAGGCACCCTCACATGTATGGCAAATTGTCTTGTATATTCAATACAAGTTTGAAAAAATTAATCTGGCTATTGCGTATGGTTTTTGTGTTAATTCATTTTAGTTCACCAATTGTAGAGCCACCTACGTTTTTGCATGGACATTCTTTATGTTGTTGCCTGTGGTCACCTGCCACGTGGCATCATATCGATGACATTGGATCTTGAAAATTGACATGATCCTATGTTAAAAGTATACATGTTATTAAATTATATTATTATACTTCTTATAATAGCCAATATTTACATTCTGTGTTATATCATAGTCAATAATTACATTTCATGTGGCGAACCTCTAAGAAAATGTCATTTGAAAATCTCAATTATTTTATTAAGTTATAATAATATATGAATTGTAAATTTGCTAATTGGCAAATTGCTATTTTTTGAGTTTGCTTTTGATACTTTGTTCATTATAATTGATAAATTGGCATAAATATAATTCTTAGTTTACATGTACGACTTGTGAATGAGACCATATTTATATTATTAATAATTAATAATATTTTTGATTCTAAGAATTGCAACTTGCCAAATTTAAGATTGTTGTAGATGCCTAAATTAAGACTTTTAACTAGCTAGCAAGTATAGTATTTTCATCATCATCATGATCATCCTACCCAGTGTATTCCACTCATAGAAAAACTATGGACAGGGTCTGAGGAGAGAAGGACAGCGACAACTCATACCCATAAAGGAGAGTGCGACCAAAAGAATCCCCCAGGCTCGAGAAAGATAATAAGACGTAGCTACCTGGAAAAGATAAATTAAATGCATATAACTAAAATAAATAAATAGAACCACTACAAAAGAAAACAAAATAGAATACGAAACTAATAATAAAAGAAACGAGAGAAGCAAGATGGCAAGAACACCCAAAGGTAACCTAAGAGGACATCAGTAGTCTAAAACATGGATATGTCGCTTCCAACTACCCCTATCAATAGTCAGGCCTTCAAAGAGGTTTAACTCATGTAAGTCAACTTTTATTTGCTCATCTCAAGTTCTCTTGGGTCTTCCTCGACCCATCTTACCCTCTACTATAATGCTTTCTACCCTCCTCACCGGGGCGGTGAAAGTCTTTCTCTGCACATGTCCAAACCACCTCAATCTATTTTCGCGCATTTTTCGAGAAATAGGGGCTACATTTAGTTTGTCCCTAAACTCTTGGTTCCTAATTCGATCCATCAATGTGTGTCTACACATCCACCTCAGCATATGTATTTCTGTGACTTCCATCTTATGTTCAAAAATCTTCTTTATAGGACAACATTCGGTCCCATATAGCAGAGCAGATCTGATTGCCGCCTGGTAGAATTTTCCTTTTAACTTGCTTGAGAATTTTCTATCACATAGCACCGCGGTGGCTGCTCGCCACTTGAGCCAACCCGCTTGTATACGATGACTTACATCGCCGTCAATCTCCCCATCCCTTTGAATGATCGATCCTAAATACTTGTATTTGGTCGTACTTTTAACAACCGCTTCATCAATGGACACCTCTGGTTCACCTACCGGTGCTGTCCCACTAAAGTTACAACGCAAATACTCGGTCTTTGTACGACTAATGCGCAACCCTTTACCTTCTAAAGCTCCCCTCCACTCATCCAATTTGTTACTAATCTCCTCTCTAGTTTCTGCTACCAGCACTATGTCATCAGTGAATAGCATGCACCACGGTACCATCTCCCAAATAGATTTAGAAATCTCTTCCATAATGACAGTAAAAATGAAAGGGCTTAGAGCCGATCCTTGATGTAGTCCAATTTTAACCGGAAAAGACTCTTTTATCCCCATCAGTGTTTGGATGTTAGTCGAAACTCCGTCATACATATCCCGTATAGCCTCAATGTACACTGGGGAAATACCTCTAGCCTTGAGGCTATCCCATATGACACGTCGTGGTATGCTATCATATGCATTCTCTAGGTCAGTGAATACCATATGCAGATCATTCTTTCGCACCCTATATTTCTCCATCAGTCTCCTCAAAACATGAATTGCCTCAATGGTTGACCTTCCTGGCATAAAATCGAATTCGTTCTCTCTAATCACTGTTTCCTGTCTAATTCTCCTCTCTATTACTCTTTTCCACAATTTCATTGTGTGGCTTAGAAGTTTGATACCTCTATAGTTCCCGCATACTTGTGCATCGCTTTTGTTTTTAAACAGAGGTATTAGTGTGCTATTCCTCCATTCTTCTGGCATCTTATGTGTCCTTAGAATAATATTAAAGAGGTTAGTCAGCCAACTAATGCCCTCTTCTCCTAAACCCCTCCACACCTCAATCGGAATGTTATCTGGCCTGACTGCCTTTGTTCTCCCCATCTTTTTGAGAGTTTCTCTTACTTCTCCTGTGGTAATATCACTCGTTGACTCATATCCCCTTGGTCTTTGGACGTCAGAAATTTGATTTTCCGCCTCCTTTGCCCCCCTAAAGTCATTGAGTAGCTGAGAGAAATAATGTAGCCATCTGGTTTTGTTGTCCTCTTGTTTCAGGAGAAATCGTCCTCCCTCATCCTTGATGCATTTCACTGCCTCTAAGTCTTGCCGCTGCCTGGACCTAGTCCTTGCCAACTTAAAAATCTGTTTCTCCCCCTCTTTGGTGTCAAGATTCCGATACAAGTCCTCATAACCCCGATTTTTTTTTGCCTCCGTTACCGCTTTCTTTGCCACCCATTTTGCTTCTTTATAGCTCACTCTCTTTTTTATCATATCCTCATCTTCCGTGCATGCCATTAGATCCTTAAATCTCTTATTTTTATCCTTTATCTTCTTTTCCACCTCATCGTTCCAGCACCACGACTTTATGAACACTTTTGGTTTACCCGACGACACCCCAAGGTCTCTTTTTCCACTGTTCTAATGGTTTTTGCCACGTTCACCCACATTTCATTCGCATCCTCTGACTGACTTGAGAAGCCCAATAAACTTATCTTGCTTGACAGGGTGACCATATCCCCTTTGAGTCTCCCCCACATGATCTTTCCCCTGGACTCGATGTAACAACCGAATTTCCTCCCGTCCTTTACGGTTTTGGTTTCTTTAAGGGGTCGGAAATTCAGGGGTGTTACAGGCGACCTTCTTCTCTATGATTTTCTTCCTCATCTTGAAAACCAGTACTAAAAGCCTGTGATGGGTGGGCATCTTTGTACCCAACACCACCTTACAATCCAAGCATGAGGGTCGATCTCCCTTGCGCACTAAGAAATAATCAACTTGGGTTGCATCCCCGCCGCTCTTATATGTGATCAAATGCTCCTCTTTCTTTCTAAAGATCGAGTTTGCTATAACCAATTCTTTTGCTAGCACAAACTCCAACAAATTCTCCCCATTCTCATTCCTTGCCCCCAAATCAAACCCTTCATGTATCGAGTTATAGTTGCCTGCATCTCTGCCTATATGTCTATTAAAGTCTCCTCCTAAGAAAACTTTCTCATCTTCCGGGATAGTTCTCATGAGCTCTCCTAAGTTACCCCAGAACTTGTACTTCACCTGCTCATCGAGCCCAACTTGAGGCCCGTATGCACTGACAATGGATATGATTTCTTCCCCCACTAATATCCTAACTAGCATAATCCTGTCATTACACCTCCTTACTTCAACCAATTGCTTTAGAATATTGTTAGACACTAGGATGCCAACCACGTTATGTCTGCCGTCCAATCCTACATACCACAGCTTATAACCCTTTATAACCTTTGCTTTTTGCCCCTTCCACCTAGTCTCTTGAACACACGCTGCGTGAATCCTGTATTTAGAGAGCTTATTGGCCAACTCTAACGACATGGCTTCTAGGGTACCTATATTCCTAGACCCCACTCTTAGTTCTAGCTCCTACTTACGTTGCCCCCCAACCCCCTCCTTGGACTTGACCTCAGGTGACCATAATTGCTTCCTATCTCTATATTCAGCTAATACGGACTAAGGTAAAAGGTTACAATCAGATCACTAACAGAGATCAACGCAAAAAACAAAAAGAAACAAAACACAAAAAACACAAAAAACAAAGATACAGATACAACATTTACAGGATGAAAATGATAAAGTACAATAGGTAAAAAAAAACTAGGAAATAACAGATCAGAGGAAAAGAAAACACGAAAACAGGAGGGCAAACTATTTACGAATCCAAAAAAATTAGATAAAATAATATATTTATTGAAGCGTTATTGCTCACATGTGAGCCATCTCACATAAAGAAAGAGAAAAACATTACCTCTTTATAAGCTTGATCGTGTAACTCTTTATACTATACCGATTGATTTTGATGGTAAACCTCCTTTGGGTTCATAAGTGGGTAAACACTTTATCTTTTTCGCTTCCATACCTTCTAAAATTCTGACATGGTTTATGTGTCCGGTTTATTGTCGGACCTATATTACTAGTCATTTAATTTAATCTAACTACTCATTTAAAGAGGAGGTTTGTGACTAATCTGGTGGATTAAAAAATCTAATGAAACTCACAAGTCACATGAGAATAAGGGGTGTTCAAATGATTATTGTTGTATACATGTGAGTTCTCATAATATGTTATTTTATAAGTTTGAGGAGTAGTTTATTTTAGAGTTAGTCAATCTTGTATAAACTTAGTTCTCCACAATATATTGTGCATTATATTTTGTCATATTTTACTTGATTTTAGTTTTTAAATGTAAATGATGTATAAAATTTTGTGTGAACTAAATCTATACAAGATTTTTATTTTATTTTAATAGTGAACTTCTTTCGGTTTTATAAATGGATTAACTCTTTTTGTCCATATTTTTAGTAATAAATAAATTAGGAGTTACTCTTATGAGAGACATTCTTTCCGTGAGACGAAAATTAGAAGGTCATAAGTTAATAATTAATTGTATTAGTTGGGTTATTTAGCTCATGTATATAGACCGTCTCATTGTGTGAAAGAATTTGTTATAAATTCCTGTTTAAACCAAATATTATAATTTTTAATTGCTTTCGTTTCGCAGTGTTTTTTTTTTTGGTAAATTATTATAATTGTTGTGATAATTCCTTTATTAGATGTCTGCGGAGTAAGATTGCTTAATTAATTTAAAACAAGCTAATGTAAATATATTTAAATCTCAGCGAACTCGGTAATATTGAAATTTTATGATTTTGTATCATTAAATAATATAGGTAGACCTAGTATTAATATGATTGTAATTTTGAGAATAGGATCTTATCTTGTAAGTATTATTTTTCTTACAAGAAATTTGAGTTAGATTCTCATTATCTTCCTCTCCTTTGCTCGACCTACCTTTTACATTGTATCTCTAATCTCGCTTTATCACTAGAGTTGTCAATCGAGCCTGGTGGGGTGGGCGTGATACAATTTTAAATGGGTCAGGGCAGGTTAAAGCCCGTTTAGACTTAGACTCGTCCCAACCCATTTTAAAAAGTTCGTTTAATGATCTTTTAGTCTGATTAATATAGCTTGTTAGGTCGACTCATCTATATAAGTAATAATGTTATATTAACAAGAAAGAAACAATAAGTATTCTTATGGAATCAAACCAATGCAAGTCCAATAATGACTCGGTCCACCCTTTACATCAAATCTATAATGACCCGATCCATTAAAGGAACCCCACTCTTACAATAAACAAACACCTCTATTGATTATCATTGCAATATTCATTATTACCCTTTTGGGAAATTCTAGTTCCATCATTATCCTAAATGAACGTAACTATATATTATAATAACAATGCTTCCCTGCAACGACTATATATCATCAATATTCATTCATTACCACCAACATCAATAAAGGATTTGATAACATCTACTACATTATAGTAACACTATTGACTATAGCACCATATATTAATGAAGAATGAATTAAATGACCATAATAGTGCATGACAACATTTTGATTTATCAGATATAACAATTGATAACATCTTTTATAATCTAATGGATATATTATTTAATATTGAATTCTTAATATTGCTTTTAGTTCCAATAAATTTTGTAGAAAAATAAATGCACAAGTTTGATAGTTTTATAGGTGAAGGTGATGTACAAGAAATCATGATGTCACATATATAGAATAATGATACTATAGATTCATATTCATTCTACTACTATATATATATATATATATAATGCCTCTGTTTGTATGAGAATGTAATATTTTGTAATTAACATAAAAATTAAAAAAATTAATAAGAACCACTAAATAACACAGAGTGAGATAAAATGTGTGAATAAGAAATTAAAAGGTGGTGAAAATTCTACCTAAAATAAAACAAAATACAAGAGACATAAAATTTAAGTCAATTTTTATAGAGATAAAGGGACTATTCAATAATGGTTATTAAAATGTTTGCTTTCTATAACTTAAATAAACTTATTAGAAATATTTGGGTACGTAGAACTTGGGCATCAACCCTTATAATAATTTACATTACAAATTTATTAATTGATTTTTTTATATGAATTTAGCCGTTTAAATTTTAAATATTAAGTTATAGAGTTTGACACCTACTCTTAATTAACTAACCTAATTGACACTTAGAACACATTATATGTCCAATGGTAAACAAATTAATACCTTATTTATTTCACAAATTAAAGTTATAAATGTTTGGTATGCACTAAGAAACTCAAAAATTGCCCAAAATCATGGTAATAAACTCATCAAGATTTCAATGCATATTTATTTATTGTATCGAGTTGTTAACTTTGCAATATTTCCAATTTAATAAACTGTATGCAGATCTCATGTACATGCTTTTTCCTTACGAACTTGTACTTACTAATTAAGTAGTATAATTTTTCATGATATTTAGTTGTTTAGATTTTATTTTTTGGATAATTACTCTTTCGATACTGATTAAATCATTAAAAATAAAAAGATTCAGTAACTAACTCAAATTTGCGTACTTATTATCAGTCGAAATATAATTATTATTCCACATGCAAGCAGGAAACAATGATAAGCTGTTGGTATAAATTTGACTTCATCTATTAGCTAGCTTGTTCATTGGAGTACTCCAATCAATTATTATATGGGATTGGTACAAGCATTATTTGTTTATTTAATCCATGAATTAATGCACATATTGTATGCCTTTAAAAAATAATTGCTCTGTTTCATATTACTTGCATCAAATCAAGTTTTGCACTATTTATCTTTTTATGGTAATTACATATTTCGGCTATTATACGAGAAAAAACATAGTCATGTGGGATCTTGTTTTATTCATCTCCTCGCATATTTTCATTATATCAAATTTTTATAATTTTTAGTTGTATATAACCCTAAACATAAAAAATATGATAAATACATTAAATTGCGCAAAAATTTGTTTGGTGCAAGTAATATTAACGAAGCAACTAATTAATTAGGGTGTTGCTAAACTTCGCCACCCTTTTCATTTTTTCGCCACCCCCCTCCAAATGAAATTACGAATTTGCCCCTGATTTTTTAAAAATTACAATTTTGCCACTCATTTCAAATTTTTTATTTATAATAATAATAATAATAATAATAATAATAATAACAACAATAATAAAATTAAATAATAATAATTATTATTCAAAAAAAAAAAAAAAAAAAAGTTGAGTCGCACAAAATTGGGCGACTGAACCTAGGTCGAGTCGCCCAGATCTGGGCGACTGAACCTAGGTCGAGTCGCCCAAAATTGGGCGACTCAATTTTTTTTTTTTTTTTTTTTTTTCTTTTTGGAAAATAATAATAATAATAATAATATTAATATTAATACAAATAATAATAATTTATAGATTAATGTGGTCTATTAGCTCAGTTGGTTAGAGCGTTGTGCTATTAACGTGAAGGTCTCAGGTTCAAGACCTGCACAAGCCATTATTTAATAATTATTGATTTTTTATTATAAATATGATAAAAAATCAATAATTATTAAATAATGGCTTGTGCAGATCTCGAACCTGAGACCTTCACGTTAATAGCACAACGCTCTAACCAACTGAGCTAATAGACCACATTAATCTATAAATTATTATTATTTGTATTAATATTAATATTATTATTATTATTATTATTATTTTCCAAAAAGAAAAAAAAAAAAAAAAAAAAAATTGAGTCGCCCAATTTTGGGCGACTTGACCTAGGTTCAGTCGCCCAATTTTGGGCGACTCGACCTAGGTTCAGTCGCCCAATTTTGTGCGACTCATCTTTTTTTTTTTATTTTTTTTGAATAATAATTATTATTATTTAATTTTATTATTGTTGTTATTATTATTATTATTATTATTGTTTTTCTTATTATTATTATTATTATTATTATTATTATTATTATTAATGTTATTATTATTATTAATTTTATTTATTATTATTATTTAATTTTATTATTGTTTTTATTATTATTATTATTATTATTATTATTATTATTATTATTATTATTATAAATAAGAAATTTGTAAAGAGTGACATTTTTGTAATTTTTTTAATTACAGGGGCAAATACGTAATTTTAGAGGGGGGGTGGCGAAAAAATAAAAAGGGGTGGCGAACTTTAAGGATTGGGATTAATTATGATAAATTATGTAGTATGATTTGTTTGTTGGTGCATCATTTTTATGTTAGATCTGAGAAAGCTAACGAAGTGGCAGAAAAGGCAGGAAGAGGACTATGATTGGCTGACCCTTCACCCTATCATAAACCATATATAATAAAAGAATAAACGTAAAGTTGGATATTCCATATTTCTGCTAAGGTTTTGGACTTGTTCCCAACATACAGCTATAGGCTCTTTAGATTTTTGGCTTGGACAGATATATCAAATACAACATCATTAACTTAAAAATTATATTAGTGTAATATAGAATTATACGAGAACAATGTCGAATTTAAAATAAAATTAAATAATGTCAATTTATTATAGCAGTACTAGCTATTAGAACACTTGCTTTGTTGACGCAAAGTAGCCTAAGATTTTAGCTGTCACGCAAATATAAACAATCCTGTGACGAAGATAACTCATTATGCTTGCTTGATATATATATATATATTCATACTTTCTATAACAACGCAGTAAGATAAGTCAATTCAATTAATTCTACTTTTACAAACTTTAATTGGAAACAATAGAAAATTTTCTCTTATAAATAAATGACCAAGCAATATTCCAAATAATGACCCTCATGTATATTTAGATTTGTAATTTTAACAGCCCGTTTGGTTAGTAGTACTAAATGGTGATAATGAAAATAATTTTTCAAGGTAATAAAACTTTATTTGATTCTCACAAAAAAAAATATTTTGTTTACAAATTTCCATTTCCAACTAGTATCATCTTTCTCAATGGTAATGCATGGAAAGAAATTTTATGAAGAAAATGATATGATTGAAGGTTGACAAGCCATCAAGCTAACCAAGAGATTTTTCAACCAAAATTATACTAGTTTTCATTTCTATTACTAATATTTATTACCACATATCAAACGAGTCGTTAAAGTTAAAATCAGTAGCAAATCCTAATTAAATATAAAAAATAGGTGGAGAAACAAAAGAAGTAGTTTAAGAAAATGAGCGGAAGACGAGAGGCAGTTTGTAATATATGGTTGGATGACTACGTAATCTCTTATGATTCTTATCTTCTTGTATAGTTTGACAGTAACTATACAAGTCAATCCATTGTCTTCTAACCTTTGATTTCACATGCTACCACCATTTTTCATGTGCCGGGATCCCCCTATAAGAATCTTTGCTATAAATCGAACTTATTACTTGTTGGCTTTCCTGGCCTTAATGGTCACAAAATGAAATATCTACGACTACACACATAATTGACTTCCTAATCATCGATGGTACCATGCGTCTTAGAAGTCAAGTATCCCTCCGTTTCAAGGATTTTGGTATATTAGCATTTTTTATATTTTGTAAATTTTTATTGAGAGTAAATAAGATAAATAAAAAAAATAAGTGAACGAAAAAATTAAAACTATAAATGACATAAAAAGAAAGTATAAATTTAATTGATTGGAAAAGAAATAAAAACTAAGTTATGTACCAAATGCTTCAACACGTATTCCCTCTGTCATTTTGAGTTTACACACTAAGACTCAAAAAGTTTGCACTTACTTGAGTTTTACGGTGCAAACTCAAAAGGATAGAGGAAGCATATAAATACAATCATAGTGTACAAACTAATTTAAGGTTGGATACTATTAAGTAATATAGATACGCTTAGACTAACCTAATTCTATATAGTAAAAGTCTAATATAAACTTGATCCAAACTATTTTGATTGTGCACCCTTCTTTCTTCTTCCATCACAACCTCATACTCATTTTCTATTCCACTTAGCTTAATTAGTCTCATTTTCTAATATGGACTAAGTTCACCTACTCCTTCCATATCATCAATAGAATTCTTTTTGTTATGAATGGTGTGACTTGAGTGCACATTTGATGGGTGCATTCATGTGGTGACTCTTGGGATGGAATCCCATAAGTATGTCATGAATGGGTGTATTAAGATGAGTCTTAATATTTGTGGTTTATGATATGATTAAAGTATGAATTAATGAGTTAATCATGGGAGTTATGGGACTTAATGAAGAAGTGTAAAGGTTTAATTCAAGATGCTCTACAATGCAAAGTCGAGCAAAAATGTCAGAAGCTCACAGAAGTGCCGCTCGACCAACTCGCTCGATCGAGCGAGCTTCAGAATGGGTCGAGCGAGCAGAAAGGATGTAATCAGAAACTTCCTGTAGCCCGCTCTACCGAGCGAGCCTCTGCTTTGGTCGAGCGATGTCTTTGATGCTCTTAGGATGTTGTTTTTGACTCTTTAAGTTCTTGGGGATGTTTCATTATCGTTTATTCATAGTTTTAATGTACTTAATGTTACTTAGTGAGATCTTTCCTATAAATAGAGAGCTATCATTCACACATTATAATAATCCACAAAATACACCCCAAGCCAAACACTAGCCTATATCTCTTCTCTATTGTAATTCTCCATATTTGAGAGTTCTTTGAACTCCTTTGATAATATAAGAGATACTACACATCGGAACACGTAGCCTAAGTTGGGTGAACCTCGTTAAATCTTTGTGTCATTTTATTACATTACTTTCTCCTACAAACATCGATATCATTGATAGTTTAATTTGTTTGTCACAAAACCTTATACATTCGATCTTGGCAATATTGGAGTTTGAAACACATTGTTCGAACTCTAATATATCATCATTTTCGATTGGTATCAGAGCCAAGTTATTGTTATCGAGTTTTAGAGGTCATATTGGTGCGACATGGCTACAATGAAACTTGATATTGAGAAGTTTGATAGGAGTGTAAACTTTGGCTTATGGTAAGTCAAAATGAAAGAAATTTTGATACAAAATGGAGTGCATAAAGCACTAGATGGTGTGAAGAAGAAACCCGAAGGCATAAGTGAGGCAAAATGGGAAGAAATGGATGCGAAGGCTCTTTCCGCCATACAACTTTGTCTCTCTAATGAAGTTTTGAGATAAGTTGTAAAGGAGGAAACTTCAAAAGGCATTTGGGAAAAATTGGAATCACTCTATATGGAAAAGAGTGTTACCAATCGTCTTTCGTTAAAGAGTCGTTTGTATGATCTCAGATTGCAAGAAGGGAAGCCCATGAAATCACACCTTGATGAATTTTACTCAATAATTATGGATTTGCAAAATATTGATGTAAAAGTGGATGATGAGGATTTGACTATTCTATTATTAGTTTCACTACCGCCTTCATATAAGCATTTTAGGGAAACCTTATTATATGGAAGAGACACATTGAGTAGTGAGGATGTTAGAACGGCTTTGACTCAAAAAGACCTTATTGATTCTCAATTTGCTCAAAAGGAATCTAGAGTTTCCAATAAAGCTTTAATTGTTAAAGAGTCGAGTAGGAACAAAAGGAGCATGACTTGCAACTTTTGTAAGAAGAAAGGCCACCTCAAGAAAGATTGTTGGAAATTGAAAGCCAAACAATCCGATGAAAGCAAGTCCACAAAAGCTATCTCCGCCGAAGCTAGCTATGTTGAAGGTGAGGTATATGATTTTGGTGCTCTTGTTGTTACTAGTGAATATAATGGTGGTGATTCTTGGATTTTGAATTCGGGATGTTCTAGACACATAACTTTTAACTGTAGTTTCTTCTCAACTTATCAAAAGGTTGATGGAAGAAAAGTCACAATGGGCAATGTGGTTAGTTGTCCGATAGTTGGTGTTGGAGATTTTAAAATTATCATGTTTGAGGGTGTTGTAAGAACATTGACCGGAGTCCTTCATGTTCCAGGTATGAATAGAAACTTAATTTCCCTTAGTATTCTGGATAAAGAAGGTTTTAGGTGGATTGGTGAAGGTGGAGTTTTGAAGGTTGGCAAGGGTCCTAATTTGTTCTTGAAAGGATCCATTAATGATGGCTTGTATATGCTTGTGGGTTCAACCTTAATTAGTTCGACTTGTGTGTCCACTACTTCAACCGAGCATGAAAATGAAAATGATGCAGATACTTCTTTTAGAAATGAAAGTTTGAGAATAATTCCAACATACCCCAATGAGTCCATGGGATGTATGGACTTGATTGGTAATTAAATTTCATACTCTTGTGAGCCCTCTGAGGGCATTTTTAGTGCATGTGCTATGTTTATGCACTTGTGTTGTTTTTGTTTTTGAGTATAATGTTGTATAAGTTGTTATATTATGGTGGAGTGAATTAGAGGATTCCATTGACTTAGGTGAACTCAAGTCAAGGTGGAGATTGTTATGAATGGTGTGACTTGAGTGCACATTTGATGGGTGCATTCATGTGGTGACTCTTGGGATGGAATCCCATAAGTATGTCATGAATGGGTGTAATAAGATGAGTCTTAATATTTTTTGTTTATGATGATGATTAAAGTATGAATTAATGAGTTAATCATAGGAGTTATGACACTTAATGAAGAAGTGTAAAGGTTTAATTCAAGATGCTATACAATGTAAAGTCAAGCAAAACTGTCAGAAGCTCACGGAAGTGCTGCTCGACCAGCTCGCTCGATCGAGCGAGCTTCAGAATGGGTCGAGCAAGCAGACAGAATGTCACCAGAAACTTTTTGTAGCCCGTTCGACCGAGCGAGCCTCTGCTTTGGTCGAGCGATGTCTCTGATGCTCCTAGGATGCTGTTTTTGACTTTTCATTATCATTTATTCATAGTTTTAATGTACTTAATGTTACTTAGTGAGATCTCTCCTATAAATAGAGAGCTATCATTCACACATTGTAATAATCCACAAAATACACCCCAAGCCATACACTAACCTATATCTCTTCTCTATTGTAATTCTCCATTAGGGATGCAAACGGGGCGGGGTGGGGCGGGGATTGGAATTCCCATCCCATCCCCATCTGTTAATGCAATACCCATCCGCGTCCCCATCCCCGCGGCGGGTATAATTTTTTTCCCCGTCTCCTCCCTGATAGGTTTGTACCTAAAACCATCCCCGCCCCACCACCCATCTGGGTATCCATCCCCGTCTAATACCCATTTTTCCCGCCTCACCACCCGTCAAATCCCCGCTTAATACCCATTTGTGCCACATATTTATATTCAACATTTGGACCTTAAAATCCATAATACATATTTATAAACTGGGGTTTCCCAAAATTTGAAAAAAAAAATTGAAAATTAATTTAGGGTTTTCCAAAATTTGTACATATCTTGAGGCGGGCGGGGCGGGGCGGGGCGGGGATGGGGCGGGTATCACCTAAAATCCATCCCCATCCCCATCCCCGCGGTGGGTATGAATTTTATACCCGTACCCGCCCCATGACCCATCAAACCGGGACCCATCCCCGCCCGGGGCGGAGATGGGGCGGGTCTCCTATTAGACCCGCCCTGCCTGCATCCCTATTCTCCATATTTGAGAGTTCTTTGAACTCCTTTGATAATATAAAAGATACTACACACCGAAGGACGTAGCCTAAGTTGGGTGAACCTCGTTAAATCTTTGTGTCATTTTATTACATTACTTTCTCCTACAAACATCGATAGTTTAATTTGTTTGTCACAAAACCTCATACATTCGATCTTGGCAATATTTGAGTTTGAAACACATTGTTCGAACTCTAATATAGCATCGTTTTCACTTTTGTCTTTATAGAGAAAGTTACCCCCAGTTTTTACCGTCTGTTAACTTTCTTGCTTTCCCCTGGTCAAGGTAGCTACTAGCTAGTGAGTTGATTAGTGCCAGAGATTCTTATTCTTACCTGCTAAATTTAGAAAAGTGATGATCGAAATATCAAATCCATACACAACTCATGCATGCACATTTCACATTATTAAGAGACATAGATTTTGTACGCACCAATTGTTTCAATTAGTAGTGGGCATAGATTATTAGATTAATTAGGGAATTATTCACAAATTGATCATAAATATAGGAAGTATATATATGTAGATAATTTTTACAACTTTATTTATAAATTAAATTTATGTAGAAGCTACGGTGGAAATAAGATAATACAAATAGAGTATGAAAAGGAGAGTAAGAAAGACACCATAATTAAGCGAAAATTAGTGTAAAAACATGCTTATTGTAATAGGAATGATGGGAGCTAGTATAAAGCTAAGTGCAATAATTAGCCAATAAATATGAAGTAAAAGTAAAAGAAAGTGTAGTAATAATTTTATGCATTTCACATATTTTTATAAGAAAATATCTCTTTTATTATAGATACACTTTTTAAAATGATCGATTCTATAATAAATCATTTTTATTACTCATTTACTTGTAGCTCTTATTAAGCTAAAACAACAACATCTAAAAGTGGATTTAAAAAAAAATAATAAAATAAAATTGTGGTGAGTAGCTGACTTGGCCGTGATGACATAAATGCATTGTGCAAATCAGCAATGCTTGCAATGGGCTAGTAGCCTAATACTAATAGTTGAGTATGACTAGTAAAAATAGAAAACGTTAGAAGGAGAAGGAGAAGTGGTTGTGAAGCTGGCCTTGAATATTGATAGCATATAATTTAATTGTACTTTGTACTAACAAATAACAATATATAATGGTCACTCGGGATATAAGTGGATAAATGTGGCCATCTTAAATATATTTAATTATTCTTAAACTATAAAAAAAAGGGAGGGAGTAAATGAAAGATAGAACTACTGATTTGCTGGTAGCTGTGAATTGTGATGCTTCACTTAGCTTGTTCACACTTCACACTTCACACTTCACAAGCTATATACTTGTACTATGAGACATTTGTACTATCAAAATATATATATATATATATGGAGAAGTTCAAATAAAAATCATCCTTATATGAGAACGCGACCCTATATATATATATATATATATATATATATATATATATATATATATATATATATATATATATATATATATATATATATATATATATATATATATATATATATATATATATATATATATATATATATATATATATATATATATATATATATATATATATATATATATATATATATATATATATATATATATATATATATACTTACGTTGATTTATCATTATTCTCTAATAGGCAATGAATACTCTGCAATATTGCTACTACGTTTTTTGGATTACTCTTTTTGTTATGGCTATATCATGCATATACGTCACTAATTAAGCAAGACAAACACACATTGCAATATTTACTTTTATAATCTATAAAAGATCAAAAGTTCGGATATGATTAGTTGCAATTTCGCAATGAATATATCCCTTTTTAATTTAACTTTTGAATTAACACGGATAATTCTCATATATAAAAGTATATATTTTAAATTTCTCCCATTTAATGATGTTTTCTAAGGATTTTCTTTATTAAAGGAGACAAATTATAAGAAAAAAAAAGAGTACATGTTAAATTTGAGTCATGATATATGGTTAGTCCCTTCACATTTTGTGCTCCTTAATTATGAAACATCTACTCCACATGTTATGTTATGGAGCAAGCTAACCATTGCGTCTTTCTTAATTTGTATGACTTGGTTTTCTGTATTTTTGTGGAGGATAAAGCGATTTGTATATCAAAAAATTATCATTTATATCTAACTTTTTTATTATTAACCCTATAAATCGTTGTGCATTGGGTTTAGAGTTTTAGGATTTATATACTAATATATTATAATATTATAATACAAAGAATATTGTTTTGCTATATGCATTTCTAAAATATAACCATCATTTAAGATAGTCTTAATTAATGGTTTTCGTAAATACAATTTCGGTTTTAATTAATTATAAGTAAATATATTGGAATCATGATGAAAAATATATGTTTGTTGGTAACTTGGTATTAATGCTTATGGCAAGTGCTTTTAATGTCATTTAATCTTAATTTTTAAATCTACAACAATAAATCTAAATTCTAAATATGGCTTGGTCCCGATATTTTAGCCATATGATTTCATCAATCCTTTAAATTTGCAACATTTACTTATCCCCTAAATGTGCAAGTATAAACCTAAATTTCACTTGGTTGATTAATCTTGATACGCAATGCCAATTCAAATGCATAAAGAGTGTAAATTGATATAGATATTCATAAACCTTTTTTTAATCAAGGGCAAAGTAAGAAAAGGAAAATGTAGGTGAAAATCGATACTAAAATATCTGAAACATTGATTGTAAATAATATTTAAAAGGGTGTTTGACAAACTAGCTTATCGAGCAATTTTAGTTTAATTTGATATGAAAAGAGCGTTTGGTGGTTAAACCAGCCAATATTAGTTTTTGGTGAATTAACTGGTTAAAACAACTTATTGATATGAATAAATTATTTTTGAACAAACTGTTCGTAACAACGAGTTTAAAATTAGCTGGTGAAACCAACTAATAAAATCAACTGGTCAAATCAATATTTATGTGTTAGTCATTTGCCAAATACCCGGTAAAATTATGGATCGAGAATTGATGAAAGCAAAAGAGTAAATAAATGTTGTCATCATTCGTTCATAATACATAGAATTGAATGAGTGTATCAGAGTCACGTGGGCATCCTGCTTAATTCAGTCGTTGTTGAAACACTTAAAACAATTCCAACCTCCCCATATCCTCCTCACATGCTCTCACATTAATTCATAACTCTTTCAATGTATTTGCAATTAGTAATCTTATTTTATTGAATTCATCATTCCTTTTATTTATTTCAGGTTCCAATTATCAGTATATATGCTTAAGTTCTTGACTGTATAAGAAGGAACTTACTAGTGAAGTATATTCAGATTAATCTCGTGACTTGTGACTGACTCTTACTCATCCAAAGCTTCTCACAAGCCATACTCATATATACTGTGATGCTTCCTGAATGGTCTATTCAAGAATGTTATCTTAATTCCCTCTTGGCCTGGGTTTAAATATTAATACATCCTCTTATTTGTATTGCATTGGTCTTATAACTTATCGTAACAAACTACATCTTTCCTTCTCATCAAATTGCTTAAATTTATTTGCTATAATATTATTCTGTCCTTTTGAATTTTATATTTTGTGAGAGCTTTTTAGTCTATAGGTCAAATTTTAAGATACCGAGGGAGTAAACTATAAAGCTGAACTATTTTATTGAATCATATATATCTTTTGCTTAGCACTGTGTATGTCATTCTTTTTACAAAAATATTAAGATTTAAGAGCATATAATTAATCACTTTAATTCAATTTAATTCAACAAATTACTTTTACATTAATTAACTTAAATACTCTGTATTTATATCTAATCTAAAAAATAAAACAAAAGCATACTCCAAATACAAGTGGTGTGAATGACATTGCAAATGAAACATGCTAGACTTTTGAGGCATGCATACTCAAAACATTTTTATTAAAGCTAGTCGATTCCGTCTATACATTCAAATTAATAGTAGGGAATAGAGATAAAATATGTTATTCTTTTTGGTGTTATATAACAAATTCTTATCATCAAATTGGTACAAAATAGGACATATATTAATTTTATGTTTATCAAATTAAATTAAACATAGTTATTAAGTGAACTTAATTTTATTTCTTTTTCACATTGCTAATTTTTACTAGATTGATCTCCTTCTTATTTTACTTTACTTAACAAAACCTACTCATTAAAGTAATTACATTACTAACATATGATTTTAATTGGAATAATAGTGAAACACGAAATCATAACCTAGTGAAATAAAACTTTTTTAATCTATACAATATGAGTTTTATTTTCACTGCTACGCAAATCAAATTCCTTTTTTAATTCTAATTAATGATGAATTCTCAATATATTTAAATAAATAAATAATGATACTTATAAAGAAGTTTTCATTTGTCATTCATTTATTGTTTGCATAGAGAATCTTTATATTTATGTCACAAATTATTGACAAAAATAACCTTATTCATACACACTTTAATATTTTTATAATGCTTATGTACTCTATATATCCTCCATTGACTTCAATTTAACATTTTAATATTCCTTATAATCCCTACATAATTTCTATTAATTTTATAAAACTAATTTTTTATTAGTTTTAGTCCCTATATTTTTTCTATTAACTTTCTTTTAATATTTTCTTAATACGTATGATCCTTATTTTTCTCTAAATTAAATTTATTATTCAATTAAAAAATATATCCACTATCTAAAATATTCTATTTTCCTTAATTTCCGTTAACATTTGTTTTGAAAACTTATTTGGAATTAACCCCTTCGGCCCTTCCACGACGAGGGAACGTGAGAAAACGAGACCTCCTCTCTCTCTCTCTCTCCCACACACACACACTCCCATTCTAAAACGTTTATAAGCAAACTCTGCAATTTCCCATATCCTTCTCCCTTACCAGTTACGTCCCTACAATACCGGGAATCATTTTATCTTCTCTTCTATCTTCTCTCTTTATTCTCAATCAAATGCTACAAAACTAAACAACTTTATTTCAAAAATGTCATCTTTCCAAAAACCAACAACAACCCATGAACTCAGACAAAGATTATTTACCAACATTGATAAACTTTCTGATAGATCAACATTTCCTCAAGCTTCATCTGAACTTAATTATTTAGCAAAGACTCTTCCTTTTGATTTTCTTCCTACATTTCTATCATGTATTCTTTCTATTGATTCTTCATCAAAATCCCCTGTTAAAGTTCATTGTATTAGTCTTATTTCACTTCTCTCAAATACCCATAAATCTTTGTTGTCTTCTCATGTTCCAAAGATCATTTCTTTTTTCTTTAAACGGTTAAGAGATTCAGATTCCTCTGCTAGAAACGCTTGTATTTCTGCTGTTTCATCACTCAGTGAGTTAAATTTTGTTTCTTTACTTGATCCTTTTCTTGGGTCCATCTCAGTTGAACAAGATTTAAATGCCCAGATGGGGTGTTGCTTGTGTTTGAAGGCAGCCATTGATGGGGGAGTTTTAGAGGAGAAAGAAGAAGGGGATTTGAGGAAAAGAGTTCTTCCTAAAGTTTTGAAATTGTTGAAAAATGATGGTTTTAAAGCAAAAGGAGCTTTATTGGGAGTGATTGAGAGTGTGATTGGTGTAAATGATGGGATTGTAATCAATGGTAAAGTTGGAGGAAATTTGGTGGGAAATTTGGTTGGTATTGTTGTTGAGTTGTTGAGTTCTGATGATTGGATGGCTAGAAAATCTGCTGCTGAAGTTTTGCTTAAATTGGTTGTTGTTTTGGATGAAGAGTCTGCTACTGAAGTTAAAAACTTTGTTGTTAATTCTTTGGAGTCCAGGAGATTTGATAAGGTAGTTTTTTCGTTTACACTCCTATTATGAATTTGATTAGTTTTTAAATGTGTTTTTGTTGGTTTTGAGAGTTTTTTGATCCAAAATTTAGAAAAATGCTCATTTTTTTTATTTTGATGATTTGGATTAATCCATTAGAAAAAAACCCAGAAACTGTATTTCAAAAGAATGCATCTTGTGATTGTTTTGAATATTTTGCTACATTTTGATCTGGTTTGTGGCCAGATTTGTTTATGATGCTCAAATTTGTTTTTTTGTCAAGTATTTGAAATATTTTACTACATATTTAAGCCTTCATTTGATTTTTAGTGAATAATAAAAATAATATGGTTGGTTTCAATTTGGTAATAAATCATAATCATGAAAATTGAGGTAAGTATTAATGTTGATGTGGACAGGTTAAAATTACTCGTGAGATAATGAACCAGGCATTGGAAGCTTGGAAGGAGATACCTGGTGGTGTAGACCAACAAAATGTTTTATCTAGATCTAATTCATCTATTTCAAAAGGTAATACTCCTAGTATTAACCTTTCCTGTAAAAAAGTTTCTTACTTTGTTGACTGAAATTTCTGTGATTCTTGAATTGGTGATTGTATTAGGGTGCAGCTTGCAAGTTACTTGTAACAAGTGGTTCTTGTCTTAATTAATTGAATTGTTTCTGGAAATATCAAAATCCAACTGACTTTTTTCTTTGTACTTGATTGAGTTGTTTTTAATGTTCTCCTTCGATTAATGCTACCTCAATATTTCGTTACTCTAATGCCGTTAAAGCTGTTCTCATGGAGTCGTGTTTTGATGTATAAAGTCTTACCTTGTTAGTAATAACAAAGAGATTTTGTGAATAATGCCTCTTAATTAGCCAAATTGGTGCTTATTTTGTGGTCATTTTCATTTTGAGATGGGTTCTTGTGATTTGGAATTGGAAGAATTTGTACTTGTTCAAGTATTTTGTGTTTTGACTGATTTATACCTTTTTTTTGGGGTTGTGAATGGAGTAGATAGTGGTACAGGTGGGGCTTCAACTCCCATCCCAAGGAGATTATCTTATGTTGGTGCTGAAACTCCCAAACCAAAGAAAAAAATGGCAAAAAGTAGGTCATCTTTGTCTGATGGTCCAGTTGCCACATTCTCCCCTTCTATGTCTTTAAGCACACAAGATAGTATTGGCTTCGAAACGCCGCAAAGGAAGAAAACATTGTCCAAGAGCAGATCCTCCTTGTCCGATGATTCAACTATTACTGATTCTTCCTCGGTTTCAAGAAGCTCCCATGATCTAGGCTTTGATATTTCTTTATCTAGAAAACCAATGTTGAAGGGAAGGTCTTCTTTGCCGGATGATTTGCCCGTAAAGAAGAAGAGTCCCTCAAAGACCAATGATAAGAAATCGAGTGTGGAGTCTGACAAATCATTGGATTGGAAAGTTGAAATAGCAGTTCCTCCGTCCCTGACTGAGAAGGTTGCATTACAAGATGATGCAAGTAGCTTCGTAAAAAAGACTTGCGGAGAAAGGGTGTCAAAAGTTAGTGCGTTCAAAACTGGGTCTCGTGTTGTTCCTTTTGTTGAAGAAGATGAGCCTCAAGGGTTTGGCTTTGAAGGAGGAGGGAATGAAGAAGTCGGTGAAAGCAATGCAGACTCGGAGGATCTGACTTTGATCAAAAAGCAGCTTCTTCAGATAGAGAAACAGCAATCTTACTTGTTAGATCTCATTCAGGTATGTTGCATTGTTCTGTTATTGTGTTGTGCAAAATAGTTTTAGTTCTCAGTTGATATTTCAAAGATAAAATGCTGACTTGCATCCTCAACTATTGCAATATTCAGAGATTTATGGGCAATTCTAAAAGTGGGATAGACTCTTTGGAGACCCGAGTTACTGGGCTTGAGAGAGTACTCGGTGAGATTTCTCATGATTTGGCCATACAAAGCGGAAAAATCTCAAACAATGACTTGGCAGGAAGTACATGCTGTCCCAGTACGGAATTCCTGAGCCCCAAGTTCTGGAGAAGAACTGAAGGAAGGTCCACTATTTCAAAATCATCTCACTTAGGAAGCATGCTTAACAAAGACTCCAGTTTTGAAACTCCGCCAACAGATGGTTATAAGCATTATGACCACCAAAACGAAGGCACATACCGGGATTCATGGGGAAGTGCAAAAAGCATAAGTCAAAATGTTCAAAGAGGAAGAAATTGTAGCCCTAGAAGCTTTGATTCTGCTTCAAATGCTACTTGTATTACTTCAGTGGGTCGAGGAACATAGGCTGCAGGTATATTAAGATCACTTATCTACCTACTATTCCTTTTGCATAGTGAATATTATGACATGCCCATCATTTCTTGCTTGCTGTAATACGTTAGGCATTTAACATTTCATCCTTTTCTGAATCATGATAGCTTCATTTGTTAGATCCACAATTATACAATCTCAGGTTTTCTTTTATCTTTTATCTTTTATTTAAAATTTCATAAATGTTTATTCATATTATGTTGGGTTAGAATGGAACATACACTTGCTAGCATGGGCGACTTCAAGATCACCTCGAACCAACTCTGCTACCAATCTTCTCTTATATATGTAACACTATTCATTATGAATATGATTTATATCAAATGACCTGGGCCAGAGCATAGATTCCCCATAGATGATTCTTTTTTAATGGAGGCCTGAAATGTTCTAGATTTTCATTTCGTTGCAGCTCCTGTTTTTGCTTTCCCTTCATTCGATAAAATTACTTTCTTACAGAATTTTTTTTGTCTTAATATGCTTTCCCCCCTGTGTTTTGATGGCTGCAAAGTAAGATTAGGTAGTGGAATTGTGGTTAATTTGGGTACCACATATTCCAAATATCAAATTGCAATTGCATTATTGAGTGTGCTACAACTTTGGGATTTAAATTATCTGTTACAGTTAGGTCTGCAATGAAATTGACTAGTGAAATACAGGTGGGTAGGATTTTGTTGCAGATTTGCATTTGATTTATTTATTTGATGAATGGGCCCTTAATTCTGTCGGCTCTTACCAATATCTTTGTTTTCTATGAAAATTTCAATGCTAATTAATATATAATACTTTCTTTGTGCTAGTTTATAGAAATGACATAAGAAAATGACAAGAAGATTAACGGCCGTTTAATTGACGATAATAAATGGTGGTAATTGAAATAAAAATTAGTATAATTTTGGTTGAAAAATTCTTTAGCTACTTTGATGGTTATGCTATTCCAACTTCAATCATCTCATTTTCTTCGTGAAATTCATTCAATGCTTTACCATTGGGAGAGGTGGTATCAGGTGATAATAGAAATTTGTAAACAAAATGACTTTTTTGTGATTAAAGTTTGATTACCATGGTAATGACATGTAACTTGTGATGAAATTTTACACTATAAATCATTTACATTACCATTTATTTAGTACCGATAACCAAACGGGCTGTAAGGGTAATTGAAATCCTGCTACAGATTGCAGATAACTTGTTTGTTTCTTTTGCTAATAATAGTATGTTCTGTAATGCAGCATCGACAATTAACGAAGTAACAGCAGTGTTAAAGATGCTCAAGCAATCAAGCTCTACTGGATAGTCTCGAATGATTATGAAATCCTACTACAGATTGCAGAAGCTTTGTATATTGAACCTGCCAAAGGGATGTATCATCATTCCTCTTTGTATTTTCATGGACGACTTATTTTGGTGTTTGCCTTGGCATTAACAGCTGGTGTCGAATTGATGTACGATCAGCAACATTCAAAGTACTAACTTTAATTATTTTGATATTTATTTGCTGTATGATGCTTTGTACATGGAGATGGAAAATATAAATAAAATTATATGTTGCCTCACTCACTTATTTCTTGTGTTCTTTGCCATTTTCTAGTGTTAAGGTTGGTTTGACTAATAACAGCAAATTAAACCTCTGTTGACACTCATTTTTCTAATCCTCCAAATGCCTAAATCAACAAACTAATTATTTACAATGAGATGCATAAGTTTGGTAATGATTGAGATTATTTAAGACTTTGACAGGATGTCATTTAGATTATAAACTACTTCTATTTATTAATATAATAAATATTTGGTTGATAATTGATATTCATATTATTTATAGTTACATAGGAGTATTTCATTATTTATAACAATTTAGATGCATTGTTTGTTTCAAATTGAAGGACTTGGGATATTGTAAAATACAAGTTTATAATCGTTACATATTGATGTTTTTAAGGCGTATAAAGGATTTATAACGGAGTATTATAGTTAAAATTTGATTTTCGGTCGTATATATATCATATTTTAATATAACTGTATTTTATTCCTAATTTAATTCACTTTCTATAATAAAAGTGTTATGTCTGTAAAATTTGTAATCGAAAATTAGTCTACATTAAAGCATTGGGAACCTTGTAGGCTTGTATCACTTCAACTATAGAAGTCTCAATCTAAAATATATAGAAGGCGGTTATCATGACGTATGAAGATGAGTATACGAGCATGTTGAATAGTCTCCTAAAACTTGTGTTTCATGGTAGCTTTCCTATTAAATGAATGTAGACTTTGTAGTACAATTCATATTTTTAAGGAAGGACCATATAAAACACAGCTATATTAGAGCCTTAGGATACGGCACTTGCATTACAAACTTCCATGACGCATGGTCTAAGCAAGTAAAACCTTTGACTACCTTAATAAAAGTATGCAAGAATGCAACCACCAAACCTACTAGCAATGAGCAATTATTTAGGACTTTGATATATTGATGGCTAACATATATCAATTAAGTACTATTTTATTTATTGGAAATAAAAGAAATTTATTTTTGTTTTGCATTCTATCTTGAATATCTTTTTTTTCCTTTGTATAATAAAAATTATGAAAAACAAAATTTAAAAATTAAAAATCTGTAGAAAATATTATTTATTACACTTAAATAATTAGCCAACAAGGCTGTTATTATACTACTTGTTATTGATACATTGTTTATTAATTAAGTTTTTAGCGAAGTTATCATTTTATTAATAATTTTAGTGGAATTATTATATGTTGATTAAGTAGTTGATGGAGTTATTATTCTATTAATAATAAATTAAATGGGATTAGTTCTTATTATTAAATTACAGTCAGTTGAGGTATTATTATAATGACAACATAAAAACAATTTTAGTTTGACGAAATTATATGAATTGTTTTTGTTCAATAAATGTTATTTAGATAGAAAAGGTTTTAAGTAGAATATATAAATCTGAAACTTATTTTAAAAAGTTGGATAAAACAACAGAGAAAATACTTTTTTATTCTTAGTTTTTTTTTGTCTAAATATCCATAATACCTTTATTTTAAATAATAAAATGGACATTTTAATGAAATATAGTAAACAATACTCGTATGTCTTTGTTCATGTCATTGTACAATTACATAATAGAGAATACCTATGTTTAATAGGAATGTAGGAGTACCGATTACTTATGATAAAAAGTATATACGTACCCCATTGGCCATAAGTGATGGCATTCAAAAATTGCGGCTAAAGATTTGTTTCCCATTACTATTTTAATAATTATCTAACTTTTATGAACCAAAGTACATCCAACCTAACATTTATGTACCAAAATCCCAATGCAAATGTATGCTCGGTTTTCTTCAGCTAATTTATGTGTAAATTATATATAATATATTCACGACAATTAAATTCATAAAATAGTTTTTGGATCGTAAATTGTCATAATAATTTCAAGCCTTTAAAATTTCACATTTGTAGGTAAAATAGTCTTTTTAGTTGTAAAACTATTACAAGTTATAAAGTTTAGATGTTAAAATCACACTTGTGTTGTTAAAATAGTCACTTTGTATTCAAAAAAGGAATGTTAAATAACTAAAGTGAGTATTTTCTACTTTCAAAATGACTCTTTAAAATAACTAAAATAAGCGTTGACATCGAAAATGACCACCTTAATATTAAACCACTAATGTGTATATTAAGTACGAAAATGAACATTTTAAACTAATTTTTCAACTAATTAGATGAATTATTTAGCCTAATATAGAATGTTTTACAATGAGATCATTCTAATTTAGAATTCGTGTATTCATTATGAAGTGTTGTTTCAAGTTTCAACAACTTTTCTTGTATGAGATCGTCTCACGATGAGACAATGTCCATACAAGGAACCCAAATTCAAAAAATTAATGTTTTATTATTCGAAGTATCAATTTTACTGTTTAAAATAGTGTGTTAAATATTAAATAATTAAAAATAAGTATATTATAGATATTTTAATTCAATACTTAAATTATTTAAGCCAGAGCGAGTATTTGTGTTGTTTGTCCGCCATGTTCAAAAGGGGGACAAGTTGACGTTGGGCCCGTAACTCTGGAGTTTGTTCAACAGACTTGTAAAACAGGCCCGTTAAAATTCTGAACACCTAAACTTAAGCAGGCATAATTCTTCGATCAGCTAGTCTCTTGAGATACCATTTTTTTGAGAGATGTATTTTAAGTCAGCCTATTAAAGATTAATATCTACTTATATTATCCTTAATGTTTACTTATTTTATGCTTAATGTCTACTTTTAATATCTTAAATGTCTACCTACATCATTTTTAATACCTATTTACAATATTTTAAAACATATATAATGGGTTGGTCCAATTAGATTTGTTCTCTCAAAAAGACCAACTCTCACAAGAATTTGTGTTCTTCGTATGCCCTCTTTTTGATTTTTTTCTTGGGCAAACTTAATTTAAAAACGTCTCCTTTTTCTTTAGATAAATAGTAGAGATCACCAAGATTTCAAATCTATACCTATTTACATCGATGAAAATAAGATTTATGCAAGATACCTATTAACAAAAATTTTAGTTTAAAGTCATAAATTTATTATTGAGATTCTATACAATATGCATAACTGCACGCACATCTTTTATATTAAAATCAATTGGTAGTAGGAAAAATGATCTACTAAATTTATATATTAGTCAATCATCCTCTAATTTCAATGTCGAATTACATGTGTGCTGTTCCCCAACAAACCCTCACAGATGAGCTTCCCCGTCAACTCTAATAACAGTAAGAAAGAATATCAAAGAATTTTTATTCTAAAATTCTTAGTCACAAAATTATTCACTTTGGGTCATAAAAGAGCCTTAAGAGCATCATTTATGGTGATCTAATAAAAAGGTCATCCCACTATTTCTCTCTTCTAAAAATTCATCTTTCAACCTAATTTTATTAATAATGATCTCTTTTAAAAGGTCGTCATCCTCTCTTTCTTACTTTTTTTCTACCCCACCATAATTTTTCTCCCTTAGTTCATCTGACATTTATCTTTATTTTTTATAATAATATTTTTATGTACAAAGTTAATATAATTTTTTATTTGATTAAAATAGATATACTTTTTTATTAATTATAAAATTATTCTTTTAATAAAACTAATATTTTTTAATAAATATAAATGTAGACATTAATAATAATTAAGGAAAATTCGTTAAATTCAAATAAAGATTACAATGCGCATACATAAAATAAATACAAAAATTAAAAAAATTAAATTTTAAATGATACATTAATTGCGGTTCCTTCCAAACTTTTGCCGGATATTTTCAACCAAGTCATCTTTTAAGGATAAATGTGTTTGTCGATCTTCAACAGCATCCCTATTTGCCAAGTATCGGTTGATATCAACAATTCTATCTGTGTAATACTCAAACTCATCATTTAATCCACTTGTACCTTCCGATTGATCTTGTGGGCGATCTCCCATGAACTCTCTACCATCAGCATTGTGTGTATATGTATCTCTTTCATCTTCTACTATCATATTATGCATAATTATACAAGAAGTAATTATATCAAAGAGTCGTTCTTCATCCCAAGCAAGGGAGGGCTTTCTAATTATTGCAAATCGAGCTTGTAACACCCCAAATGCTCGCTCCACATCCTTTCTTGCTGCTTCTCGATGTTGAACAAATAACCTTGCTTTTGGTGTTTGTGGTTCAGTACGTAATAGACTGAATAAAAGTAGCCCATTTAGGATAAATGCCATCAGTGAGATAGTAAGCCATACCGTATTGATTTTCATTCACCGTGAAATTGACAGGTGGTGCCCTTCCTTCAAACGAATCAACTAAAAGAGGTGATCGATATAGCACGTTGAGATCATTATATGAACCTGGCATCCCAAAAAAGGCATGCCATATCCATAAGTCATGATCAGTGACTGCTTTAAGAATTAATGTTGCAACACCAGCTCGGCCTTGATATTTCCCTTTCCATGCTGCTGGGCAATTCTTCCACTCCCAATGCATGCATTCAACACTACCAATCATGCCAGGAAATCCTCGTTCTTCACTAAAGGCCAATAATCTCGTCAAATCTTGTGGTGTCTGTTTTCTCAAATAATGTTGCCCAAATTGGTTGATTATTCCCTTTGTGAAATGAGTGAGTGCTTTTCATGTTGTGCTTTCGCTAATTCGGAGGTACTCATCAACTTGATCAGCAGCCACCCCGTATGCTAACATACGAAGAGCTGCAGTACACTTTTGTAAAGCACTTAGACCTTTTTTACTATTTGCATCAATGTTGGTAGTGAACCATGGATCGTTGTTGGAGACAGCTTCCATTATCCGTAAAAATACATGTTTCCTCATCCTAAACCTATGTCGAAACAATCTAGAAGAATATATAGGATTTTCAGCAAAATAGTCATTAAATAGTTGGGAATGACCTTTTGAATGGTCTCTCTGAATTCGACATTTTTTTTTGTACTCACCCTTGGTTGTAGTGTTGAAAGAATAGAAGGAATAGCGTATTGAAAGGCATAATCAATCATATTATCTATTAGTTCATTCTCTTCATCAGAAGATGAAGAACTTGAAGTGGATGAGGAAAAATTGAATTTATAAAGACTCATTTTGAAGTTATACATCGAATTGAATGTGGATGTGCATATATATAATATTATGCATGCCAAAAGGTGATGGAAAGGAAAAAACTAATGCACCAAAAGGTGATCGAAATGAAAAGACTAATGCATGCCAAAAGGTGATGGAAAGAAAAGAACTAATGCTTGCCAAAAGGTGATGGAAAGATAAGAACTAATGCATGAAAACCTTACATGATTAAAACATCCTTTTAAAACATTACATAATTAAAACATCATTTTAAAACATTACATAATTAAACCATCATTAAAAACAATATATAATTAAAACATAATCAAGACATTACATAATTAAACCATCTACTAACGATTGTAATTCTGAAAGTAATGTCCAAGTTGAACCATCATATCATTTTCCCATGGCTGAAGAGTTTGCTTTTTGCTTAATGTTTGATAGATATCCCAATTCGTTCGATATTCTTCTATTTTAAGTTGTTTTTGTTTTCAGGCTTCTTTTTGTTTTTGAACTTCTGTCTTCTCCTTCATTATTTCTGAATTAAGTCGAGGATTCTCTCCAAATGCACTCAAAGTTTGAATTGATTGATCTATAACCATTTTCCCAGTCATGCGAGCCTTAGCCTTCTTCACACCCTCAGGGCGAGTAGATGATCCTCCTTGAGATTCACTTGATGGTGTTTCAGAATCTTTTTCTAACCTTGATCTTTTTCCACTACTTTCACTACTAACACAACCAGTTGGTTGTTGATCAAATCGTTTTTTTTATTACTTTTTATCACCTGCTTCCACTTGTTATACTTTCCTCAAATTTTTCATTGCTCAATCAAGTTAAAGTTACCGTGTTTTCTTTGATGGATTAAATGGACTACTTTAAGCACATCTTCGTCTCTCGTGCCACTCTTCTTCCTCTTAAGAGCCTCGTCATAACTTCCAGACCACTTCAAACATGTTGGAGCAACTCTACCCCAATGACATTTAAGCATATCAGGGGTTCTTCGTGGGATTAGATAAGATCGTTCCATCCTCGCTGCTTCATAAGCTTCCTTAACTTTTTGCCACCTCACTCTTATCTTTTGGTTGGTGCTCACAATTGAATTTGTACTTGTGTTCATGACTGAACATATGAGAGCAATATTTTCAATCAAATCTCAACTTTTCTTTGAAGGTATAGGGGCTTTATCATTAGGAAGCTGTTGAGATGGTTGAATCAATTGAGTGAAGCTCAGTGGTAAACCAAATTGTGAAAGTAGATCTTGAAATGATGGATGGGTGTAAAGACCAGCATCAACATGATGAACAGAATTTCCTCCATCTTCACCATATTGATCATCTTGATCATTTCCTTTATTCTCATCATTATCATCATCATCATCATCATCATCATCATCGTACTCCATCTCATTTTCGTCTAAACTTTCACCCATTATCAGAGTTGAATAGTTATCAATATTAGAATTAAAATTGTGAGATTGATGATGGTGGTGAAACATAGTTTGAGAATTTTGAGTATTTTGAGGAACATAATAAGATGAATTTGGGATATTTTGAGGAATATAGTAAGAAGAATTTGGAGTATTTTGAAAAAAATTGAGGATTTTGATGCTGAATTTGAGCACTTTGATTGTTAGAAGATTTTTTTCTTTTTTTTTTACAAGGATTTCTTCCATAATTTGGGTTATTTGAATCCATATTTTTTTTGGGGATTTTTAAAATGATTATTTTGGTATTTTTTAACAAAAAAAAAGTAGCAAAATAAGAAGAAAATATGTAAATATAAAAAGGATGACCGTTGGTACAATTTTTTTTTTTATAAAATAAATACGAAAATAGCCGTTAATTACAATAAACGACTATTTTGGCAGCCAATCAGAAGTCGGCAGGTGGAAGGGGCGCAGTAGGCGTGTCAGGGAGGCAGCCTTCTTTTTTTCATCATCCAATCCCTGTGCGATACGTGGCGTAATTTTTTGAAAAAAGAATTAGATGACCGTTTGAGAGATCAGGTCATATAATGACCAAATTCTTCAATATTTTTCATGACTAACTTTATTTTAGGTCACTATTAATAGGCTTTTTACCTTTATTTAGTCATATGACCTCTAACTCTCCTAAGATTAGGAGTTTGTTCTCAACTATCTCTCTTAAACAATTTAAGAGATATATTTCAATAAAACATAAATAATAAAAGTTATTAATGCAAATCATAAATTTTTATATGGATATAATGATGATGATTTATTTTCCTATGCAAAATATCAGTGTTATCGAATGTTTAACACTCACTACAAGACTAGATATTTTATTTTAATAAAAATGATATACTTTTAGTTTTGCTTAGCTGGACACTCATATAGATATCCATGTTAGATATAAGGTGCCAAATCCGGGTAACAAATGACTCGAAAGCCGAAACCTGAAATAAATTGAGCGTATTCCCTTTGAGACAAAACAATAACATGTTTACAAATTCTTAAAAAAAAACAGTCTCACGGTGAGACTATTTATACTAAGTTAGTTTAATGTAGATTTACTATTTCAAAGTGATCACTAAAAGAAATAAACCAATTGTATATGGACTCGTCTCATGATAAGTCGGTCTCATATAAGACTTATTGGATAATGTTTTATCATTCTTGCAAATTGGTGGTTGAGGTATGAAATTTATTAAAATTTTGGGCTTTTATAAATTAAAACTTGGGCTTGCTGATGCCGCCATTGGGTTTGGGCTTTTCTCAATTGCTGTTCGCAACTGGACAAACCCATGAAAATTTGATTAAAATAAGATTATTTCACAACTTAATTCCAAAAATAAGCTTTGTGAAAACTTAATTTCCAAAATAAGTGTCCGTACATCCAAACCTAGCCTTGGAGTAAGTCGCTGTTACTAACAGTGAAAGATTAAAAAAAAAAAATTAAAAGTCATAAGTCGCTGTTACTAACAGCGACTTAGGGAGTTGACCAGTCAACTCCTTAAGTCGCTGTTAGTAACAGCGACTTTAAGGTTAACTGATCAACTCCTTAATCTCGTAGGTTGGAATGAGGAAGTAATTGAGAACTGGAAACTTAAAATTCATTAAGTCGCTGTTACTAACAGCGACTTGAAAAAATTTTTTTTTTTTTTAAAGTCGCTGTTAGTAACAGTGACTTACTCCAAGGCTAGGTTTGGATGTACGAACGCTTATTTTGGAAATTAAGTTTTCACGAAGCTTATTTTTGAAATTAAGTTATTAAAACATATTATTATATTCAAATTTTCACAAACCCATCATGTTGGGTTTGTGTTAATTTCAAGAATTAAACAAGTGCACTATCCATACACTGATACACAGCTGTTAGAATTTTAAAAATGACTATCTTAATATTTATGATAATAAATACTTTCTCCGTCTCATAGAAATTGCATTATTTTTCATTTTAGTCCGTTCTACTTAATTTGTATTATTTTTATTTTTGAAAATGACTCACTATTTTCTTTCAATCTCCTCCATACATTTTTACTCTCTTTTAATTCTATTCACACTATTTATTTTTTATTTATTTATTACCACTTTCTTAAAAATAACTTAATTTCTCCTTAATGCAAATCAAAGAGGACAGAGTAGTATTTTAATTAATTTAGCTGGATTATTCACCCTAATTCAAAACCGTCTTATAATAAGACTGTCTTAAATAAGTATTTGTACTAAAGAATGGACAATTTTGAAAATTATTGTATTAATTTTGATCTTGTGCATGAAGGTTATTGATACAAATTCAATTCTCACCATCTACAAAAATTATATATTTTCATCTTTTCTTATCTATATTAAAATTTGAGTTTTAGATCAGTGCCAATAAAAGTGAATAATATTAGTGTGATTAGCTTTCAAAGCAAATCATTATAACCATATAGATTGAACTTCATTATTTGGATATAAAATCTAAATGGTTGATTTTAAAATGATTAAAATGCAATTACAATATTTTAAATAAATTCTAATACGTTTATTTTTTTTGATTAAAATGATTTTGAAATGATTCGAGCTATCAATATATTTATATTTTGTGATAACTTAATAATTACTAAATATTTAATTTATATTTTAACACAAATTAAAATAATAAATTAAATGTCTAGGAAGTATTTTCAGTGGGGCATTTGTTTGCTATGAACGTGGAAACATTATATTAGAAGAATTATGTGATTATAAATATAAAAGGGACAAGTAGTAAGGCATTCCTCACTTGACTTGGAAGCAATCCCGTAGATAGTTGACCATTCAAAGTTTTCATTATATCCGAGGCCGAACGGATTATTTGTCGCAATTGCCTCGTTTTTGTATCCACAAAATTATCTTTCAAAAAGACTATCATAATTACAGGATTACCCTAAAATATTTTTTAATAACAAAATCAATCGATATAAAAATGGTTAGATCAAACTCAAATGTTTCTTCTATTTTAAATTACTTCTAACATTAGAATAATGGTACTATTTATTCATCACTTTTAATTTGTAATTAGTTTTTAATCTATAAGTTAAAACATAGTTAAATGAAATTTATTTTAATTCGTCTCATTGCAAAGATTATTAATATCAAATATTTATAATTTTTAATTATACTTAATTAAAAATATTAAATATTAAATTAATATATTAAACTGCATGAAAAAATGAAAAAATAAAACGTTAGCAACAGAGAAATTATGAAGGAAATAACTTATCATTAGGAATATATTCAAACACACGTGACAACATATGCAGGGAATGAAGATCAACGTTATCAATTTAATTCTACAATCTCAAACAACTCTCTATTACATCAGATTATATATAGGTGGTGATCATGGGTTATTCTAGAACAGAAAAATAGCTCTTTTTTATTTATAGCTACAACCTACAAATGAAGGTAAAAGTGAATCAGTAAAGACTTGTTTGATATTGCTATGATTCATCAAAGTTATATAATATATGTTCATTAATAAATAAAAAATTAGTTATATTTATTGAGAATATAATGATTTTGAAAACTAACAATTAAATAGTAAAAATAATTTTTTCTAGTTTTCTATTTTAGGCCTTTAATTTAAAAAAAAATTAAATAATAAATGGGCTTTATTTTTCGATATTTTTTACTTTCGTATTTTAGATTCAAAACCAAAAATATAATTTGCTAAAGTAATAAAAGTTATAATATATTCGATCTCTTATTTCAAATATTATTATTTTTTCATTTAGAGCAAATACTATTTTACAGTTTTTTTTCATAAAAGGATTTGAGTTAATTGTCTTTTGTTTAGTTGTATACTATTGTTTATGACAACTACGCCTTCTTTCAATCAATGTTCTTCTTTTTCCTTATCAAACTTTCCACATTATTTCTCGCTATTGCTTTGAAAAATCCTGCAATTTCCAGAACAAGGGTGACTTAACCCATAATAGAAATTTGTTCTTTGAAATGAGCAATTTTAGGTTAATAACTGTTATTTTGCCAATTTGATAAATTATATTCATATGGGAAGATTTAATAGAATGATATTTTTTAAATTATAAGTTATTTTTTTGTGTTTCACTCACTTATTTTATTACTAATATTTTTTTTTTATGGTGATTTACAAATTATTGTAATTAATTAGTATTTTCTATTCTTAAAATAGGATAATTAATTATTAATTACTACCCAATCGTATAGCTTGTACGTGTTTAAAATGACATTAAAAAAAGACAAGCCCACTTATGAGCAAGTTGTCACAAAGCGCCACATTAATCATTATATTCCAAGCGAAACCACTTTACATGTTAGTCCCAAAGATGTGGGTCCCAAACTTTCTATATAATCAATTGTCTTCGTCTTACTCTTCATTTATTCACACTTCCCTCAATCATTAAATCTTCTTAACCTAATTATTTTGAGGTCAATTCGATTTAATGTTTTTTATTTTCACCAAATAATAAAATTAATATACAATCAAAAAATCTAATTAACAAGATCAAGTTTAATTTAGTACAAAATAAATCCAATTTAATGATGGAATATGTATAGTGCAAAGAAGAAAAATAAACAAAATAAAAATAAAATTACGTGTAAATCAACAAAAATAATTTGATTTTGGTGAAATTAAGATGAAGAGAACAATTACTCCCTCTGTTAATTTAATTTTGTTATATATCCTTCATTTTTTTTATTCATTTTAAGTTTTTTACTTTAAAAGAAAAAATTTAAATTTGATTTTTGAGGTATATATTAAAGACAAATATATTCATGTGGGATCTTATTAGATTCGTTTTGATGCAAAGAATTTTAATATATTTTTTACAATTTTTTATGATGTGTACTTGGAGATATTAAAGGTTAAAATTTGCTTTGAAATATGTGCAAAAAGTAAAGCGGAAAAACAAAAAGGAACTAAGGTTTTATAATATTTAAAACTGATTAACTTCAAATTGTGTCACATCACTACAACAAAATTTGCTTTAAGTGGGATATATTTAGCTGACATTTAATTTAAATGTCATTGCCTCAAATTTCTAATGATATATATAGTGGATTTAGCTGACATAGGATCTGAAGATATTTCTCATAAATGCAACTATAGACTATAGTAACAATTACATATGCCACTATTGCCCAAGTAAAGTATCAGTAAATCACTTTATAATGAAACTTAAAATAAAAACCAACAATTATTAAACTAAAAATATAAATCAATGACATTTTTTTAATGCCATTAAAATCAATGACGCGAAAAGTTAAATTTATTATAGTGCGTATATCAAATATAAAGGACAAACAAGTAACTTGCTAATATTATAATTTTAAAAGTGATATTCAGTCGTTATATTATTTATTTTTTCTTAATTGACTTCCTTATTCACTTTAATAATTATGTTGAATTCACTTTAAATCAATTATATATATTTAAAATTTCTAAAAATAAATATGATCCTATACATACAATTAAAATTAGTCAAATCATAATAAATTACAAGAATGAAAATCAAAGCCATAAATGATTTATATAGCTTATTAATATAAGTTCAATAAGTAAAACAAAAGTGGAAAGATCAAAGCTTTAAGTGAGGACAAAAGTTTTAAAAAGATACTACGATTTGCATAATTTAAAATAAATAATAGCAATATAATAACCGAAACGAGGTGAATATAAAGCAATTAGGTAATGTTTAATGCATTTTATGTTTTTAATAAAAAAAAACCATAATTGACTATTTCATGTGGTTGTTTAGCTTTATGAAGTAACATTTTTTGCTTAGTTTATTACGCAACATTTGTGACTTAATGTATTATGTGTAGGTTTAAAGCTGCCACTCCTAATATCAACCGTATTATTACAGTAGATAGTATATCTAAAGTCTAAACACCACACGTACACTACAAGAAATGCCTCAATAATTAGGTGAGTGCAAGACTAAATGTCTCCATTATATGCAATTTATTCAAAACCGCATTAATATTATTAACTAAACATATACTAAGATATATACAAAATAAGTAGTTATGTTAGAAAACTACATTTTAAGGTCTCGTCTGGATTTTAGGTACTTAAGGATAATATATTACGGGGCATTAATTTTAGGTATTTTGTTTGCCCTTAATGAGATAACTTTTTACAAGGTGTACTCTATTACTCTAAAATAGAGGGTAATGTTTACCTTAAACCCCCATAAAGTAAATATTTTCAGAAAAAAGATATCAATTCGAATAGCTATTGAAGATAACTTCAATTTTGTATGTTTGCAGCTTTTCTTGTCTAGTTTGTTGGAAAATTTTCAAAACTTGAGTTACATTATTTTCACCAAATAAATGCCAAACTTTGTGACATTTACTCCAAATAATTATTTTCTCCCTTGCTAAGTTTCCTGTATTATTTCTTCAATATTTTTCTCTCCCCAAATTAATAAAGAAATTCCAGACGAACCCAAAATAGTAAATATTCCATCTGCCCCGTAAAAATTGCAAAAAACACAACTATTTTTTAAGGGGTAGGACAAAATGTTTACAATATGGAAAAAGAGAATAAATGAGATAAAACGAAAAGATGGATGTGTGATTAAGAATCAAAAAATCAGTTTGGATCATAACTATAAATAAAATTGAAGCAAATTCTTTAAGATAGACTAAAAAGAAAATTTGCGAAAGTAGGAACTAAATAAGCATTAACGACCTGTTTGGTAGGTAGTAATAAACGGTGGTAATGGAAATAAAAAATAGTGTAATTTTAGTTGAAAAATCTATTGGCTACCTTAATGGCCATGTGTGTCCAACTTCAATCATCTCATTGTCTTTATAAAATTCATTCCAATGCATTATCATTGGGAAAGATGGTATTAGGTGGTAATGGAAATTTGTAAAAAAAAATTTTGTAATCAAAGTTTCATTACCATGGGAATGATATGAAATTTTTGATGAAATTTTACACTATAAATCATTTCCATCACCACCATTTAGTACCACTAACCAAACGGGCCGTAAGGGGTCGCTTGGATAGAGTATAAATATTTAAAGGGGTTAAAAAAGTCAAACTAGTGAAATAAAGGTGAGTGGAGGTGCAAATGAAGTTATTGAAATACTTGTCATAGAATGTGAGTAAACAAAAAAAGTGAATAAAAACGGATGATGATTTTCTTTATTTAGAGGAAATTATTCCCCGCCCTTCCTTAGGGTAAATTTATACCCCAATATGAGAGAAATAATTGTTATTTTATCCATCTTTATTACCTTTTAACAAATTCTTGCACCACTCTAACAACCAAATTCCTTTAATTTTCTACGTAGTTAACTTTATTTTCTTACTTTGACTTTTTGTTTACCTTTAAATATTTACATTCAATGCAAACGAGCGCTTAAACTGATCCAACTACTCAATGTATATATACTAAAGGCAGGGATGGCCTGAAGCTATCTAACTGGATTTCCATTATGTATTTTGAGTTGACTCAATACCAAATGAATTTAATTTAATCTTATTGAGACCCAATTGAGTTAGCAGATTTACAAACTAAATTAAGCTATAAAAAATTTAGTTAAATCCAAATATTAATTGAATAAAAATTTACATCTAACCATAAAAAAATCGAGTCCAACTTGATGTTAACAAAAACCCACCAATCTTAAACCAAAATTCAATATGGCATTCCATTCGAGACCAACTGATTTCAAAACTAACCCAAAATTTTGAATCATAAAACTTGTAGAAATATTGAAAACCACAATCCATAAAGACTTAAAAATGATTTATACAGATCGCAGGTAATTAATCCATGTACAATAATTATAGTGCAACATTTTACAGGGAGAACATAATTCTACAACGTTAACTTATTAGACATAGAAGTAATATAATATAATATGTGCATTAACAAAATTACTTAAAATAACTTAGACTACCCTTTAATCTTTATGTAGCATTGTTATGAAAAGATAAGTGTTCCACCTTTTGAGGCATTTTTAATTTGACTACCCCCGGCCCTCTCTCCCTCATGGAAATAGATTTGATTTGTTGACGAGATTAATAATATATTGCAAAGTTTATCATCAAATGAGAAAATAATGTATTTTTTTTTAATTTTAATCTATAATTAATATAGTTTTTTTTTTTCAAAAAAAGAAAAAATTGTATAAAGTAAGCCGAAATAACCATTTAAATAGAATTCATAAGCAAAAAATCATTAAACAAAGCTGAATATCAAAATTCATCGCTTCCATTTTCTAACTTTTTATCGTCATAATTGCAATTTGATATATGTCGTACATATTAGATTTTTTGAATTTAGAGTACGTGTATGAAAACTTTTCCTTTAAGTCTAAAATTTCTTTATCTTAATATAAAATTGGGACATAAAATAAATTAAAATGGAAGAGTCGAAAGAAGGACATTCCACCAGTACTCTTTATTTATCACTTCACTTTTAAAAATACTTTTTGGCTTGTACCAAACATTGTCTAAGAATATAGTTCTATTTTTAAGCTCAAAATTTCCTGCAATTACGTGTTAATATTGACTTTGCTATAATTATGTACTCTTGTAATAATTGATTACTCAATAATGCCATGCATGATGCATGATGCATGATACTTTTCATGCCAACCTAATGTATTACAGTATTAATGTAAGTTCAACTTAGTAATTATTATGAATTACTATAAAAGCTTTTACACATCCAACTTGACCCTGAATCTTGACAATTAGTTATACTTGTAACTTGCCCACTTTTGGGTAGCTAGGTTGATGATTGTCTTTCATGCTTGATGACTGGTGATGTATAAATTAAACATAATATATTCAAAAATTTTAGTATAAACAAATATTTAAACTTTAAAACACAATTTTTACTATGTTCATATTAATACAGATTTAAACCAGAAATCAAAAGATTACGGTCAATTATATCCAAATAGAAAGAGCTATCCCCACAAGGAGATATATATGAGGAACGTCGATCAATCATAACCCAAAATACAAAGTCATAGTTATTATCGACATAATTAATCAATTTCTATATACATCAAAGGATTATTAACACATTTATTACACTACTAGACTAAAAAATTAATAATAACCCAAAATTAAATTAATACTATTTCATTGGATGGAGGAATACCATTTTTAGGGTGTGGCATCATGCATGAGAATAATTATATGTACATGAAAGTTTAATTGTACCTACTTTTGTTGGTTACGTAAAACCTACCTTCTTCTATTAGTTTCCTAATTGTTATGTAATGTATGTAGTCAATTATGACAGCAACTATTTATTCTGTAGCATCCAAATAATAGACTACTAATGTTCAATAATAAACACATGGAAGGGACCATTAATGTAATCTCGCACCTTTATTTTTCCAATAATTTTATTTATTAATTTTAACGTAAGATATTTGATCCAAAGGAGCGTCATCATAAGACTAAGTGTCTAAGCTAAGACTCTTCGCTTTCTGAATCGGACAAAAATTGGCAGTGGTTGGAATACTTCTATCATGTCCAGTCCAACTGATCCAACCTAATTAAGCTTTACTGTAATTGCATTTATAAACAAATAATAATTCAATACTTTTTTCCAATTCATTTTATTTGTCTCTAATTTATACCCTTAATATTTATAATTATGCATAATAAAAAATAATTGATTAATGGCTATTGAATTGACTGAAATTTTTAACTCTGGTTGAAATACTTGCAAAATTAAATCAAAGACAGAATTGACATTTGTTTAATCAAATAATAAGAATTCAAAATTTATATGATCTAATTATAAAACAAAATTATCCAATAATTTAACTTTTATAATTTCTGATTAATTTGACCTAATTATAAAACAATATTGTCCAATTAATTAACTTTTATATTCCCTCTGTTCTTTTCAGTTTATCCACTTTACTTTTTACACGTTTTTCAAAGCAAATGTTAAGCTTTAATACCTCTAAATACGCATCATAAATAATGCAAAATTTATATATTTAAAAATTTTGCATCAATACGTATCTAACAAGATCTCATACACTACAAAAAACTATTGAATTAGCGATGGAAAAATAGCGAGGGTAAGAGTTGGTCGCCCCTGGCGACGGCAAGGCGAGAGACGGTTTAGTCGCCAACTGAGAAAGTACATTGGCGACGGGATTAGTGGTCGCCAAAAGCATTTTTTCTTTTTTTTTTATTATTTTAATATTTGGCGATGGATTCTGTGGTCGGCATTTCGTCGCCAATAAAGACAGTATTTTTTTATTTTTATTTTAATGCTGGGCGACGAGTGAGGGTTGTCGCCATCAAGACCGGAATTTTTTTTATTTTATTTTAACTGTTGGCGACGACAACATTAATCGCCATTTCGTCGCTATTTTTTGTTTTATATTTTTTTTAAAATGAAGGCGATGGTACGGTTGGAAGCCCTTTGGTCGCCGTGCTTTTTGAATTTGAATTCAAAAGTGGCGATGGGTTTGTAATCGTCGTGTTGCCGCCATGTTAAGTATAAATAAGACGCAGAATTGTTGTGCATCGCATATTTCGGAAACTAAAGAATTAGAAGAGGTTAGTGATTTTCTTATTCTATTATGTAGCTTGTTTTTTATTTTTATATGAGTTGTTTTATATATTTTTATTATTTATATTTAATTTTTATTGTCATTAATTTGATTTAAATTTATTATTAAATTAGTACATATTTTATTTCCTTTGTTATTTACTTGAGTTTTTTTATATTTTTTATTATTTTATATTTTATTTTTATTGACATTAATTTGCTTTAATAATTTTTATTAGAATAATTATATTATTATCATATATTGTTATTTTCATTAACTTACTTTACTAATCAGTTGAATAATTATGTTATTATATTATATATAGGTGTTAAAAATAAATTTTAGGCAAGAAAGAAGTTGGATGTACAACCGACGAAAAAATGAAAAGTTTAGTTTAAGATTTATGAGAGGGTTGGGAGAGTTTTTAGATTTTGCTCGTACAAAAAACATGAGTTCTGAGATTAAATGTCCTTGTAAAAAGTGTAAAAATTGTGGTTATAAGGAACCAGATGAAATAAGAGAACATCTAATGAGAAGGAGTTTTGTTGAAAATTACTATGAGTGGGAATATTGAAAAAATACAGAGATAGAAACAACATCTGATGTTGTAGCGGTAGTGGGAGAGCAATCGTCAAACAGTCCAAATCCATACTCACAGATGGTGCATAATGCAGTAGCTAATGTATTTCCAGACACTTATCATCAGTTTCTTCCCTCCCAGTATGATGTAGTGTCAGTAGATAATGAACCACCGGTACACGTTGACGAATATCCAAACCCTCAGTGTCGACAGTTCTTTAAAATGTTAAATTCTGTAAATAGTCCTTTATTTAAAGGTTGTAAAAATCACACCAAGATGTCTATTATTGGTCGACTTACAAACCTGATGACAGACCATCGTCTCACTGAGAGGTGTTACGACGATATTTGTGCTATTGTAAACGAAGTGTTACCAGAACAGAATACGATGGTAAACAACTTCTATGAAACGAAAAAACAAATAGCTGCCCTTGGATTACCCATTGAGAAGATAGATTGTTGTCCTAACGGATGTATGATATATTGGGGGAATAATGCGAATGCAACATGCTGTTATATTTGTAAAACTTCTATATGGAGAAGAAACAGTAAAGGCGATAAGGTTTCGCAGAAACAATTTCATTATTTCCCCCTGGGCCCCAGATTACAAAAATTGTATGCTTCAGAGGCAACAGCTAGGCATATGAGGTGGCATGCAGAGCACCGCACTAAAGATGGAGAGATGATACATCCGTCCGATGCTGAAGCGTGGTTGATATTTAACGACATGCATCCAGACTTTGCAATGGAGACTCGAAACGTTCGGCTTGGTCTGTGTACAGATGGTTTTAACCCCTTTGGAAGTTCCAGTCAACAGTATTCATCGTGGCCTGTCATTGTCACACCATACAATCTTCCGCCATGGATGTGCATGAAGAAGCCGTATATGTTCTTGACCGTGATTGTCCCTGGGCCGAGTAATCCAAAGCACAATATTGACTTATATCTTCAACCACTAATACAAGAGCTGAATATGCTATGGGAGGAATGTATTTGTACATTTGATGTGTCAAGAAAGGAGAATTTCCAACTGCGAGCAGCTTTAATGTGGACGATCAATGATTTTCTAGCTTATTCGATGTTTTCCGGGTAGAGTACTTCAGGCCGATATGCTTGCCCTTATTGCATGGATGATTCACAAGCCTTCTACCTTACGCATAGCATGAAGATGTGTTGGTTTGAGTGTCATAGAAGGTTTTTAGATAGAAGTCATCCCTATGGGAGAAATAGAACAAATTTTAGATCAGGCGTTGTTGAGAAAAGAGATCCACCTATTATTCGGACTGGACATGAATTGCTTGATGAATTAGACCAATTTGGTTTTTTGAGAGTCAATGAAGAAGATGCACCGGAACATAATAAAGAGGTTACTAAGTACTTTGCTGGATGGAAGAAGAGGAGTATATTCTGGGATTTGCCATATTGAAAAACTAACATGATTCCGACATAATTTGGATGTTATGCACATAGAGAAGAATGTTTTTAATAACATTTTCAACACTTTGTTGTGTGTGCCAAGTAAAACAAAGGATCACATCAAGGGTAGACACGATCTGCGTGAAATTTCGTGTATTCTCAAACCTTTATAGAATTAATAATTAATAATAATTCATGTAACACGTTATTATGATTATATACAGGTACGTCTATTCCTAAAGCATCCTATACATTAAATGAACAACAGATATGTGCTTTGCTTCAATGGTTGAAGAGTATTAGATTTCCCGATGGTTATGTGTTCAATATGGCAAGGAATATTAACATGACCAAGTATCAATTGTTCGGCATGAAAAGTCACGATTGTCATGTTTTCATGCAACGCTTAATTCCAATTGCATTCAGAGAATTGCTACCGGTGAAGGTTTGGGAAGCTCTTACCGAGTTGAGCTTATATTTATATGTAATTATTTAATATTTTGTAATAATTATAATATATATATATATATATATATATATATATATATATATATATATATATATATATATATATATATATATATATATATCAACAATAATTATAATAACAATACTAATAATAAATAAAAACAGTAATAATAATAATAATAATAATAATAATAATAATAATAATAATAATAATAATAATAATAATAATAATAATAATAATGATATTAACAATAATAATAATTATAATAACAATAACAGTAATAATAATAATAATAATAATAATAATAATAATAATAATAATAATAATAATAATAATAATAATAACAATAACAGTAATAATAATAATAATAATAATAATAATAATAATAATAATAATAATAATAATAATAATAATAATAAATATAATAATAATAATAATAATAATAATAATAATAATAATAATAATAATAAATATAATAATAATAATAATAATAATAATAAATATAATAATAATAATAATAATAATAATAATAATAATAATAATAATAATAACAACAACGGTAATAACAATAATAATAATAATAATGACAGTACAGCCGATTTTTTCCTTACTGCAGTACGCAAAGTTTGTCATTACCGAGGTGTGGCGACGTCCCAGCGACCGCCCTACTGGTTGCCTGTCTATAAAGGTCAAAACTTCTATCTTATCAGTCCAGATGGCGACGAACCGGCGACGAGAAGGTGGTCGCTAGTTCCCGATAGAAAAGACGTACTATTTTGCCCTAATTTGTGATTTCATACAACTCTATCTTCATTTTCCTTATACTTCTACATTTTCCTTATACGCCTCTTCAACTCTAAATTTTCTTTTCCTCCATTAATCTCATTCTTTATTAATTTTCTTTTCTCTTTTAATCTCGTCCTTATCGTCTTGTGGTTACTACTAATCTTCAACTCTATAATTCTCATCTTCTTATTAAAAGGTTAGTGATTATTGTTTAATTTTTTGAATTTTTTCAATGTTCTTGATGATTATGATGATAAATTATGTTTGAATGTTTTTTTTATGTTTGATTTCGAATTATGGAGTACATTGTCATCTTCAACATGTTTTTTCATGTTATTTCATGATGTTTATGTTGAATTATGTATTTTTTTTTTGATATTTTCGAATTATGGAGTATATTTTGAGCATGTTTAATGTGATAATTTTCAGATTTTTTTATTTTTAAATGTAATTTTCGAATTATGGAGTAACGCATTTTTTATCTAATGTTGTTATTTTGTTTCGTCATTTTTTGTTTGTTTTTTTTTCTAATATTATCGAATTATGGTATAACTTGAGCATGTTTAATGTTATTTCTATACATTTTTTTAATTATGGACTAATTTATATTTTTGATTAATGACATTTTTTTTAACATGTTTAGTGCTAATTTTTTCCAATTTCTTCTTTTTTCATATTTTAAATGATATTTTCGAATTATAGTATACTTTGAGCATGATTTATGTTATATTTTTCCAGATTTTTTTATTTAAAATGTAACTTTGGAAATTCAGAGTAATTTATTTTTAATATGATGTTATCATCTAGTTTCGATTTTTTTTTTTTTTTTTTTATATTTTCGAATTATGGAATTATAGAGTAATGTTTAGTTTGGGATGATAAAATTCATTACGTAAGTAGAAATGTTCATTTAATTGAATATTAGTTGTAGAATATGTCAATTGGGACATTTTATGGTGTAGATGAGATTGATTTTAGTTGAAAATAATATTAGGGTTTGAAATAAATATTATAGGCAAAATGAGCAGCGACCCTAATGATTGGGCTAGTGACATGTTCTTGAATAATTTGTCGACTAGCAACGACAACAATAGCGATGACGACAACAGTAACCGAGTTCATGGGAGTAGTGAAAATACTCCAAGTGATTCAATACATAATATGGAAGAGGACGATAGAGACGATCCTCGTCCGAATCTTCCATAGCTACCAACCATAAACAAGTAAATATTTTTATAATCTTAATATCATTAATATTTTTTCATTATTAAAATTTCATTGTAAACTAATTTTGTTAATTATTATAAGATTTAATCCGATATCTGGGAATACCATTGCATCAAAAATAAGGGCTATCTTTAATTACGGACAAGATATCGAAGGTAGTAGTTGGAAGGGTGTGACCAAACCCACCAAAGATTTTTATTTTAATGAATTTAAGGTAAAATTATTATTTAGTTGTTTATTTTCAGACTTTTTATATATAAATTATTTTAAGTATTTTATTTGATAAAACATTTATGTATTTAAAAACAATACAAATGGGACCCTCGCCTCGAACATTTCGTTCGGAGGTCATGGGAGGAAAAAGTCGCAAAGTGCTATGCGGATATGCTTTTCAAATGGCGCAGGATGTTGAAAAGCAAGGCTGAATTTAAACCTCCTTCCATCGATAATGAGATCTGGGCGCGATGGAAGGCTGATTGGGAACACCCAGATAATAAAGCTGTTTCGGCCAGGAATTCCTCCAATTGACGTGGAGGGAGACACAAAGCTGAAGCCACCCATATAGGTGGCTCAATCCCGCACGCCAGAACAATGCGGGATTTGGTGAGTATTTAGTTAATTAAGTAGAATTATATTGAATTTTTTTATTATCTTTTGTTTGATTTTTAATCGTTTTTTTTTAATATTTCAAGAACAATCGAAAGGTCAAAACCCACAGCCTATGAAATATTTACACGAACGCATGGGGTCTTTGACACTGAAACAGGGGATTGTTCCCAATGGACTAATAGCAAGTCACAAAAAGTTAACGTAATAATCTATTAAAACTTGTTTATTTGGTTTTTTTTCAAGTATCATTTAATACTTTGTTTATTTGTCATTGATTTCTTTGTTTTATTGAAGGATGAATATCGTTCTTTGATGGAATCCAACCTGCGACCCAAGTCAAATTTGGTTGGATGCTATTAAAAATGTAGAAAGCGGGTCGAACAAAAAAAACAAAAAAAGCAAAGAGGGATTTGAGGTTGGATCCGCCTCTCAAATTATTTATCCTCTTGAACAAACGGATATTCCGTCTTCTCAGCCTGCACAATCTAATTATGATGCCATTATTCAACAAAGGTTTGCGGATTTAGAAGCACGGCAAATGGAGTTCAATAATGAATTATGGGAGCGATACGAATGGGAAATGATCAGACTGCCTATGAGACTACCAAAGTTTGACTGAACAAATTCAAAGAGAACGAGAACTCTTTTTGAAATTCATTCAATCGCATCTCAATTTGTATTAACCCCTCCTCCTCCAAATGAATGATTAAATATATGTAATTTTTGTGACTTTGTAAATAAACTTTAGTTTTATACATAATATTTTCAGCTCTTTTATTTTTATTTATTTGTTTTATGTGTATATATTTTTATATTAATATTACACCTAATATAAAATATATATAAATATAATATATATATATATATATATATATATATATATATATATATATATATATATATATATATATATATATATATATGTATGTATGTATGTATGTATGTATGTATGTATGTATGTATGTATGTATGTATGTATGTATGGCGACAAAATAGCGACGAGAAGGTGGTCGCCACGATAAGGCGACGAGTTGGCTATGAGCACTTGGTCGCCAGCTAGCAACGGGCAGGTGGTCGCCAAGTGGTCGCTGAAGCTGGCGAGAGTTGGCGAGGAGACTTTTTATCGCCACGTCCGACAGCTCTTGGGCGATGGCATTAGCGTCGCCAGATGGTCGCCATTTTTTTGTGAAAAAGGCGACGAAATGGCGTCCAGTTTTGGATTAGCGACGAAAGAAAAGGCGACCACCTTTTAGCCCGTCGCCAAGTGTATTTTTTGACCATTTAGCTATCAAATGACGACGAAATAAGGTGTCGCCAATTCAATAGTTTTTTGTAGTGATATTTATATATATATTATCTCCATATATTATTTTCATTATATATTAATACGAAAATCAAATTTAAATTTTTATATTTTATGGTGAAAAAATATAAAATGTACAAAAGGAAACAGAGGGATTATAATATATCAAATTAATTTGAGTAGAATCTTAGTAAAAGACGTTGAAAGGTAATGGTGAGAATTGAGAAGCACGATTAGAACATTTGTTATTTAAAATATTTAACATTGTTAAAAATTTCAATACAATTTAACATTTGTTATTTAAAATATTTAACATTGTTAAAAATTTCAATACAATTTAAATTTTATGGTGAGACATACGCACTTCCAAGCCTATACATACATTTGTTAGCATGAGCAGATCTAAGATTTGAAGTTACGAACTTAACTGAATATGTGAATATGTATTATCTAAGACATTTAAGTAATTTTTGATCTCACATCAATAATAAATAAAACAAAACATGATAAATATATGTCTAAATAAATTACTTTATGATAAAAATTTTCACTTATTAATTACCAGATTCAACAAAAGTGTAATTGAAGATTGATAAAAGATCAAATACTTTCTAAAGAGGGGTAAATAGAGAGTATGTATGTTTAAAAATTTATCAAAAAGGTAAGCTCAAGAGCTTGCGAGACCTTTCAAAACTGTTTGCTGTAACTGTTTTAGATCGAATGATAGATCTAAAAAATATGTGCGCAAATAAACTTAAACAAGAACAAGAGATTTGTTAACCAAGTTCAGCTATTAATAGCCTACTCCCCGCCTATGAGTTCTCTTCCAACCCGTAGGATTCAACGCCTTTTATTAATGAACTTTAAGACAACTTAGAAGACTTCTCTATCTTTTCTCACCTTGAAAAACGTCTTACAAGTTCCCTTAATAAAAGTACAAATCCCAATTTCACAAAAGAGAAAACAAATTGAATACTTTAAAAATATTCCAAACTTAGGCGTAATTATAATCAAAAGTTCTAACTCTTTTTAACTCTGAAACCTCTTACAAATGAAAGAGTTAGATGAACTAAGTTTTACAACAATTTATTAATACTAGATCTTAATGCAAGAGAGAAAATTATGAGAAGTGTTGCAATCTTAATTCTTGAATGAAGCCTCATATATATATATATATATATATATAGGGTCGCGTTCAGGTGAAAACCAAGGTTCTGTGAGAACCGTGAGAACCAAAAAATGTGTTACCTTTTTACAGAAAATGTGCTACTTTCAGGTAAAAACTGTGTTACTTTTATTTTTTAAAAATCTGGCAGTTTTTCTGAAAAAACTGTAACTGTCTGGAAAAATCACACAAATCCAAAGTAACACGTTTTTCTGAAAAAAGTAACACCTTTTTGTATAAAAAGTAACACCTTTTTATGGTTTTCACGGTTCTCATATATGGATGGTTTTCACCTGAACTTCTCCATTTATATATATATATATATATATATATATATATATATATATATATATATATATATATATATATATATATATATATATATATATATATATATATATATATGTCACGCTTCACATAATCATGCAAAACAAGGAAGCTTCATCATACAATCTCGTTAGTCTGATTAATTTGAACCAGTCTTCAAAACCTTGAGCCTTAAAGTGAAACTGACGCTCCACTTGAGACTTTTTCTAAACACGTTTTTGGATGCTATTTTTTGCTATTTCATATCTTTGATGTCCTGCCACGTTAATGCTCATACAAGGTATTTAAAATCCAATAATTCAATTAATAAAACCGTGTAAAAATAATTTTAATTAAATTCCTATATTTTATATTAATTTGAATTCTTTTTCCTGTTTTTAATTAAGATTGAAAATATCTTCATACTTAAAAGAAAACCTATAATTAGTATACCTTGATTACCAAGCAAATTAATTATTAAACATTCAAAAAACAAAATGTATAAAACATATTAAACACACGTTTATATTCAAATACAAATTCAAATACAACCTTATCCAAAGACAATTAACTTAAGTCATTTTAATTTAAACTTAATTCAATATATTTTAAACTTAAATTATTTATCAATTCACCATTTAATATCTAATATGATTTTGGATCTACTTAAACAACTAAATATAATTACTTAATTTATTATTTAATTTAATATGTGTTTTGAATTATAATCACTTAAAAGAGTTATTCTTCAATAATGAATCTTGTGCACTAGAATTCAGTGATCCTTTTACACTGTAACTCCAATAAATAAAATTTACTTCATCAACTTTAAAAATACATGAACAAGTTGAATGTACAAAATTCTGGCTAGTCAAAGAATAAATTCCTTTATACGTTAATAACAAAAGAAGGATTATGAAAAGAAATTATTCTGATTAATTGTTAGCGCATTAGAAAACCAAATAAACAGACTTTTCTGTGCATTATCGTAGTAAGTTCACCAAGAAAACAAAAGTATGAAAATTCAGCAGTGAGCTTGAAAAACAACCCACGAAAATTATGTAATTTTCCACGAAAGATGCATGATAGCAAATAGCAATCACTAATACAAAGATCCGGACTCATATGCCTTCTGGGCTTTTGATCTAAGCATATAAAAACAAAACCAACTCTCTCATCACATCACATGAACCCTTGATTCATTCATACAAATCCATTAACAACTCATCAACTGTCTTTTACACAATAAAATAATACGTATTATCCTCTCATTATTTTTTAAATTACAAGTTGTTGATCCCACAGTCACATTTCTATTAACAAATCTAATTATATATTACAAAAATACTGAACTTGTATGTAAATGTTGTAGAATCTTCAATTATGATTTTAATTTTTTATTTCTTTATTTCTAATTCATCTTATTCTTATATTTATGTTTACTGTTCTAGCCCTCTAATTTGCTATACTTATTATTTTAGTAAGTTCTTTGAATTCAACACATTTTCAATTTATAAAATTATCCAACATTTTTTTCAGACTTACATTTTGGTAACTTGCAAATCAGATAACAATTTAGCCAATACTTTCAACTTAACAAATTAGGCAACACCCATTTGCCAAACTAACCCCTAATCTCATCCATAATCCTAGTTTCCCCCTTTTCTTTAATTCATTTGTTTTTCTCATCTTATTCACAAATATAAAATTTTACAACTTTATGGATTTGTTGCAAATTTGAGATAGTAGAATATTAATCCCCTTTTGAAAGTTCGATTTTACTTATGCACGAGACGCATAGATTTAGACAATAAAATTAATACTATTTAAAATATTCTCTAAAATTTTATTATGTTGACAAATTTAAAAGATATCTTCTAATAAATTCAAAAAAAATTATTAAATTATGTCTAAACCTATATACTAGATATATTGATTAGAAAAATCGTAAAAAGATTGTCTATATTATTATAGGAGCAATTTCATGTGGTTTGTTCATAATAAAATTCTTCCTATTTTTAAAAGATACTTTTACACTTAAATACTTATAAAATTTAAAAAATATTTTTTCCCTATACAATTATGACTGATTTTGTTCCCAATGCAATTATTTTTACATTTATGGCTGATTTGTTTCTTTTAATGCAAAATTACCTTTTAATGATTCTTTAAAAAAAACTCCCACGGTACAATTCAAATACTTCAACCTTCCAAATAAGTACTCCTTTGTTTTTTTTAATTTCTCATTTGCTTTTTATACAGTTTTCAAAGCAATTTTGAAACTTCAATCTCTCTATATACACATTATAAAAAATTAAAAAAATATATATAATAAAAAAATATATATTATAACATATCGAACAAGATCTCATATCGATATATTTTTTTCTTATATATATGTCTAAAAAACTTAAATTAAATTTCTCTCTTCTCAAAGTAAAATACACGATCAAAAAAAGAAAAACATTACAAAACATAGGAAGTAGTATTCGTTTGTTTTTAAGCTCCAAGGGTAGAAAGTTTGAATTTTCCAAACCAACGTGCCACGATGTAAACATTACCCCACAATATAACGTTGGAGCACTAATAATGATTCTAATTCCCTTCATTCCTATAAAAATAAAAAAAATTAAATTAAAAAAGGAGATGTTTTTATAGAGAACTAAAGGGAGTCTACTCCTCCTCCTCCTCCAATTAGGCCAGTCCTCTCCCATTCGGCCATTCCCATAACCAAGGCTGACAGGGCACCAGCCTCAAAAACATGTCTCTCTCTTCTTTTCCCTCTTTCTTTCTCTCTCTTAATTCCGACAAAAAACCCAACCAAATTTACCAAACCCACTGTCGGTCCACCACCAGATCCACGTAAAAACTTCCCCTTAACTTCCTTCTTCAATTAATCAATTTGTAGATCTCTTAATTTTCATATTAATCCTCACATTATTAACTAACTAACGCAACAATGGATGTAAGGAAGAGAAAACGACTACTTAGAACACCAATACCTTTTGCACAGTATTTCTCAACTAGATATCTTTTACTCTGCTTTTTTTGCTTTCTTTGCTTGATATTCATCTCTCGGGGTTTTAATTTTGGATCTGGCCCGTTTCAACCTGCTCCAATTGTTCCAAAACTTGCTATGTTTTCATCCTCTGCTAGTAAATCAGTTCAAGATCTCTCTACCCACCACAAAGTTGATATTGAAACTAGCATTCTCAAAAGTAATAACACTAGCAGTAACGTTAATGACAATAATGATATTAATATTGATGATGGCGACCTCGAAGGGGAAGGGGAAGGTGAGGAGGCTGATAAATTTTTGAGAGGGCTGAGCATAGAAAGCAGAATTTTGTTCAATGATCATATATTGATAGTTCTATTAGGCAATCGAGAGTTCCAACATATGCTACTTGGAGAGAAAATTGACTGCGTTTACCAAAAAAAGTACAGTAAAAAAACAGTCACTCATCCCATGTTGGCCGCTGATGAATACGGGATTGGAAGGTGGATGGTCCGATGTCCTACACCACCCAAGAATTGCTCGGCGGCTGTTTGGTTGCAGGGGAGACAGGATACTCGGAAAGAAATTGAGTGGGAGGTAGGGAAGGGCGAGAATCAGACGGTTCAATCATGGGATATGCTGGCTTACGAGGCGGTGTTTGATGGGTCGGATGTAGCTGTTGTTTTTGTTAAGGGTTTGCAGCTTAAATCAGACAGAGAATCCGACCCTAATTTATTCAAATGTGTTTTTAAAAGGGAAGGTGATGACAAGGTAATTACCACTAAGGCGATTACAGCAGCACAGGAGGTGATCAGATGCCCGTTGCCACCAGAATTGAAGGCGAAATCATGGAATGAGAATGAAGTTCAAATTACTGTTGAAATGTTTTCCAAAGTGCCTGGAACAGGAAGGTCCCATCTGAAAGGTATCAAATCCCAACTTGCACCATCAATAGCAAAATTATATAAGAGCAATAACAAAAACAATGAGAAGGTTGGGCCTACACATAAATATAATCTCTGTGCTTGTACTATGGTTTGGAACCAAGCTGCATTTATTAAGGAATGGGTTATGTACCATGCTTGGCTTGGGGTTGAAAGATGGTTTGTTTATGATAATAATAGTGATGATGGATTGAAGGACGTGATCAATGAGCTTAATGATGAGAATTATAATGTGACTAGGCATGTTTGGCCTTGGATTAAGTCTCAAGAAGCAGGGTTCTCGCACTGTGTGTTGAGGACCAGGGATCAATGTAAATGGATTGCGTTTTTTGATGTTGATGAATTCTTCTTCTTCCCACCTCCAAAACCTAGGCTAAACTCAAGCATCGTCATTCCTCCGGGGCCAAATGCTCTTCAAACTCTGGTAAAGACGGTTTCATCACGTTCGCGATCAGTGGGTGATATCAGAACAGACTGTCATAATTTTGGACCTTCAGGGTTGAAGAAAAGTCCAGCAGAGGGACTTATGTTGGGGTATACCTGCAGGCTTAAGAGTCTTGAGAGGCATAAGTCGATAGTACGGCCTGAGGCCGTTGATGATAGTCTACTGAATCAAGTTCATCATTTTAAGCTGAAAAAGGAATTTAGGAAGTTCAATTTTCGTCGGGCTGTGATAAACCACTACAAATTTCAAGTTTGGGATGTTTTCAAAGCAAAATTCCATAGAAGGGTTTCAACATATGTCGCTGACTGGCAAGAAAATCAGAATGAAAGATCAAGAGATAGGGTACCTGGCTTGGGTACAGAAGCAATTGAACCGTCTAACTGGCGTCGGAGATTCTGTGAAGTCTGGGATACCAGGTTGAGGGACTTTGTTCTGGCGAACCTGGCTGATCATAATACTGGTTTGCTTCCTTGGCAACGGTCTGCTAAATCATGAGGTACCTGAGCTCATATACACGTGTAAAACATAAAACAACACACTAATTCTTTTTACTTGTTTTTCTTGATTGAGATCCTTTTCTTGTGTATGTTTTGTAGAGAAGCTCAAAGATTAGTTACAATTATACCTAGGTCAATTTGAGAGACAGAAAGAAGCTCTCTCTTTCATTTTTTTGGTTTCTTCCTCATCTGCTCGTGTACGTATTCTTCTGATTTTATTTGATATACAGTACAGAGCCATTTGATTGTCAGAAAATCCATTAATATTCTGAACTAAGTCGAGTTTAGATAATGCATTATTCTGAGCATTATGCAAATGCTACTGTATACTGTATACAGATATCCAACAGCACAAAACTTGGATGCTTCATACAATTGTGTTTTGTTAGTTAGCTTTTGCATGAACTGCTATGAGCTATCTGACAGAAATAACAGACATCAAGAGTAACTTTCCAACTAAATTGTTACATATAAGCATATGACAGATATATGTAGGCAAATCGAATACATTTTAACTTGGTAAATCATTGCAAATTCACCAAGGAAATAAAAAACAAGAACCATTCTGGACGAGAAACCTAAATTGAGGTACTAAACCCATTTCTAGCTCAAGGTCCTAAGCAAATTTCTACCTTGGTCAGGAATGACCCTGGGCGAAGAAACCTAATTTCATCTTCAAGATATCATGTGCTAATGGTATGATGGTGTTTTCCCGTATGCTAATGCTGCACATTAACGATTAGCTTATCTGTTCAATATGCCTAGGCTCCTATATTTATTGGCAAAAATAAGTTTAAGGTTTAGAGATGCCATTCCAGCAGTTGAAATTTTGTTGTAGAATTGGACTATGGAACACAATTTCTATTAAGATTGTAGTTCACATGAAGATTTTGGGATGGTGCTTCACAATGAATATTGTACACTCAAAGCAGAAATTACCATTCCTATAAGCCTTAATGACTAGTGTCTGCGCAGAGCATCGAGAAAGCACCAGAAATTTGCATTATTGACCTGTATCTTGTGTTAATAGTGTGCATTTTTGATTAAACTTTGTCAAGGTAGCATCCAAATTATCATCAATCAATGATATCCAAGCCTATAAAGAAAGAAGGTTGACTTTGACATATTATAAGATCACTAACATTTAGCTGGAAGGAAAATTTAATACACCCTCCGTTCTTTTTTGATCTTCCACATTACTATAATAGGTAGTTTCAAAAGTTCTTCCACTTTAAAATACTTTCTATTTTTAGAAAGTTTTTATCCCACTTTTACCCCTTAAACCCCCCTTTTCTTTTAATGTACTCCTTTTCTTTTATTTATAATTATTTTCTCTCTCGTACTTTCAATACAATCATTACTTCACACTACTATTTAATTAAAATAATATCCACTACAACCTCATATTTCTAATACAATCATTACTTCACACTACTATTTAATTAAAATAATATCTACTACAACCCAAAGATTTTATCTTCCTTAATATGTGTGAAAAACCCAAAGTGAAAGATCAAAAAAGAACGGAGGGAGTATTGATAATCAATGTTAATTTATCAACTGCAACTGAAAGGGACAAATAAAAGAATTATTTGTCTTGAATAATCCCTTGTGCATAATTGTGAATGAGTTGGGGAATCTTAATCATCAAGTCAATTTATAAGCAAAATGACATGAATTAATTTAGTCTTCACAATTTGCAGCAGCCTTTCAGAAATGTGAAAGAAGAACAACCAGGAATTTCCAATTTAAACCATAGTGCAAAAACACGTAACGGTCGTGGTCACATTAACGGAATGGTGATACAGTAACGGGAATGATGTAATTATCAAAAAGCCTAAATGTAAAATGTGTGTTCGTGAAATGTAAATCTCATTCAGATCCCTAATGGGTTTTTCCGGAAAAAAACTGACAAAATGTGTGGGGCATGGTTCAATCATCATGCATTAAAAAATACATGGATTTTTCACACACCACAATTTTTGAGTTGAGAAAAAAACCTCTGTCCCCAATCCAATTTATACATAGTGGATTTCTGAAGTAAAACAAGAAAATATTTTAAAAGATGTAGACGCTATTACCACCATATTAGATCGCACAGCCTTGAGCAAAAGTGGTTCCATGAGTTCAGTAAAAACTACATCTAAGATTGAAAACCCGGAATATTGACTCTTCACGAGCCATGACACCAGTTTACCCTAGCAACCAATCAACATTAAATTACATAAATACTATTCGAAATGGCACATAAAAAAGCCCAGAAATAAGAACTTGCACTATCTTTAAATAGATTTAATGAACACATTCAGTAACTCGTTCATAATTTAGACTGTTTCCAGCTTTCTATCGTACACGGTTTCCTTCTCAAAAACATGACCTCACTGCATTCTTCATGCTCATCTTCTGAAATTAATCTACAACTAAACAAGTTTACCCAATCAACATAGCAACAGTTCCTTCAACCATCCTCCTTTAATGGAGATATGGTCTTCTATACTCTAGAGACAATACCGTGCTCCCCCCTCCCCCGGGGTATGTTACCTTGACTGGAAGCAAAGGCCTATAATCCTCATCCCGTTCCCATTTCCAAACTCAATTCTCACCTCCTCCAGGATTCGACCAAATTATCAAACATCGGCTACTTGATTTTAGGAATTTGAAATGAGGAACAATAAATCAGAACATTTAAGCAAGGTTACTTTTAAGATGTAAGAAGTATTGCTCTTAGACCTTGGTAAATAAAGTGTTTCCACTGCCTGAATGTAAAACCAATATGTTAACTTTAGAACTTACATACTTGTCACAGGTTCTTAATCTGGTATGCTTGCACAATTTAACAAAAAAATATCATCCCATCTGTTTCATCTCTCCCTTTCTTGTCCCTTGAATATGTTTCTTGCTATCAAATACTTTCCGAATTCCATTCTTCCCTAAATTCTTTTCTTCTCCCTTCCCGTTCTTTATCATTCATATAGTACTATCTTAACAGGAAAAGATGATGAAGTATATGTTTACCATTTTACAGTGCACCAAGAGGGTCTGACTAGTCAGAATAGTATACACTATCTCTAAAATAATGTAACTCCAAAAAGATCCCAACAACTTTAACCCACAAGAAAGCTAAATAAGTTACCTGAACAACTTTACCCTTTTAATAACTCAGAATCGTATACACAAACAAATGTGTTATAGTTCGATGAGATTTTTTAAGTTTATCTAAAATGATATATACATTATAGATGTTTCTAACTTCACATCGGGCTGTTGCTAAAGAAAAACATATTAAACTTGTTTCATATTCTAACATAGCCCTCCAGTGAATCACTAATCACTATGAGCCAATAGCTTGATTACTTAAAGCTCATATGAATATAGCTCTTTTGAAAAGAAAGCATACTACGAATTAATTTATGGAGGAAATTCTAAATGTTTCTATCTAATAACTCGAGAAATTTGATAAACCTTAAAACAACTTAGAGGATCAAATGAACGAGTATAGTTAGAAATGACTTTTTCCAAAAGGCCACAAAACAACGTATACGATGTCCTTGACGACTTCTATCACTATCTTGATGGTATGTGGGCCACATGGCTAATAATTACATAGAACTAGTGTATTCAAGGTATGCCGTATGTGGGATGGTACTAGGAATGTGATTTTTACAAAGTTGCGTCAAAAAAAGTCTAAAAGTGTCTTGTTAAACCAAACAATTTTTAAAAATTTTTAACATAGTTCAAGGAGATATAGGTTTACCTTGGCAACCATGCATAGAACTTATAAGGCTAGTAAGTTCATATAGTGTCCCTTATTAAAATGGAGCCAAAGATTTATAATTCTTTGGTTTTGAATTATAATGGACTATATTAAAAAGACTCATTAAATCATGTGCGATTCTTATTTGTTTTATGTGAAATTACAAATAATGTTTGCTATCAAGATTTATCGAAAATGTCTTTTTATCATCAACAAGGATAAGGTTGCGCACATCCGACCTCCAAAACCCGGCCAAGGTGGGAGCCACTTATTAGTATTGAGGTAATGGAATGTGGTTGTGCAATCCTAATGTGGCTATAGATTTATCTCTCATACATTAGCTAATGGGCTTTAAGATCTATTACAAAGCACTAAAGCCAGTGGCAGTGCATCAACTGTCTTGTACATTTTATGGTCCATCAAGCATTTTGCTACATCTAAATTAAATGACATATCACACCTATTTGAGACTCTTGGCTAATCATACAAGATTATTTACAATGATTAATTGCATGTATCACTGTTACATTCAAACAATAAAATATACTATAATTAGCTACGAGGACGGTAAGTACCTGAATCAATTTTGTTGCACCCACTGTCTCTGCTTCACCACCTCTAGATGATTATCTGCCAGACCCATTTGGCAGATACTATATTCATACCTAACGACCATGGAATTGAAGAATGTAACAGCTGCAAGAGATTGCAAGAACCTAGAAAAGGAAAATTATTACCGAACAACAGATAAAGGATAATTGCTAAATCGGAGATTTTAACCAACAAACTACAGTAACAAGGGTTATACCATCTATATCACCAACTAATCTCAATATTTCATTTATGTGAAAGCAGAGAAGGGATGTATTAGAGGTACCTCATATAGAATCTTAGAAGGTTTTGGGGTACCACAATAATTTTTTTGACTAGCACTGTGGAATGGTTATTATGATTACACAGGAAAATCAAATGCAATCAAAAGAGGCGCAAACTATCTCAACCATTCCAACTCAGAAACAATAAAATCAGGTAGTTTAAATATAATCCAGCAGCACTCCACACGTCAGGATCAACCTGAGATGGAAGGACAGTGAGCCAGTGAATATTAATGAGCAAACTGCCATGTGCAATACAGGCAGTCAAAATAAAATCTTATTTACAAGAGAAAATCACAAGCAAGCAAGCAAATTATTATGTGGACAAAAAATACATACCTTACAAATAGACTTGGGTCGAAATGACAACCATACAAGAACCTAAAGACATTTGCAACAGGCAATCCAAGAGCCAGCAGATCAGTCCTTGATTGTGAATTGCAAACACACACATTTTATACGAACACATAAGAAATCAATTATAACTCAAATTTCATCTCAGAAAAGATGGTATTTCTTTCTAGGAGACATCACAAGTAACTGGTTTCATGACTCAGAATGTTTCCCTTTCCTGCTACCAAGCGGAGGCGAATAAGGTATAATAGAATTCAAAGAGCCAAAACTAGTTTATAAAACACTAATATAGAATCAAATAGCCATTTTGGCTGGAGTTACCTCATTAGAAAGTGAGATCTTAAAAGTAGGTCCAAAATAGGAACATCCTACTAATTTCGCAGACTCTTCAAAAATATGATCATTATTTGTTCAGTCTAGAATAAATTGAAAAAGAACTATAATGTCATCATGCTTCAAACTAAGCATCTATCTAGCATCTTACGAAGATATAAATGAAAAATTAACAAACTTGGTAGTTGAGAGTTACTAAAACATAACATCACCGGATTGTCACTATCTCAATTTATTCAATTTATACATCAAAGATCCTTCCAAATACTTAACTTAAAAGATAAATAATACTGATCCTATAATCCACATATACTTCAAAAAAGAGATCGCACTCTCTAGGATCATTACCCATTGTCACTTTGGAGATAGTTGAGCTAAAATTTTCAATTCAGCTCTGTCTCTCACACTCTGTCCTCTATCTACTTTTCCGTTCTTAGCATTTCTTTTTGCATGATCACAAATCGGATTATTCCATGTTTTCCATCAACTGAAAAATCATATTATCTTTTTCATTCCCTTATGTATTTCATTTACATATAACACCAAGCAATAATTCTTCACAGTTCCATAGACAAACATATATACACTTCCACAGAGCCTCACAATTACTTCCTTGTCTTTCCAATTAGGATGTCAAAATTGAAGAAGCTCATCTTCCTGACCTAAAAAAACACTAAACTTATCACAAAAGGTATGGTGGATTTCACAAGTGCCTTCAATTATCCCCAATTCACTTGCATTACCTATCAATACACGGTTTCAACGTAATATACCATCATAAATTTGTTATTAGCTTGCAAACAACAAGACCGGCATAAGAGGAATGTTGGTTGCACACAAAGCCTATGAGGTTTCATTAAAAAACCAATTGGTATTAGGAGACTAGCCCATCCAGTATATATGCTAATTCTTCAATATGAGATCACATGTGGGTATTTTCCAACATAATATACCATTAATAGGCAAACTATTAATACCCTGAATCAGGCATCATTTGCCGCAAAATTCTATGCTTTAACTCAAAAAATTCTCAGGCGAAACGAACCTGATCATGAACCAGTAATACGGTTATAACTTATACCTATCAATTTCAGTCGTTAAATTATCATATAGGAGTATAACCTAAATTAGACATCAATTTCAGTAGACACACATTCCCTCCAAAATATTACGGGTGAAATTAGAAGCAGCAAAAACTACGACAATCCCCTAAAAATGATCATCTTAAATTGAAAATTAGAGCAATGAATAAAAAAACGATAAATTGACGAGCGAAACAATGGAGTCATACAAAAAATCTAGAAATTACAAAATTTCAAAAAGAGAAACTGACCTACAGCCTACTAGTATCGGCAATGAGATCTATGCCAGAAAATGCACGATTTATGATGACGGCGAAGAGAGAGAAACCCCAGACGTAAAGAAGCAAGCTTCGAGCGATATCGTCATTGTTAGAGATCAAATGAGCGACGACATTTCTCTTCAGTTTTGGTCCTGTGTATCCATCCGACTACATTGAAAGCTCAAATCGTAAGAATGGAAATGTATTTAGGGCGACGTTCCAAAAAGAGATGGAAAGAGAGGAGAGAGGAATTGGTCACCTAAGATTGGTTGAAAATGGAGAAATGGATGACAAAGCGCGGGAGAATAAGGGGGAGAGAATGAAGATATCGAGGGACGAGGAGTGTTGGCATTTAGAGGAATCAGGAGAAATAGTTGAAAGTATTTTAGAAAGCGAAACACAATTTAGGGATCGCTTGGATGAATCATAAATATATCATAAATATATAAAGGTAAATAAAAATTAAAGTAGGAAACAAAAAGTTAGTTGAATGATTAATGTAATTTGATTGTTAATGTTAGAATATATAACATATTTTGTCTCTCAGTCAGTTGAGGTCAGTGCGATAAAAGGTCACGCGTTCGAATCTCAACTACCTCTCATTTAAAGTGGAATATTCAACGTCAGGTATGAGAAGGGCATGTGTTGCATCCACACTTTTAACCTAAAGGGCTTTTGTGTAAAGGGGCGTGTTAGAGTATATAACATATCTCAAAGACTCAACCATCAGCTTAAGCTTTTGGTTGAGTTGGTTTCTTAACAGTTAAAGACATGAAAAAATTGGTTTGAAAGTAATAAAAAAGGATAAAATAACAGTTAGTTCTCGTATTTTAGATAATTTACTTTATGGGGAGGGTGGAGGAATACTTTACTTCCAAATGAGGAAATCATCATTTTTTCGTGCAATTTATTTTAGTTTACTCTCATTTTATCTTTTTCACAATTATTTTTAGTACTTTATTTTCATGTTTACTTAACTTTATTCTAGTAGGGGGCGCTTAGATTAAGTGTAAATATTTAAGGAAGTAAATAAAAGTCAACTCAGAAAAAGAAATTGACTTAGATAGATATTTACCCTAGGGGATGGTGCGGGAATTTTTTTTCTTTCAAATGAGAGAAATCGTCCTCCTTTTGTATTTATCCTTTTTACTTTACTTCCATTATACCTTTTCTACAATTATCTCAATTAGTTCATTTGCATCTTTGATAACCTTTGTTCCATTAGTTTAACATTTTATCCCCTTACAAGCGAGTCTTTGTAGTTTGACTTTTTTACCCTTTAAATATTTACAATCAATCCAAGTAAGCCTTTAGAGTAAAAGAGGTAGAAATTGGTCGCGAGGTGCAACAATTAGTGTCACGATGTGCGATTTAAAGGTGCAACTAGTTTCCGCCTCATGACGATTATTTCATTGAAACAAAGCTTTATTTCATGGAGCTTTGTATTGTTAGGTCAATGAAAGTTTTCTTCCTTATTTAAGTGATTAATTATCAGTTATAAGGTGTCTACATTTCAAATCTATTTCTATTGATAGGGAATGCATGGAAATTCATAAATGGCAAGAACATTTATTCATTTTTTGAAATTTAGCAATCTTCTTGTCTATCTCTTTTTCTTCAACGTATGAAAAACTTAATAAACTCTTCACAAAGTTTTTCATTTTATTATTTCCTTATCTACTTATTCATTTGATAAAATAATTTTGTACTAATTGATTATTGAGATTGATTATATCTCTTGGTGAATTTTCAAATCTCACATCCAAGACCTTTGGGGATATCACAAAAAAAAATATTATCAATTGTACCCATGTACTATAACAAAATATCAATGGTACCCCAGTTAATTTCAATGGTACCCCCAAGTATATGCTAATTACAACCGTGACACTATTAATCATTTTTCCGTTAAATGCCCAATAAATTTTGAATTTAACCTAACCATGGTTAGTTCTTCTTCTTCCCTTTTCCCTTTCCTCTTCCTGCTCTCCTTCCATGGCTGCTTCAAGTTTCAGAGACATTCAAGAAGCTCAAACTGTTAGTACATTATCATCAATTCTTCCATCAAATTTATTTGAAGATAAATCAAGGTACTTCAAGTTAGGACAATTTTCCCCAAAATTTAGTATGGAACTTGATATATTATTGGAAGAAAGATCCAAATACTCCAAATTAGAACACCCATTAAGAGAAAATGTTCATTGTAACTTATTCCCCTTTAAATCTAAGTGGTTTAACTTCTCACAACCTTGAGAGAACACCTATGGAAAACTTGTTGCCCAGATAAATGATTTAAAGAAACATCCAAAGTTTTGAGAGAAAGCCCAAAATGAGTCCCTTTCAAATCCTTAGAAGAATCCAATAAATTGAAGGAAAGCTTCAAACTTGATAATGAAGAACAAGAAGAAAACTTTGACAAATCAAGAAAATACCCAAAAATGAAATTTTGAGAGAGGTCAAGTTTATGTGGGTAAAGTTTCATTAAGCCAAATTTACTGTTTTACAAGTGGGTTTCAGTGGGTTAGGGTTTCATAGTCAGCAGTTAATGAGAAAGCTCAAAGCTTGCTTAATGAAGGAAAAAATAGAGAAAGATAGAGAGAGAAGAAAGTGGTAAAAGATTGGAGTAAGGAAGAAGAGAAGAGTATATATTAAGAGAGGGAATTAAGAAGGAAGACTTAGGGAGGAGTGGAGGAAACACCTAGTACTTTCTGCATATTCGGGTTGATTATTGTCGGGCTTGAGATGAAGCAGCCATGGAAGGAGAGCAGGAAGAGGAAAAGGAAAAGGGAAGAAGAAGAAACTAACCATGGTTAGTTCAAATTCGAGATTTAACGGGCATTTAACGGAAAAATGATTAATAGTGTCACGGTTGTAATTAGCATATACTTGGGGGGTACAATTGATATTAACTGGGGTACCATTGATATTTTGCTATAGTACAGGGGTACCATTGATAATATCCCAAAAAAAAAGTTTACATATTGCCTTCAATCTAAAATCTGTGACTTAATTGTTGCAATCATATATTTATGGTGTTCTACAATTGGTGTTCATCATAAGCTAAAAAGTCTTTTATTACCATACACAAAGGAGTCTTTACTATAAACATTCAAATCATAGTGTAATTGACTTTGAATATTACTAATAACGAGATTGTTTGAGGGTGTGCCAAAGAAAATGCACAAATTGTTGTAAGAAACGGTTTCTCCGAGAGACACATTAGATATATGGGTTAGATAGCCCAATTAATATAAATTAAGAGAAAATAAGAATGTGGACTTCTTGTTTTGAGGTCGTCTCTTTGAAATACAATCTCTCACAAGAGTAGCTGAAGAAAATGATGCATGAGGTTCCCGCTTGTGTCGCCTTTGGTCCTTTTGTGTTGTTTGGTTCGTTTTAGGGGTTGTGCTTGGACTCATATGTAACATTTTTTTAATGAAAGCTAGCCTAGCTTTTAGAATTAGGTATATTTTCAATTGGTATAAATACCATTTATTCTAGGTAGGACTATGAGTTTAACTTTCACATAATTCTCCTCTTTCCGCAATCTACCCAACAACCAAAAATTAAAAAAAAAAAAAAAAAAAAGATAGATAGGTTAGGTTTATTAAAAGAAAATTCTAAGCTTTGCGATATCGTAATTCAAAAGGAACCGCCAACTGACCAGACCTCATGACAAATGTTAACCAAAGCCCAACAAGCAAACCTATGGGCTGCTTATTTTGTTACATTCTCTAAAGCAATGACACTCAAGTTACCTAATTGATAAGTTCTTGTACAAAAATATATGAAGTACTATTATGTATTAACTATTAACTATTTTGCTAAAATATATATTTGCTAATTAAAAAATTTTAGGGAAATTTTATATGATAATTCTAAACTTTCGTTTTTTCCACGTGGTTGACAAATATTTTTTTAATCCGCATATAGGTATCTTTGACCTTTCTACTTTTCCACGTGGTAGACAATAGAAAAGTTATTTTTTGTTAACTTTACATTATTTTTACCTAACGTCATGACATTTTTTCAAAAAACGAATGTTGTGATCACGTTAATTGACCATATATTTCGAAATCCAGTCAAAATAAATATTTAATTTAACCGAAATTTATGCCTCAGACCCATTCAAAAAATTAAAAAAACAACGCTTTAATATTAATAGTTAACCTATAATAAAATATTTAATAATTTAGGACTCATAATTAATATTTTACCTGTACGTCTCAAATATCAGGATCTTGGTTGGTGGAGGATTAATAATAAAGGGACTAATGATACCGAGTCTAAAGATAAGATATGTGTTCTTATCTTCTGCTTAAGGATAGGCCATTAGACGATTGAGCTCTTATAAGGAAGTTGTCTCCTTAGGTCATTTTCAGAGTCTGTTCCTGCTAACATTATTGGGTTTATGATTTTAGTACACCTAATTATTGATCTTGTGAATCACATGATCCATTTCATTTGCATCCAAATTCTACACTTGATCGTCTCATTGAAACTTTAGCAACAAATTGCATTATGATTAGATATAAGAAATTAAAACAAGAGGAATTATATTTACTCTTTATCTAAGTTTGGATAATGATATTCACTACTTTTCTTTATTTGGTAGGTCACAAACTTGCACTATTATTATCTATGTGGCTTAAAAAATGTCTGATAAGGTAGTGAAACTAATTAAAAAACATAAAAGTTAAAATAGTTAGAAATTGAAAAACAAAATTACTAATGAGTTATTATTGATCTCAAAACCCATGTAATATTAAAGTTTCTCATGAACCACAAACAATAGTAATATTAGTAGTAAATAATCAATAAAATGCACAAAATTTATATGAGCCAAATTAAAAAAATAGGTGACGAGAGGTCAATGGGGTTTGGCCCTTGTGAGCCCCTTTCCTTTAGCTTCGCCATTTGTTGAATCAAACGAAGAGAACACATCCTTATACAAGTTGTTAGCAATTACCTAATAATTAATTAATTTTGAAGAATATATTTATAAATTGATAATAATGATGTAAGAGCATTAAAAGTGCGTGGAACTATTGCAAAAGGCTAGCTTGAAGACGCATCTTTTTCCCACTTTGAACAAGTAAATGGATTTCAATGTTTAGGAATGTTCTTTTAGAACAAAGAATCTTGTCCAATACTTAGTAAAAGATACTCAAAAGCACAAAGAATATATGTTACCATTGGAGTATCATCCATTATTGAACCGCCATTAAATTTATATTTTTAGTCTAAATAATGCATAATTAAATTTTAAGTCTAATAATACTTTTATAAGATACCGTTTATTGATAAAAACGACCTCTTTTTTAATTATGTATGGAACACATCTTTAGATGAAATTATCTTACATGACAATTTACCGATTTAAATAATAGTATGTAACAAGCTAAGACTAGCAACTAACACCTTTTTGTAATTACTAGTTGAAAGTTTAATGCAAAAAATCTAAAAATATAGATATATAGTATAGTATAATATAAAATAATTATATGTTTAACTATATTAATTAAGGTTATGACAAATAAAGTACACCTTACTATTCACTATTATCGTTTTGTTTGACTTTTGATGATCTATTTAAATTTATAAGTTAAAACATAATTAATTGAGATTATACGAACTTTTTTAATGTGAATTTTATACATTAATTTATAATAATTTTTAAATATACACAATTTCAGATATTATTTTTAACTACGCACAAATAAAGATATTCAGTATTTAATATGTGCATTGATAAACGGGCAAAGACCAAATATTAAAAACGATAATGAATAAGAGGGACTATATAACATATTTCGCGGAGGCTATAACCAAACACTTAAAAATAGTTGTAATTGCAGCCTACAGGTTATGTTATATACTCTATCGGATTTGTGTCATATATTGAGCGATGTTGTAATGTACTCTCTTCGTTCTATTTGATATTCCTATTTTTCATTTTAGGTTGTTTTAAATATTATTTCATAAAAAATCTTTCTATTTAAATCAGAAAATTTGGACATAATTAATCTTGTTCATCCTAATTTTAATATTTTATTAGTGCTTATGGTTTCCACATATTTTTCACAAACTTCATCTTAACATTTTTATATTACTTATAGTCCTCATATGTTTTCCCGCTAACTTTATTTAAACTTTTTAAATAATTAAAATCTCCTTATTTTTTTTCACTGACTTTATTTTAATATTTTTAATATTTATGATCCTCATTTTTTCTTTATTAACTTTATTATATTTATTAAAATACATAAATTCTTATGTCAGACAAGCTCACCATAAGACACTTTTCATACATAGACCGAATAATCCAACTAACAAAATTATTAGCATATGTGCTACTTGTTTAGAGGTCGTCTAACTAAAAAATAATCTCTAATAAAATAGCTCAATATAATTAATAATATATTTACTATTTAAAAATTATCAACTTTTCTTTATTTTCATGCACATTATTTAACAGGAGTATGAACATAAGGAGTAATAGGCAATGGGTGAGTAAAAAATTAGCACTAAAAAGCCCATGAAGTTGTTTATTGTTATTGGCAAATAATGATATAATTTGATTGATTGCGATTTGAGGGTAATTAAAAAAATGATAAGACCAGAGGTAAATGAAGCACCACAGTTGTGCACATCAAAAATGTATGGACTGCAAAGTTTGTTGAACAAAAGATGATTACTTTAGGTTAAGTGGGGAACACGTGCCCTCAAAGTGCCAATCCTACACTACATAATGTGACCTCAAACTAGTAATTTCTCCGTTACAATATACTTATTAAATTTAATTTTTTTCAATTTAATGTGTAATTTTATTTATTTATATATTGAACTATAGACATTTAAAAATTATAAAAAATTATTATAAAAATATATAATTAGACGATTCAAATAAGATTCCACTTGATTATAATTTTTCTTACACATTAGCCGTAATATATAAAATCACCTTGAACGATGAAAGTGTCAAAAAACGATATGTAGCGAGTATTTTAAAACAAAGGAAGTATGTTGAATTATATATATTTAAAAATTGTAAAAAGTTAATATTGTAAAGGTATGCAATTAAACAATTTAAATAATGAATAGTGTCAATAATTTTAACGTCTAGAGCATTTAAAACGGTTGAAGTATTAAATTATCGATTTGTCTCTTTTAACATTATTTTTTGTTTTAAATTGTAAACTTTTGCATTATTTTATTTTTATAATAATTCACCACTTTCTTTTAAAATCATCTCTTTCAGAGTATCTATGAATGATAGTAAAATGTATCAAAAAATTCATTTTAATTTGTGGAGTCACTCTACATCATCCACAATACAAACACCTTTTATATATGGAATTGAGTAGGGAAAGAAAATAAAAGAAAGGAAATTGAAGACAAAGATATTATAAGAAAGAAAAAGGACAATAATAGAGATTTGTAAAATATCATTTAAGAATTGAGTCTTATTTTAATTGTAAAGTAAAAAATAATTTTCAAATTAAATTTTAAATTTGATTCTCAAATAGTATTTTTTTGTCTTGTAAGTCTAGCTAAGCTATAAAAAAAATAGGATTTAATTGCCACTGATGGTCCACTCTAATCTTTAGTTTTGTCTTTAATCATCTCAATTTATTAGTTATAGTATGTATATGGCTGAATTTACGTGGACACTCCCAGTCCCAAGCTTTGAAGTTCAGCGTTTTGCTTTATCTATTGGCAAATTTAGACACATGTCGACAGTGATTGCCATTTGCAAGACCAAGTAATACAAGGTAACCAATGCCAATCAATCAAAATCCAAATGCTATTACAACTTTGTATGCATCATTCATTTAATTCAAGACAAATCTTTTAGCATAATACTCATAAAACTACATGTCTTTTTTTTTTTTCTATTACAAGTGATTATTGTTATATATTCCAATATTAAGTGACTTTTGCTTTGGAGGATTCAAAAGAATTTAATATGTAATTTTATCTTTTTAACAATAAAAGCGTTGCTTTTGTTTAATTGATCTATGATTGCAATCTTATAATCAAATACGCTATATACTTCTATTAAGAATAAAGAATTTAATAAGTAATTTTACTCTGCTATATTTTAACTAATAAATTAAAAATAAAATAAATATTAAAAGTAAATAATAAAATAACTAATATACAAAAAGTTTGCAAATATAACATGGGGTTTGGGATACTCCTAGCACACCACCCACTACCAAATGAAAAGTACTTAATAAAGTTGAAGTGTGAATAAATACATCAAGTATTTAATTGGTGCACTTTGAGACAACCAAATATGTAGCTTTCACACAAAATCACAAAAAAATATATGCAACAGAGAATATGCCAAGCAAACGGTGGAGAACCACTCTTTTCCTCTCACCATTCATATTGATTTCTTGTTAATTGATAATTACCTCACTTTTCTCTTTCAAATTGGTTTCAACAATTACAACCAAACATTTCCACTTATTCTCTTTCACTATTCAAAATTACCCATTCATTTAAGAATATCATAACTTAAGTCAATATTCAAATCCAATGTCTTTGGAAGTAAACTCCTTTATCATTTTTCTATATATAGAAATATATTTATTGTTTTTTCAAAATAATTATCACAATTTTTCTTAACAATTTAGGAAATTGCTTGTATCATTTAAAATTTTTTTTCACTAGTTAGAGATAAAATTTAATTTCAAATGGTTACTAATATCTAAAAAAAGGCAGATAAATGAGATTCTACGTGTTTGATTTTGATAATATTAACTTTTTATAATTGATAGATATAGATATTAAAAATAATTATGATGAAAGTGAAGAGCTAGAAAACATCAAATTCAAAATGATACAAATATTATATATAAAAAGTACTACCATTTCGTCAGACTAACACCATTTTTCTTTGTATTATTCAACATGCTAATCGTATGATATGAGAATTGCTCGAAATTACGTAATTATTCGAATTTTCGTATTATTGATTTCAATAGTGGATAAGACCGTAACATACATGAAAATTCAAGGTCAATAAAAGCAATAAAAAAATATTATAACTATTTTAGTACTATGTCACATTTTGTACTATTAAAGATTTGTATGACTATTTTTAGGCAATTGTCAATTAATCAGACAATTGTTTTTGATTGTCTTTATTTGCTTATATTGCATAAACTTTTTTTGATAGAAGCATAAGATAACTGGAGTGAAAGAGGAGATCAATGAAAATAGAACCGGCCTATTGGATAAACAAATTCTTAAACGAAACAAGTAGCAAGTGCTTTGACATGGCGCAGGAAAAAAGCCACATCAAACTAACCTAAAGCAGAAAATCAATTTGTCCTAGCAAGCTTAATTATGGGATTGTTTGGCAAATGGTTGTTAACTATTATCTATTGACTTTTTAAAATGGCTTGTTTGACCAGCTAAAAATGTTGGTTGTTCCTATTGGCTTTTAAGTAGCTGAAAAGACAAGTTGTTTATGGAGATATTTGGTAAATTTAAATATTGATTGTTGGTTGTTTATTAGAGAAAAAGTGAGTGAAGAAGTCAAAAGCCAACATAAAAACCTAACTGGAATAGCTTTTTTATTTTGGCTTATAAGCTAGCTTTTCAGCCTGCCTAAAAACTATTTATCAAACATTTTTTTTAACTGTTTGACCAACCACCAAGCTAAAAGCTAAAAGCCAACTAAAAAGCCAATATAAAAGTCAACTACCAAACACCCATGTAACAACAAAAATTTGTGCAACTTAACAATATATAACACTTATGAATTCTCTATTTTTTCACTAATTTATTTGAATTTGTGAGAACATAATCCTTAAAATCTTCCTTAGGCAACAAATTATTTCAATCAAAAATTTAATATCCCTATAAAAAACCATCATATGGAAGAACATGTATGAAAGCTTTTTTAGCTAAGTGTTTATTTTCTCATTGGACAAAGGGAGTTTTGATTATTTGTTAATTAGAGGTTTATAATACAATTCTCCTAGCAATATAGTAGTATTACACTGGCATTTTTACTCTTTGATCACATTTTTTTTTTTTAGATATTGTATTTTGAATTAAAATTCATTATAATTTATATGAGTAGGACACATAGTTATCATGCGCATGATTTGTAAGAGTTCAACGAGCCACTTGTCAATGATAAAGAAACCTGCCTGCAATTGCATTCACCAAAACCAATTAATCTTATCCAAACACAACTTTTTAGACGAGAAGGATGAATAATTGGTTCCTCGCCTGGAATTTATGGGTCCACAGTATCATCCTGATTCTTGTCTGACCCTATAACCTTGATAAACGTGCTTTTACCTGGATAAATTACGGCCAATCATGTCTTAATAACCCATTTGATGAAGTTTTCTATCTGTTGAGGACGAACAGCCTGGTTTTATATGTGTATTAATTCTTAAAAGTTCGCTGCCATTTTTATTTTATTGACATCATCATAATAAAATTACGATTTTATCCTTGGAATTCATTCAATAACTCTCCTATTACTTCCAAAAACTCTAAATCTTCGCATAAAATTAATCGGTGCTAAAGCTTTGGAATCGAAGTCGTTAACAAGAAGTCGAGATAATTTCTAAACAAATTCATTCGAAAATTTTAAAAAAAAAAAATTTAATGTTCATACCAGTCACACAAAAAGTGCTACTGTACCTAGGTACAGGCTCACTTTTTGTGCGACTAAATTTTTTTTTTAATTTCATATGAAATTATTTGTTTTTTTTATTTTAAATTATGACTGAAAATTCATTTATTTATTATTTATTATTTTTATTTTTTTATTTTTGAATGAATTTATTTTGTTTAATCAATTTATTAAATTTAAGTTGTTAAAATATTAATAAATATAATAATTGTTGATTTGTTTGTAATTGTGAATTATTTTGGTTGTTAATAATTTATGTCATTGTAAGTGTTTGTAATAAATTAACTTAAAGTTTTATTTAATTAATGTTGTAAGTGTAATTAAAATAATTATTACCTAGGTACAGTCGCGCTTTGGATTTAAATTTTTTTTTTAATGTCGAATGAAAATATTTTTTTTTTTTTTAATTTCGAATGAATTTATTTATTTTGTTTAATCAATTTATTAAATTTCAGTTGTTTAAATATTTATGAATATATAATTGTTGATGTGTTTGTAATTGTGAATTATTTTGGTTGTTAATAATTTATATGATTGTAAGTGTTTGTAGTAAATTAACTTAAATGTTTATTAAATTAATATTGATAGTATACTTAAAATGAATATAATTTAATTTAATTTTTTATTAATATTAATAAAATTATGAAAATTGTAATAAATGACTGAAAATCAAGGAAAAGGTAAAGGGTTTTTTAGAGGGTTATTGAGCGGGAATAGCTCTAGGCCGACTTCACTGAGAGGGGATCCTCATGAGAAGGGGGTTACGGGATCTGCAAGACGATCAAGGCAAGAACAAGCGGCCAGACATAGTCAGGCACAACGTTCAACAACCCTAGACCATGTGCGTAGTCGCTTTCAGTGCCAGAGTAGCCTGCACAGTCATATGGTTGGATCAGGTGACGATGATACTGATTACGACGATTCTGTTAGTCGGGAAGAGACTGTAGGTCATGATGAGTCTTCCGGTCTTCCTGTTGATTGGACGATCGTCAGATACCATGCCGGTCAGTTTAGGATTAGAGGGCATAGCGCGGCTGGTACTTCTGATCACCCAGGAGCCAGCCAGGCTGAGGATGCGGCTCCACAGGGGAGGAGCCGCTCACAGTCCGCGGACATGGACTGGTTGATCACATCACCACAGCCCGGGGGCCCTGTTGACACCAGTTTAATATATTAAATTATATGAGTAAATAAAATCATTTACTTTAAAATTTAATAAATAATACTCCCTCCGTTCTTTTTTGATTTTCCACATTACTATAACGGGTAGTTTCAAAAGTTCTTCCACTTTAGAATACTTTCTATTTTTAGAAATTTTTTATCCCACTTTTACCCCTTAAAACCCCCCATTTTCTTTTAATGTACCCCTTTTCTTTTATTTATAATAATTTTTTCTCTCATACTTTCAATACAATCATTATCTCACACTACTATTTAATTAAAACAATACCCACTACAACCTCATACTTCCAATACAATCATTACTTCACACTACTATTTAATTAAAATAATACCCACCACAACCCAAAGATTCTATCTTCCTTAATATGTGTGAAAAACCCAAAGTGGAAGATCAAAAAAGAACGGAGGGAGTAGTAACTTCAAATTAAGAAGAAATAATTTTTGAAAAAAATAGTTAAACATTTAAATAAATTAATCCCTCCAATTCAAATTTAATTTTTATAATAACATTATCATAATATAATAATACATAAAAATAAAACAATATATTAAAACATTTATGAAATAAAAATAACTTAAAAAATAATTTAATTAAACAAAATAATAATTCAAAATGAAAAAAAATATATATATTATACCAGTCGCACAAAAAGTGCGACTTCACCTAACAAAAAGTGCGACTCAGCCTAGGTGCAGTCGCACTTTTTGTGCGACTGTACTATTAATTTTTTTTTTAATTTTAAACACAATATTACACTAATTATTAAAATAACATTATCATAATATAATAAATTAAAATAAATTAATTTATCACAACATTTATTAAATAACTACTTCAAAAATATATTAATTACACGAAATAAATTTAATAGTTCAAAATTATATATATATATATATATATATATATATATATATATATATATATATATATATATATATATATATATATATATATATATATATATATATATATAATACCAGTCGCAAAAAAAGTGCGACTCAGCCTAGGTGCAGTCGCACTTTTTGTGCGACTGGTACTATTAATTAATTAATTTTTTTTAAATTTATAAACACAATATTACACTAATTATTAAAATAACATTATCATAATATAATATATTAAAATAAATAAATTTATCACAACATTTATTAAATAACTACTTCAAAAATATATTAATTACACGAAATAAATTTAATAGTTCGAAATTAAAAAAAATAAAATATAAAATTAGTTTGAACCAGTCGCACAAAAAGTGCGACTCAGCCTAGGGCCAGTCACACTTTTTGTGCGACTGGTTCAAATATATATATTTTTTTTAAAAAATTCAAGTCGATTAATTACTTACCGAATCGTTATCATGCTCGTTTCGTATGCCATTGTCGTTCGATGCAGAGTTCTAGCTTATTCAACTTAACGTAGTGTGTTTAGAAAGTTTTAGAGAGATAGTACCGTATTTGAATTCGTATACACTACAAGAAAGCCTCTGAAAATTAAATATATATAAAGTTCCGATAATATTGTTATTAAGTGATAATAGTATTCTTAAGTGCGATTTACATTTATTAAACATGTTTTAAGTACAATGGCATTTTTGTAATTTTTAAAACTCTAACGGCAAACTCGTAATTTCATTATAGAGAGGGGTGGCGATAAAATGAAAAGGGTGGCGAAGAATAATAACACCTTTATATGTTATGGAATTTCACTAGAGTAGAGAGGTTCCGAAGACGTACAATTTACCTACAGGCTAGACATTGAAAAGAATTTGTCTTTAAATAGGAAGGATGCAGAATATCGTTAGATGGTACCTTTTTTTTATTTTATAATATTTGCTATATTTTTTATTTTTGATTATTTTATATTACTTGTTATATTTTAATTTTTAGTAATAAAATAATTATATAAATATATACTTTATCTCTATTTTTATTCTACTTTATATCTCATTATCTTTTTTTTCTCTTTAATTAAAAATTAAAATGGAAAATATAATTATATTTTATATGTTATGCTCACCTTTTTTAATTCTTATGTCCAAAAAATAAAAATAGAACAGAGAAAGTATAAAATTAACTGGTTGTAAAAGATTTTGGCATAAAATAATCGGCGGTTTCAAATGCAAAAGCTCACGAAGTAATAAAATTCTATTGTTACTTCCTTAGTCGACAAGGGTTAGCAGGTATTAGTATACCGGAAAAGTGAAAAAGAAATTATGTTTTTTTAAAAAAATCATATTAATGATGAATTATTGTCAGAATATTGTCAAATTGTAAGACAATTTGTGTTTGCTCGAAAATTCAACAATAAATTACATTCAACAACAATATCATTAGTAACACTTAAAATAGAATTCCTCAATTTTTAGATTCTTACTTAATCTCAAATAGTTATGTATTTAATTGCTAATTTCAATTTAGATTAATTTTAATTTTTTTAAAAAAACATTTTACAAAATTTAAAAATATTCTAGCTACAAAATAGCAAGATTTTTAAAAAACATGTTTATATTAATTATATGTCTCGTATATGAATTACAACTTAGCAACCTTTCATCTTTTTTATTTCATCACAAACTCTTCTTTTTTATATAACTTTTACTTTTTCCATCATATGTGTTGACTTCTTCCACTTAAATTGCTCCACAATATTGTTCTCAATGTTCTTGTTAAATTTATCATTACCTAATTAAATATCAACTGGTCTTGGACAATAAGGCCTCATAATAAGACCGTTAATTTGGATCGGTTTAATTCTTGTGTGTAGCTATTTGGATATTTTTTCATTTTCTGAGCATTTTTCAATTTTGATCTTAATGGCATTAATTTTGACAAGGTATCAATTTTTAAAATTAATACCTTTAAGTTCAAAATTAATAAATGTTCAGAGATTTAAAATGTTGTTACACGCACAAATTGAGTAGGCCCAAATTGACGGTCTCATAATAAAACCGTCTCGTCTAAGTTTTTGTGATTAAATATGTGTCTCATTATCTCATTACCCAATCAAATATATTGCTCCACTTAAATTCACTCAATAAAGTTATTTTCACAAATTATTATTTTAGACAATTTCACTATAAAAAATTTTTTATATATAAATTAAATAATTTAATAAATACAAATTATGTGTACATGAGCTAGCAATATCACCGAGACATCTTATAATAAAACTAATTTATTTTAGAAACAAATGTGAAAATCTCAATAAATCTAATAAAAGATTTATATATATAATATATCAACCAAACTTATCAATTCCAAAAATCCTCTCCTCCCTATTACATACATACTAACACACCCAATTATTCATTTAAAACCCATACATACCAAACACAAAAAACTTCATCCAATAATCCTTAGCTTAATTTCCCCGTAAGAATGGCGGCGCCGCGAACTTGCTCTCAGTGCGGCAACAATGGCCACAACGCTCGAACTTGCACTGAACTCGCCGTATCTTCCGCCGCAGCAGCCACCGCACGGCCGTCGCCTGGAATCTTCCTCTTTGGAGTTCGTTTAACCGCCGCTTCAGAAACGCCTCCTTCACCTCCATCTCCTTCTATTTCTCCTTCTTCATCTAATTCTCACCCCTTTGTTCGGAAAAGTATGAGTATGAATAATCTATCACAATATGAACAACAACATGAACATCAACAGTATCTTCCTAATGACTCTTCTAATGTTAATGATGGTGTTTATGCTGCATCTGGTTATGCTTCTGATGACGCTCTTCATGCTTCCGGCAGCCGCACCCGCGAGCGCAAAAGAGGTACTTTATAAAAAACTTAGCCGGTGATTGAGACTTTAATAAACTTAATTTATGAATAAAACTGAGGACTTTTCGTATTCAAAATAACATATAGGAGTAGAATATTATTATCTTTATTTCTGATGCTAATTATTTGCTTAGAGAAAGAGATTTGTATATTTACTGATTAGTTAATGAAAAAAAACCATGTCAATCAAGAATCAATGAATTTATTTCTTTCATTGTTTGATGGTTATTAATCATCAGGTGACAACAAGAACCGTATACTGAATGTATTTGCAATTAGTAGTGTGATTAGATTTGAAATTTTTACTAGAAAGGGTCATTAATTAATGTTTTTGATTCTTGAGTTAAATGTTATAGGAGTATTAGCTAAATGATTTTTTGTACAATATAGTTAGCGTTCCTTTAAGAGTACATCAAAATGTTGTACGATTGCTGAATAAATGTTGTAGGTTCAATGGATGATATATCATACTTGATATTTTATTTATTTTGAATGGATTATAATAGTAACTTTATTTTAAAAAATCAATCTAAGTAAAATATTTAAAAAAACTTTTTTTTTATCCAATATAGCAAAAAAATTACTATTCTCAATCTATTTGCATTGAGTGTTTGATTTATGGATTAATTTCTACTTTTTTCAAAAATAATAATATTTATACAGTCTATTAAAATTTTTATATTTAAATATATTTTAGTGATATTTTAGTTATATCTAAATTCATAATTTAATTAATTTGTAGTTTATTTATTTTTCTTGATTTGAGACAAATAGAGTATTTCTTTTGTACTCAAAAAAAGAAGAGGAGTATTTCTTTTTGTTGAAAAACATTACTCCTATAAAATGAAAGAAGTAATTAATTTGTTCGTAAATATTTGTATGATGTGTAGGTATTCCATGGACAGAAGAAGAGCACAGATTATTTTTAATGGGGTTGGATAAAGTTGGAAAAGGTGACTGGAGAGGAATATCAAAAAATTTTGTGAAAACAAGAACACCAACACAAGTTGCTAGCCATGCTCAAAAGTATTTTCTTCGCCGAAGCAATGTCAATCGCAGACGACGTCGTTCAAGTCTATTTGACATCACCACCGACACAGTAAGCCTACTTGTTCTTTAGAGTATTTTTTTTTTTATTTCATGACAAATTAGCTTACGATTCTATTTTATATTTCTTATAATTACTTTTGTGAATATAAATATGAAGTAAATTACAATTTGGACTTTTGCGTATTTAATTAGATGACAAATTAGGTAGGAAGTAGCTTTCTCTAAAAAGTTATATAAATATTTATAATAGTTTTTCAAAATATTTATTGCAATTGACCATATGATGATTTTTTGTGTTAATATTAATCCATTTGTTGATTAAGATTTTATTATTATTATTATTATTATTACTCCATATTGATAGCCATTATCATAGAGCACTCATATTTTAAGTGACATAGAAGTTAAACATAAAATACTGCACAATTAGTGGAGTGGTTATTATAATGAAGTAATTACTTCATTCTATAATGCTTTCTTTCTATTTGTCTAGAACAAAGGCATAACATATGCAAGTATTGTGTAATTTTATCATAACTTCCCAAAATGTTTCCAAAATATTGTAAATTTATAAATATATTAATATTAAAATATAATAAAGTGACTTATTAAAATTACATACGTTAGTTATTTTGTATGCTAAATAAGTTTTGTTAATTAAGGTTATTGTCAATAAAAATGAAGTTTTTAAGAGTTAAAATTCTATTAACTAATAAATCATGTTTATTTGTATGTTGATTTTGATTTTATTGTTGCAGATAATCCATCCAACAAGTGAAACTCAATTAACAAGTCGAGATAATCCAACAGTAACAAAACCAGTAAAATCACATCAAACAAAACAATATCCGTCCCCTTATCATTCTTCGTTACGACCAATTTCAGCCAAACACGTCCGTTCAATTCCAACAATTCCAATCCCACCTTCCTCAAAGATGGCATGTCTTAATCTAAACCAATCACCAACCTCGTCACCATCATCTTCAACATCAACGTCGTACAACGCAGCTACCATCAAAGATAGAGAATATGAGCCGTTGCTTGCACTTAAGCTCTCACAAGCGCCGTTGGATGAAGAATCGTCGAGGCGATCTCGATCACCCCCTAATACATTTGGAGGATTCAATGGAAGTGGAGATAATATTATTAGTGTTGCTTGAAAATGATGGAATATATAATTAAAAGTTTATGATAAATTAAATTCGTTTTTGGGTTGTAAAGGGGTGTGGTGATTGAATTAATGGATGTATTAAATAAATTGAAGGATAAGATAAGGTTTTCTAGTTGATAAAATACTCTTATCATATAAATATATACTCATTCTTACGTGATTAGTCAAAATGCTATGATATTAGATAAGATTTGGCAAGTATTTTTTAGGCGATTAGGTGATTCCTTTTGAGTGCAGGAAACATCGCTTTCTTTTGGGTTTGTATCCCCTTCTAATTTTGTTTTTGGGTAGCATCCTTTCCTTTTATTGTCATGTCAATTCATCACCATTATAATATTACTAGTTTTGCTTTGTTCATTTAAAGCTCGATAATTTTAATACATAAGGATGTTTATTTTCTTACGCGTATTTATTTATTTATTTAACTATTTTGTCTACAATGTAATTTGTGTTATACTAGAAAAAGTGTATATATTATGTAACATAATAACGAAAAAATAATCACTCACTTATTTACAATTTATTAATATGCTGCTATCATCACTTGCTCTAACACAATGTCACATGATTGGTGAATTGTAAATTGAATACAATAGATTATAATTGATTTTAGGTCAATTTTGAATTATTTTGAGCTAACTACAAATTTAAAAGGCGAATTCAATACTCTAGCCTGTAGCCGGAGAGAGTAATATATAAGGACGTGTGTTGCTTGATTTGCTCAATGAACCGATCAATTTGGTGAAATATGTTAATGGTTTTGTTGCAACTTGCAAGTTGGACATAAATAGTGTCCGTTACCCAAACGATGTAGGCCTATGACCTCATCAAAGAGAAGGTCTTGTTGAAGTAATGGTTTGTTTTCTCCTCCTGTTTTGTCTATGGGACAGGGAAAAGTATCCTTGACAAGCACCACTCTTAGGAGGATGCTTGAATAATTAGGTAATAGCCTTAAATTTAGGTAACTAGTAGTGTGACATTATTTTCCATGTCTCATTTATATCTAGGTTTGGTATGGTTCAAATCTTATTTGAGTTGTTTCACATTAGAGAAAAAAAAAAATATACCATATTACTTGGAGTAAGTTTTGTATATACTTAGTGCACCAACATTAAAATTAAAAAGAGTGAGTTATGAAGTGTAGTTAAGTAGAGTGAAGAGTAAGTAGTGTAGACTTAGAAATGAAAGATTAAGGAAGGGGCACACTAAAAATATTTTATACCAAATTCTGTTAGATTTACACGATATTTAAAGAGTAACTCTTATAATTGTTTTTAATAGTAAATCTCATTTGATCTTATAAGTGAATTACCTTTTTTTCATTCTTTTTTAAATTATGGAACTCCATTTCTATCGTGATATCAAAGTCTCCTTGTGGAGCATTATAGCGAGACATGTAATTAAAAAAACCACAAATTAAAGGGGTAGCTGAAAGATATGCTGCACAGTCTCTAAATTACACAATCTAGAGACAGATCTCATGTTAGACGCGGGACATTGGAAATGGCCTGATTTGACAATCTTAAACTTGTGGTTCATATTTTATGAGCCTGGGCCCTGCCCTCGATCCATAAATGTTATGGATATTATTATGAACCCAAAATATAATGCTTTGGCCCTTATAACTGTGGAAGAGAAAGGAATTGTGTCCACATTGTTTCATACTTCTATTTTAATCACAGCGCATCATGGGCCATTGCCCATACATTAGATAGATTTTGGCCCTGCCTCAGGCCCTCGTGTTGTGGCACGACCTCTACTAGTGCCTCCGTGTCGTAATAATTGCTACAATTTTTACAAGAATTGTCATATCAAAACTGTTATTGATTTATTTTTGGATAATATTTTCACTATTTTTTAAAATTACATTTATATTTTTTTTCTATTAATATTATTCACATAGTTTATATTTCTTTAGCTTATTTTTTAAATCCGTACTAACAAAATTTAATTTCATCACAATATAAAATGTTTACTAATAGTATGGGACAAAGGTTGGAAAGCGTATATGATTGTATAATATTAATTCAATAAAGTCAATCTAATTTCTAATTTTTTATCTATCTATCAATATAAAATTTAAGATTTCTTTGACATTGTTTGTGCTTACGTTGGAGAATTATACATTCGTGAATTGTGATCTTCACCTACTCATCACTCACAAGATATTCTTTTATTAAAAAATATAATAAAATTGAAAATCTATCTAATAGGTGAAACTTCATATTTGTAGGTATTCTAATTCTAACTATTGTACATATATTTGTTTCCTATCAAATTCTCACAATCAATTAATATATATACTGAAAGAATATATAATATATTTTAAATTTTGAACCAATAAATTAAACTTTTATCAATTAAATTTTTAGTTAAGTTGAATATTTAATATAATATAAGATCCTAATGGTTAGAGTGTTAGTATAGTTATTATTTGTTTGATTATCGAATTCTGTTTATACAATAAACCATTTTAACTTGTTTATTTACAATGAAAAAACTTTATACCAAACAATTTCAAAACTTGCTAACTTCAAAGTAAGTATTGATTCATACAACATAATTCATAAAATATACCTTTATTGTCTATCAAGTAACTCCCAATTCCACTCCAAAAAAAAAAAGTAACAGAACTTATTGATCAAATTACATTACACATCTTGTTATTGAAGCAATCCCCGAGATCCAATTTATAAATGATTTGTTCAATTATTTAAGCAACTTCGTTTAAGAGCAATGTCTTAAATGTATTGGGATATTTGTATAGTGTAGTTCAAATACGCATCTCCATAATTTACATGAGTGCTGAAATATCTGTTGGCTATAATTTTTTGTGTTATAATATGTAACGCTACACAATTCAATAATGTTAATAGGGTTTGGAATCAAATCAAATACTACTTGAAAACATGATGATGATGATGATGATGATGATGAGGTGGTGGAGGTAACACATAATGTGAGCGTCTCATAGATTCATCGTTCAAATCCTTCATGTTTTTCTCATGAAATCTCTTGATAAAATTTGTTGCTTTAGCATTTTCCAAATCATTTACTGTCTTCTCATGAAACCTTTTGATGTAATCTGAGAATTGCCCATCAACATTAATGGTGCCAGTTTCATCATGTTCAGGCAACATAACATAGGACATCTTACACTCTGGTGGTGGTTCTGGCTTTTGTAACCTTTTGCTTCTCTGTGGTGCAGCCTCATGGACCAACGGTGGAGCATCATTATGATCAACTATGTTTTGATTCTTATATGTAGCCCTTAATGAAACTTCATGTTGATGATCATGATTCTCATCATTGTGTTCATCATGATCATGATCTGATGTTGTTACTAAGGTTCTTCTTGCAAGGGAGAGAGATGATAGTTTTAGGATGTTTACAAAGACTAACATGGATTCTTCAAAAAGGGATTTTCTACCTTTGGATTTGATACTACTCATTTTGTATGTTAGTATCTAAGGATGATCTAGTATTAATTAGTTGTTTTAGGGATTGTTTGGGAGGTTGGATGTATGTATTAATGTAATATATATGATTATGATGAGAAAACATAGAAGAAGTTATGAGATTTATTTAGAAGAACAAAGGAATGAGATAAATGGTGCATTGGGATGGGAATGGATTGGAATTGTAATATTAGGGTACAAATTTTATTCTCAAAGAATGGCTTTGCTTAACGTATCCCCTAATAGCTCTACAATTAGTTGGATGGGTTATTTTTTAAATTATGGGTCCCTCCCTTGTTGTGTTGTTTATATTCACAAGCAAAGCATATATAAAGCATTATCACCATTCACCAAGCTTTAGTCACTACTGCCTCTTCTAGTACATATAACATATTTGTGTTGCAATCTTGTTAGATTCGTTTCAATAAATATTTTTTAAATATAATAATTTTTAAAAATTTTAAAAAACTTACTTTTGCATTGAAATTTACGAAAAAAATGAATGAGAAGAATATTTAAAAACAGGGTGAGTATGATTTTTTTTTTATTTGAGGTTAAGTAATTTGGCTAAGAATCTATGTAGTTTATCTTAATTTATAAATAATTTTTAAAAAATAAATATAGTTTAAAGAAAATTAAATTAATTATGAAAAATATAAATAGTGAAAAGAAGCAAAACAAAAGTTTTATCATTGTATTTCAATGAAATGTTTTACTAGTATTTGATTTTATAATCCATGCACAAATATACTTGATAAAAATTTGTTGCTTTAATGGGAGATTGGGAGTATTTAAAGTCAAAGTTGAAACTAAACTTAGTTTACTGTTAGCTTGAACTTTAATTATCAAATCGGTACTTTTCAACTTATATTTATTTAAAGTAATATTTTACTCTCATTAACCCACTAAAAAACTAACACGCCTAATTCTAATTTCAATTCTTAATTCAAAATTTCACAAAATCAAATAAATTAAAAACATGCCATATTGCCATGGACGCAAAGAAATCAACAAACTTAAGCATTCGTCATCATCTTATTCTTCTTCAATAGGCATGAATTCTTCGATTAATTCTTCATCTTCTTTACAAATTCTCTCTTTTCGATCCGGCATTATTGCCTTGATTCTCACATCGTCGCTTTTACGACTCTCTTTCTGCCACCAACTGTAAGTTCCGTTCACTGATTTCCTCTTTCAATCGCTCTATTTTTGTAAATTAGTTGTTTGTCTTAATATTATTCTCTGCAGATCTTCAAATGAAGAAGAAAGAGGAGTTTTAAGGCGTCGGAAGTTGTTAGGGTTCAAGGAAAAACCAAGTGGTTCAAATACTACATTTGAATGCTCTCCTTCTGGTCCTTGTGTTCCTTGTCAGTATTCTGAAAAGGTTTGATTGATTAATTTCATGTTCTTTCGATTAATTTGTTTTATGTTGACGAGACTTGGTTTTTAAATTGAGGAACTTCATTTACTTTTTTGTTCCTGGATCTATTTTGGTGGGCGATTTATTTTTTTAACGATGGCAATATCAAGGGTGAATTGAAAACAATCTATTTTTACGATTATGCATCAAAGGTATTTTTCTGACCCTAAATCTCGCATAGTTGAGAGGCTTGATGACATTTAAGGTATAGATATGTTATAGTAACAATAGCAATGCCAAATCCTTAAATCACAAAATATTTGATTGGCTACATAAATTCAAACTTCAAGTCCTTTGTCGGAAACAAGTTTTTGTTATTGAAGTATAAGATTGTGTATATTGGACTTTCCCAAATCAGTTTTAGAACCGTAAGTTAAGCCATTTGATGGTTTTGGGATCATGAAATATTGTTTCATAATGGAAAAACACTTATCTGTTCATTTTAGAACTGAAGTATTGGTCTTTCATCTGTATTTGAGATAAATTTTTGTTGTACATGGTTGTTATTTTTTGAGAAAAAGATGATGATATCAAGCTTTATTTTTGGTCTATAAAACACTGCTCTGGTGAAAAGGAAAAAATTTGACATTGCTGGCCTGGGAAGAAATCAGAAGGGATGGCTATTTTTCGAGATCAGTGTATTGAGGGGATCAGTATTCGTTATTGTTTTTGGTCCTCGTGTTGATCTGTGTTGGTTGAGTCGAGGTATTTCTAGCTCCTTCATTGTTTTTCTGAAGGGGCTTGTGGAAATATTTGAGCTTTATGTAGTAGCATAAGTGAGATGTTTGCCTTTTACATAAGAAAGAGCCAAGTTCTTAGGCGTGCAGTGTGGTGTTCTCGGTGGTAGGGCTAGTAAAAAATGCAAGGGTTTTTGCTTAATGACTAAGCATTAGGTAGTGAATGCAGGAAGATGACGTAGAAGATGGATTTTCAGTTCTTGCACTTGCTTTTGTATGTTGAGATTAAGGCTGTGGCATTAATTCTATGTTAGGAGATAGATTCTCTTACTACTGAAGATTTAGGTTATAAATAAAACTGGTTAGACAAAACATGTTAATTTATCTTAGTTATGATGTTAACTTGCTTTCTCTCAGGCTTTCAGCTAAATTAGTGATATATGTTTTACCTCAGAGTGATGACAAATATCGCTGCAGTGAAACTGGATACCGTATCCCTTTTAAATGCCTCAAGACTGGAGATGTAGCTAAGGGAACAGGTGATAAAGGCTCTCAGAAGAGCCAATCTACTCAAGGACCTGTTAATGCAGACAATTCTGAAGTTAAGCACAGGACGTTAGCATATAGTGACTCTCAACATAATGGTGAATCCCAAGAGTATGTTACCTATAGAAGTTGTATACAAGGTGTAAATGAAGAGAAGCTTTCAGTTCTTGGTTTTGAGGTATGTGATATGTTATAAAAATTGTTTTCTTAAAAATGAGATTATCTGGTATTGTTTGCTCTTTTGTGATTCTTAGCATAAGATTTAGATGCTATTGAAACTGAGAGGAAGTTTAATGAAATGATAGCTATTGAACCAATTTAAATAATGTTGGATCATATAGACATTTCTAGCATGAGGTTTTCAGAAACATGAAGTGATTTATGACTTGATAGAATGCACTTATTTTACATGTTTGAGGAGGCTTTTTAATGCATTTGATGGGAGTCTGTGACACACTAATTCCCCATTGTGCATTGTCCTCGATAAGAAAAGCCAGAGGTCATGCCTATGATGCCTTGCGCCTGAAACTTTAGATCTTGATTCTCATTGACCATGGGTTGAACAGAGTTTGATTAGTGAAAGAAAGTAGATAAACATTTCAAACTGGCAAGACAACGTTTGAGCAATCAGCATGTGTTGGTTGAAATTCCTAATTACAGACTTAACAGCAATTCATTTTGTGCGTGAGCTTTTGTGCAATCTAATCATAGATTTGCATTCATGGTTCTTCAGAGTTTTTTTGCAACTCATCTTTATCAATGAATGAATCATCGATGTCCTAATACAGTTAATTGTTGAACTATTTAATAGGTTCTTGTATTGGGTCTGTTGCTCGTCAGTGGATCATTTGTATTCTTCAGGCGGAAAAAGGCTGTAGCAATGGCTGGAGTTGGAAATGCTAGAGTGCAGAATAACTCTAGGTTTTAGGAGATTCTTTTAGTCCGGTTTAAAGTCGGGCTCATTTGTGTAGTGATATCTTTTTGTGTAATGAAAGCACTTGACCTGAAATCGATAACATTACTGAAATGGGGTTGTTATTTTGATCCTATTAATCAAATGATGCTGCGGCTAGTCAACTGTGAGATTAATGGTGTTCATGGTTGTCCAAAGTTATCAAAAACCTTGATTCTGCTTCTGGAATGAGCAAAATGCAAAACACAAATTCATGTGAGAGACAATCTCTCTTTGAAAGATCATTCGTTATTTGGCAAGCCCATTATCATCTTTTAGTTTATTTAAGCTTTATTAGGCTGAGCCGTCTCAGGAGACTGGCTAAATGCAAAATATGTACATGTACGTGTCTGGTGTTTCTCAAATGTCTGACCTGAATTTGAGATATCTAATGTAAATCTTGAGGTACTGACTTCAGGCAGGTATTTGGCGTTGCTATTATATAGCTCAATCGTTCAATGTATAAATCCTCTATCCACTTGGTCTGCCCCTGTAATTTGGTTCCTAGCATCATCCTTATAATGCTAATCTTTGACGAAATAAAATTACAATGCTGAAAGAAATTTCATTAGCTGAGCTAAAGTCAACAATACTTATCGAGCATAATCTCATAACAGCTAATATACTTAAAAGTACTCTTCATGGTGAAATGAACAAGCCATTATGAGGTATACTGAATAATCAAAACATTAAAAAAAAATTACTGCGGACTGCATGAGCAGCAAGGTCCTCATGTTCAGCTATGTCTATAGAAACCCACATTCTAGTCGCCCTTGAGGAGTCAGCAAAACATGACGCCAACACTACTGAAACCCTGCCTTCTGACTTGATTTCATAAAATTATATCATTTGTACTATTCGCTGCTGCTACATGCTTTCCTGCTGAAAATATACAATAAACTACTGGAACCTCATCAATCCCGTGGTTAATTTGAGCAATGACAGCAGTAAAGAATGACCACTCCAAAGCAAAAATGACGCTGCCACTGATTCTCAAACCACCCAAAATCCTCTCTTTCGAATAAATCTACAGCAACATGAGGATAAAAGGTTGTACAACAGCCTGTTGAGCTATTGAAATCACAAAAAATAATCTGGGGTTTTGCGTGTGGTGTCGGGCTCAATCTGCCGAGGGGCAGGGTCGAACTGGAGGAAGTTTTGTTCCATGTGCTCTCCAATCTCAAGAATTGCAGCCATGTTTCCACAACGGTAGCAGTAGTTTGGAGCACTAAAAACTGTCACTACATTTTTCTCCTGTAAAGTTACACCTTGACTTAGCAATCAATAATATGCAAAATAGTACAGAAATAAAAATTACCATCTAAACTCCAAGATTTGGGTTTCCAGTTTCCACAAACCTGACACCAATTATAACCTTCCATCACAAGCTGGTGCGCTCTAGAAATAAGACTAAGACCATTGGTGTGGTTGAAATGAGCTGCGATATCCTGCCCAAAAGTGTAGCCAGCTCCACGAGGAGAAATTCCCCAACCACACCGATCATCAGGATCAGACCACAACAGATCACACATAGGCCCTTCATGAGGAACCTGCATACAATGAGCTAGCCATTCAGTTAAATTTGTAGCTATTTCAAAAAGTACATCAATGATCCAAATATATACATAAGTTTTGTGACCAGTATTTTGCAAATTAAATGCACTCAGCTAATTGTATTCAAGAAATATTGCAGGCGCAATCCAGATCATCCGCAGGACCTGCTACTTGAAAAGCTACAATTAAGAAATAACTGCTTTTCTATTCCATCATACCTCCTGTATACGATCCAAGGCTCGGATGTTATCCAACGTGTCCAAAGATGGTGAAAGGCCTCCATGCAAACAGAAGACCTATAGTGCAGCAACATTATGATTTAACTAGTCAACCATGAAATTGTACAAACGACTTGAAAATTTCACAATTTACAAGTCTGACCTGACTCTCAATAAGAGCTGTAAGAGGAAGATAATCAAAAAGATCAGTAAAATGCTTCCAGACATTTGCATTTCCATACTTCCTTAAACATTCGTCATAGAAACCATACCTGAAAAATCAATTGCGAAGCTGTCAGATTGAAATATAAAGAAAATAATTGACTATTGGCTACAATTAATTAAGCATTGTTGGATTATTATTAGCTCCTACTTTACACAGAAATGTTATATCAAGAACTCAATTGCTTTGCAAGGTACAACCAAATGCCTAAAATAAAAAAACTATAGTAAACATATACTGAAGTCATTCATGAAGAATAAACATGTTTAATCCAAAATTAAAGAGAACAGAAACTCAGCAGTATATGAGGTTTGCTACAAAACTTAAATTATTGCTTGAGCAATTGCTTAGACACAAAGAACAAACATGAAAAGGAATTCCAGTAACTAAGATAATTTAGCAACAGCCCAAAACAGAAATGAGAACCCATCACCGATTGGCCTTAATAGAAAACTAGAACTCATTATCGACACTTCAAGCTAACATTGCATAGGGATATAAATAGCAACGTCAACGTTTCACACATCTTCAACATAAACTTCTGAATAGTAGCAACTTTACTACCAATCATCTATATGAAGCAAAATCCCAATTTTTAAACTCAACCTATCCAGTACGGCCTAAATAGTAAGATCAAGATACCATACATAAAACACACAGACAATCATTGAATCAAACTCATAAATTAAGCCAATCAAATATTATAGCATCCTCTAATTGTGAAAGAACTTATGTTCAAACTTAAGTGGATGACTGTATGAAGCAAGTTCCCAATTCTAAACTCAACCTAACCAGTACGGCCTAAATGGTATGACCAAGACACCATACATAAACACACAACAATCTTTGAATCAAACTCATAAATTAAGCCAATCTCTAATTGTTAAAGAACTTATGTTCAAACTTGACTGGATGACATAATCAAAAAAAGGTGACAGTAAATGCTTGAGCCAAATAATTTTCCTACTTCAAAAGACTAATGCTTACATGATAACAGAAATGCAACAGAGACTTACACTTGAGTAATTTGCCGACTCTCATGATTTCCTCTAAGGATCGTAATTCTATCCCTGTAACGAACCTTCAAAGCCACCAGCAGAGTTACAGTCTCTACTGAGTAGTATCCACGATCTGTGATGACATTTAGCAAAAGGCAATATGTCAGGGGGAGGAAACACTTTTTGTAAATTTATTAACTTAAAAAGGAGCTGGCCAATCCCTCCCCCTCTTCCTGTCGTATATTTGCTCCAGAGACAGACTAAAAGGATGAAAATATACTTTCCGTTACACTTAGAAAAACCGGCAACACCAGACAGGGGCAAGAGAAAGGAAAGCAGCGATGAAAATCATGGCAGCAAACAAGAGGAATGGCTACTTTGTTAAGTAATAACTGTGACAACCTATTCCATCTAAGATTTCATTGTAATTTTAAAATATAGAAATGTCAATTCCCAAAAAGTAATCCATTCTACTGTTCAACAGCTTCTAATTTCTTCTAAGAAAAAGACTCCATCCCCAGCAAGCAACTCCGAGCTTTGGACATTATCTAACACCTTCTTCCCATGCAACCTTTCTAAACCATAATTAATATCCTCTTAAAAGGTTTCATCATCTCTAATATACAAATATATTCCATATCATTAACATATGGTCCAAACCCTTTAAACTCAAAGCCTTGAAATATAGAGTCCGATATCAACCTTTAGCTCGAACTTCTATTCCAATAGAGACCACACTAATATGTATAGTAATTGGAGCATCCTTCATTCGTAAATGGAGAATAAGAGCATTTAAATTCATAAATTTGGAAATTTCTTTTTTTTCCTATGTTTTGAAAAGAAGCCTATGCGCTCTCCTTTATTCCTTTATTTACGTTCAACACTTAATCATAAATCACAATCATAAGACATTCAATCCATTGAATCTCTGAACTTCAATGCCTCGTTGTACAAGATGAATAATAATACATTTTCCTCACCACTTTCCGCTCCTCAAATCGCACCGAAGAAGCTTCAAATTAGCTAATATGAAGTGTTTTCTTCTGTTAGTATCTCCTAATCCTCAACATAAAACATAATTCCACTAATTAATCCTATCTAATCTCGGTTCATGTATCAATACAATTTCGTTGCATATTCAAACCAATTTACAGATTCATGAACACGAAACTAAGAAAAAAATGAAAAAAAAAAGTTGAACAAATCATTTCCTATCATTTTAATAGATCGCAAGATTTGTATCAACACAATCCAGCTAATGGGAAAAATAATTACTTCCAGAACTAACCTACATAATCTCCCATGAAAAGATAATTAGTATCAGGAGCATTTCCACCGATGCGAAAAAGCTCAATAAGATCGTAAAATTGTCCATGGATATCACCGCAAACCGTAACCGGACATTTCACGGGTTGCACATTCCATTCCTCAACCAAAACCGCTCGTGCTTGATCGCAAAGCGTCTTCACTTCACCTTCCAATAATGGCTTACATTCCATCAACTGCTCGATCTGCCGATCTAGATCCGCGTAAGACGGCATTCTTTCGATCTATCAGTTACTACAAATGAAATATAAGGAAAGTCTGATAAAAAAAACTGGAGTTTATAGCCTCTTTTGAAGGATTCAAAGCAACATTTGTTGCGATTTCCGAAAAAGTTAGGGTTAGGGTTAGGGTTTCAAATCGACGAGTTAAACTATTAAAGCAAAAATAGGAATTACTTTAGAAAAATATTGATCTTACAAAGATCATAACATGAAAGGAGAGGAATTATGCCAGTGATTAGGCTCCATTGAATAAGATTACAAGCCGTGAATAATAAAATCTTATTTTCTCTCCTTTTCTCCTCTAATCGTAAGAGTTTCTCTCTCTAGAAGAGCAAAAAATTTGGAAAAAGATAAGGGAAAATGTATTTATATTAAAAGAGAAAGGGTGAAATGAAATTGAAATGCAAAAGAAGTGAATGGAGAGAAGTAAAAAACAGAGAAAAAATTACGCGCGATGGGCAAAACCGGAAATTAAGAGTTGATGACAAGTGTTTCTTTAGTTGAGGGGAAAAGTTAACATGGTTCATGCCCATTTTTTGGGGTTCGTATTTTTTATCGACGAGAACAACTCATGATATTTATATTAAATAAATAAATGGAGATATTAGGGGTTATGACTTATGATTAAGAATTTAAAGATGCAAAATTAATTCTGAATTGCTTAAGATTAATAATAATGTAATAATAATAATAATTTGTCTAGCTATGGACTATGGTACAAGACATATAAGTTAGAGATATTAATTACATAATTAATGATTATTATTGAACGAAATTTTCTTTTATATATATATATATATATATATAATAAATTGTGTAAATCATAATTTTTTTGGTGAAAGTAGTTGTTATGGTATATGGTGGAACATAATTTATTAAGAATAATATAGTTAAAATCTAAAATTATTTTATTTTTAAAACGTTATAGGTTGTAATGTTTTGTAAATCATTAAATGTTATATAAATTACTATTTTATTAAATAATGATATTTTTTTCTAAATTAGTATTTTTAAACTCATTAAATGTACAACTATTTACTCCTTTGTTCACTCAATTAAATTTTTTTTGTCTTAATGAATTTGCTTAATTTTATTTTTAGATATGACCTCAAAATTTTACTCTTTATATTCTTTGTCTTATTTTTAAATATATTACTATTTTAATCAACTAAATATATTTAATTTTCTTAATCTTTGTGCCAAAACAAAATAAGGCTAAATAAAGAAAGGAGTAAAATGGTATGACAAATACACCTCAAACCATACAAACGTTATTTGTCATATTTAATATAAGATAACTGTACTTATTTCCTTCTTTTTTTATTTATATTTTTATTTATCTAAGCAAAAAGGTGGAAGGTACCCTTTGTCCTATTAAAATTGCTATAAATATAAGTTTAGTATTTTTAAAATTAAATGGGACAAAATATATATTTGAAGAAAAAGTGAGAAAAATATATAGATAAAATGAAAAAAATAGCACAATTTTCATAAACAATTTTAAAGAAAATTAAAGCAATTTGCATGAGAGTAACATGGTATACAGTCCTGGAAGAGATGGTTCGTGGTTGATAACTTGCTTGATAAGAACCAATCTTCATTTTTCAAGGACAATATGTCAACTTAGGGAACTATATATACGGAAATTGTTTTATAACATTTATATTTGATATTTTCTTTTCTCATTTTTCTGTGACTAACAATTTTTTGTTGTCCATTTCCCAAACATAATGTACCAAAAATTAAGATATGTATATATATTTCTTCCGTTCCATAATACTTATTATTGATTGTGCCCTTTTTTCACATAATATATCATATTTGAAAGCAAATATTATGGAACGGATGAAGTATATATATATATATATATATGTATATATATATATATATATATAATAATTTGGAGTAATTAACATCATATGCACTTGATCTTCATTATCTCTCACACAACATTAGATGAATCTCCTCAGGAAACCCTAAGCCTCTCCAGGTGGTCTTCTCGAATTTCGCGCTCTTCTGAATAAACGAAACAAACTACAAAAAGATTATTTGATAGTTATCCTTGGTTATAAATATAATTTGCAATATTCTAGTTATCTTACTCATCAATTTAAAATACTTAGCGATAATTAATTATTGATTGCATTAATTAACTTGTTTGACTAGATAGTATTATTGACTTTTTTATGTTAAAGCTGTTAAGTCAATTTTTTCAATTTTAACTTAAAAATAATATTTTCATATAATTTATAATTATTTATCAAACATATATTTTAATTAATTATTTGATTGATCAACATAAATAACGTCCAAGCAGAGCGTTGGTTAAATTTGCCACGAACAAAATCCATATAACAAAATCATTTAGTCTGGCATTTGTATAATTGTTTAATCCGGTTAACCCTACAAATCACACTTTATATTTTAGTAAACTTGCACATTATATTAGTATTCCCTCCTATTTATTTTAAATGTTTTATTTGATTTTGACACATTTGTCAATATACATTTTCAATTTAAAATCTCTTTAATTGTGCTTGAGTAAGATATTAATAAAATTTATAATAAGATGAATTAAATAAGATCTCAGATAATTATGTATTGTAATTTATAGCTTAAGAACAAATCATATAATAAGAGTCATTGATAAATAATGTTAAAAAACTAAATAGAATAAGTAAAGCGTATAGGAGGGAGTATTATATATGTGAGCTAAATGAGCATTATTTGACTAGATAGCTTTTTCACTTTCAAAATTGCTCAAAGACTTAAAAGCATGTCCAATTTATTATGATAATCGGTTCATAGTTGCAATATTTAAACTACCAAATTTTATTTTTTTTTCCTTTTGTTAGCATTTTTTTAGGAACCCATTATCATATCTCATCATGAAAATATGTTATAAATTTAAACACTATAATTTGTAATATGTATACCAACTAAGAAAATATGTTACAAATATTAAAAAACGGGCTAAATATATTTATATTCTAATAGAAGTATAAATCAGATAAATATACTTTACATAATTAAGGGTTAAAAATTTAAAGTTGAGAGACTGAAAAGACAGCTTATCTAACTTTGATAAAACAAAAGTAGCATCAAAATGCTAACATGTTGCAAGTCACTTTAAAGAAGATGCTTGTTCAAAAAATTATCTCTTTATCAATGTTCTTTGTTTTGGGAAAATTTTACGTGGTAATGGATTTTTCATGTGGTAATTAAAATTTTTAAAAAATTCATGCGATAATTCTGAGGTTTACTAAATTATTCCACCGTGACCTTTTTGCACAGAAAACGTCAGCAAACATTAATTTCGAAGCTTTAAGGTTGTTGTACGCCTATTTATGCAAGTCACCATTTCAACTTCCATCAGTTTCAACATTTTCCCCCAAAACATAAATCTTAAATCACCATTTCAAATACTATATTTGAATGTGGGGAAAAAAATATAATTTAGATAAAAGATGGTAGAGTTGGGGTTTATCCTTTAGGAGAAAAGGTTGAAACTGATGGAATTTGAAAAAGTGAGTCGGATAAATAGGTGTACAGCAGCCTTAAAGCATCGAAATTAACATTTGCTAATATTTTATGTGCAAAAAGGTCACAGTGGAACAATTTGGTAAACCTTAAGGCTACTGAGTGAATTTTTTAAAAATTTTGATTACCACATAGAAAACCCAAAATCTCAGAGTTACCACATGAACATTCTCCTATTTAACTTAGCTAACATAACTAGCTAGTAACGAAGATATTGTAATAAAGAAGAAAAAAGATAGTTGCATAAAAAAAGGATGAACATAGAATTAAGCTTATGGAACACATAATTAAAGAGTAATTAAAGATACACAATACGTGCTTTTTGGTTGTTAGTTTGATATAATAGAGCATTGAAGAACAACAAATTCATGATAATATATATAGAGGAACAACAATAGTCATCGTGCATGTAAACTTGTAAAGATTGACAACTGATTGAATATTTTTGACTTCTATCATACTAAATCTATTTTACTTTTTAAATTTTTTGTTTTAAAGAAAATAAATTTTAATTTTTTGTTTTGGCTTGACAATGATATCCCATGCCTAAGTTCACCACTATCTCACTACGATCTGACTGTATTATCTACTTAGTTAAATTTTTATTTTTTTTATTTGCGACCACATGTAATAGACCCGTGCAAACTATTTTGTACGTCCTTTGTTCTATAACTTTTGTAATAAGTATAATTTGTAAGCAATTAAAGGTACTAGATTGAGAAAAATGGATATTTTATAGAAAAATAGAAAAAATGTATAAATACAATGAAAATATAAGTTAAATGTATGGACAAAAATAAATAAAAATAGAAAAGAGTGTGTAGGGTCTTGGCAAAAAAAAAGCTACAAAATAACTAAAACAGAAAATATAGCAAAACTAGACAAAGAGAATATCTTATTAGAGTGGATAATCCATAATGCAATTGTTGTAACAAATATGGACGAATATTTTTGCTGGACGAGTATTACTTAGAATAAAAGGATTCTTTGCTTGCTTAGGGTATAGATGAAACAGACGTATCTTGAAATGCTTTTGATGAAGATAAGGTATGATACTTCACATTATTTTCGTATGATTATTAGGGAGATAGTCTAAGTAAATAATAGTAATTTGTAATATTAACAATTTATCCTTATATGGAAGAATTTAATATGTTGGGGCTTTTAGGATTTTAGTTTTTTTTTTGTTTTATTTTTTTGTGATGATTTACAAATTACGGCGATTGATTAGAAAATTCTAATTATAAGGAATATATTCATGTACTTAGTGATCTTTTTGTTAAAAATGTACTACGTACTTGTTTTCCAATCTTTTGTTTGTTTTAAATCCGAAAGAGACCATATGAAGACAATAATAAATATTGATTTTTGGGATAAGACACTACCTCTGCTAAATTTGTTTTAGTATGCAAAAGATTAATATTATCATTATCAAGAAATCATATGAACTGAAAGCTTAATATGATGCGTTATATTGAATTTTATACTATCATACTCCTCACTCTTTTTCACTAAGCTCAAACTATGGATACAATACATATGACATTCTTTGTATACCAAATTAATTATTCCCTTAAAAAAAAAGGTGAATGAGAATCAAAAACACTATCCAAACGTCTAATACCATATTCGAAAATCATGTCAAGCATCAACTTACAAAATGATTAGTTAATAAGATTGCCCTAAGATCATTGATTGTATACCATGTCAATTGTTGCTAAATACTTATGATGTTATATATCAATGAAAAAAAAACACATGAATGAATATTCACATCATCCATTTTTTTATTTGTGTGTTTTCCATGCATTAATTTTTTCCAATAGCAAACTCCGTGTAACATAAACAAAAAAATAAAGTGATTTGGTGAAAAAAAATATTTCAATACTAAGATTTTTAAAAGTATAATTTATATTTTGTTTGTGTTGAAAAGCAATTTCTGTACTATTTTTATAGATGAATCAACAGTATTTGTATTGACAAACCATAGATAATTATTCCTTGGAAAATTCCATATCCTAATTAAAGTAAAAAAAAAAAAAAAATACATGCAAATTATCTAGCAACTATTAACACACCTGTTATGAATAGGATCTGGACCACTTGGTACTTTTCTTTTGCTCATGTAATTAAAATCAACCTCAGAATGTGCTATGACCTTTCCTCTTCCAATTGTCACTGATTCTTCATGTTTTACATGTTGATCATGCTTATTCACATTATTATTGTTATTATGAAGTATTTTTGTTGATTTTGCTTGATCTCCATAAGCTAATAATCCAACCAAAGAGAGCCACACAAAACTTACCAATAAAATAAGTCTTAGTAAGCCCTTGATTGACCAATCTAATCTCCGTCTACTCATATTCTCCATGTCTTAATTAATACATTCTTTACGATCAACTATTAATTAAATATAAAAGAAGAAGTAATTAGACGCACAATAAAGACAATACCAAGATAATTTGGTTAGAGAAAGGAGTACAAAACAACGTAAATAGATTTGTGTTTAGGGTGTTATGTATTATAAACTTATAGGAGATGGTACAAGTACAAATGGTTTCTTCTTAATAGTCATGGAAGATGGTTGGATTTTAATTTCTCTTTGTAGGGGATTTTGTTACACTTTCTCGAGTGTAGAGAAGATAGGAGTATAAAAAAGAAGTGAAAGGTAGAACATAGAAGAGATCTTAGCTTGTTTGGAACGTGACATATATATGGAGACAAGACTCCTTTCTTTATAATATGTTGAGTTCCCAATACCACACTAACTTTTGCTTTGAATCCCTCTACTTTTATGCATTTACAATTATCATATGGCCGGATAGACACACATACATTTCTATAAATACAAAAAAGATATAAATACTTTTTAAATATAATTTAGTGGTTATGTGTACTGTGTTGTTGCTAAATTAGATATTGAGGGTTCAAATATTAACTCTAACCCTATTAGTTTATAGGTCAAAATTTGATGTAAATTTCTATTAAAACCATGATCCATGGAACAACACTTATTAGAAAGTGTTATTTGTTTGTAAGAGTATATAGCATATCATGAGTTTACGAATATCACTTCAAGTTTATGGTTGATTTGGTTAGTTATATCATGATATTAAAAGCTAATTGTTATTTGTTGTTATAGTTACTAGTAAAGTTGTTAAAATTGGAATTCTAATTAGAATTTTTTAGAGAGGTAGAATTGAATCGTAGGATCGTAAGATTCTACAATAAAACTTAATTTTCTATTTAGTCATTATATTTTCATCTCAAAACTTTAAGTTTGTGAATTAAAGGTTCATTCAATTCATTTTTAAGAATGAAATGAAAAAACAATTAATAATTATTTTGAATTTTCATACCGATAAAGAAATTTATTTTTTAAAAATTATAATGTTGGATCGTTGAATCGAAAGAAAAATTAATGAAAGATGATACATAAGAAAATTTAATAAAAATAATTACAAATAAATTTGTAGAATCGTAGAATCTTAGAACCGTGTTATGATTCTACCTCTACAAATTTTATTGTAATTAGAATCGTAAGATTCCACCAATTTACGATTCTACCTACGATTCAAATTGCTCGCTTGTTTTTGGATCATAAGATCGTAGAATCGTAGATTAAAATCGTGATTTTAATAACTATGATTAGTAGTCAAATTAGCGATTGTTGACGCATAAAAAGATGTTAGCTAGTAGCTAGGTGTCATATAGCTTTAAAAATTTGCCAAAAACAAAAGAAAAAAGAAAAGCATAGCAAGAATGCCTTTTCTAAACTTTTATCTACTTTGAACATTTTGGAGTTTAAACTACATAACACACGTGGACCCTAATAGTCCACACCAAAATATATGCTCTAATCACTTGATTC